>NW_020897703.1:11434209-11910622 GCF_003984885.1 Neopelma chrysocephalum
CGCAGCCCGCCCCGCGGGGCGCTCTGCATCCCCCCTGCGCGCCCGGCCCCGCCGCCCCCGCGGGCGCTTCCGACGTCCCTTTCACTTCCTGCGCGGAGGGGGCGGCCCGAAGAACCGCCCGCCCCGCGGCAGCTGCTGGGGCCGGGCTCGTCCCCGCGGCCGGGCCGGCCGAGGCAGAGCGGCGGCGCAGGCTCGGCCCCCGCCCCTCGGCGCGGCGGGGACAGTGCCACGCCGGCGGCCTCCTCGGAGCGACATGGGCCGCGGGCTGACCCTGCTGCTGCTGCTGCCGCTGGCGCTGCTGGCGGCCCCGGCCCGGGCCGAGGGTGGCACGGCGGTGGCGGAGCAGGTTCAGATAGAGGTGCTGCACCTTCCCGAGACCTGCAGCCCGAAAAGCAAGAAGGGCGATCTGCTGAACGCGCACTATGACGGATTCCTGGCCAGCGACGGATCCAAGTTTTATTGCAGGTGGGCCCCGGTGGCACCGGGCCAGGGGCGGGGCGCTGGGCCCTGCCCGGCGGTGTACGTGGCCCAGCCGGGTCCCCGCAAGGAGCAGCGGGGTCTCACTCGCCATAAGCGGGACCCACTGCTCCCCCAGCGTGGGCACAGCTTGGGGCCCACACTAACCACATCAGCATTAGTGATTCCCCCCCACCCCCCTTTATTTTTTCTCATCCGAGTGTTCAAGGATGCAGGGTTTCCCTAGGATCGTGAGGGACCGGCGCAGAGACAAGATGGAAATCGCAGCGATGGGGCCCGATGGGAGGTCTCTGCAGTCCACACCTCACATGAGAGAACCCCTTTGGCAGGGTGAAAAAAACCCCACCATGTTATCACCTGCCGTATTTTGTGCTGCAATCTGTGCAGAAAAACCTGGGTTGGGAGGAGGAGCTCCTGGTAGAGACTGACAATTTTAGACAGAAATTTGAATACAGCATGCACTTCCTCATAATTGGCACTGTACAGGGCAGCCACATTATTACACTAGTGGTTTGCAGCCTGTTACTGCTTCCCTTCTTGATTTGTTGTGCCTCCATTTTGCCCCAATGTTAGCACTTAGGTTTTTGCTTTTTCACTTTGCCCTATCGATCTATCTTCAGGCTGTTTCTGTTTGGTTTAGCTTGCTTTGCACAGAAACTGTTGCGAAAAAGCTCTACTTTTACAGTGCCTTGCTTTCAATGGCAGTCCATCCTACTAGTGGGGCAGGACGCTCCCGTGCAGAACTATGGAGGGGCGAGTATTTTCTTTTTTTCAGGTACCTGGTTCACTCCTTACCCATATTTGGACAGATCAGACAGTAACTTAGCTTATTACAAAATCTTGATTCACTTCCCCCACTTGCATAATTTAAGAAAATAAAATTAGTATAAGATAATTCTACATTTAATAGTACCATTTCACTTGCATTTTTTTGCCTGTTGAAGTGACTGATTTTGGTACATACAGTGTTGATCTCTGGCTTTTGAGCTGCATTCTTAGCTGCCGTTCAGCGTAGCTCCCATACTGGGCATACCTTATATGACCAGAAGCTGCCTCAAGCATTGAATATCTTAACTGAAGAGAATGGTGGGTGAGCACACAGATTCCCAAGTTCCCCCAACACACACCTGCATTGTTGGTCCCACCCCATCCTACAGTGATGTGAACTGCTGAAGACGTTTTCACTGGTCCCAGCACTCCTCTTCTTGGAGACTTCCCGCAGCAGCACCTTGTTCCTGGCACGCAGTGTACATGATCAGGAAGTTCAGATGTTTTTGTTAGAAGTTAAAAAACAAAGGGGTTTTTTTATTCCAAAAGAAGGTTTGCCCTACACATATCAAATTTAACCTTAAATTAATTATAAATGTAGCAGAAGAAGTGTTAATACTTTGTATTCTTGCACTCTAAACATTCTTGTGTGCTAATAATCTATGTTTTTACTGACTGCAATTTATATTTATGTAAAAAAAATACTAAATTTACTGTTACTGATGCATTATTCTTTTTAATAGTCGGACACACAATGAAGGTCATCCAAAATGGTTCGTTCTGGGTGTCGGACAAGTCATAAAAGGGTTAGATATTGCTATGATGAATATGTGTCCTGGAGAAAAACGGAAAGTGACAATTCCTCCATCATTAGCATATGGACAGCAAGGATACGGTAAAAAAGAAGTTTTAACACTTAACTTTGTCTTTTCTGTGTTTTACCCTTTCAAACATACAGTATTGTAAATGTGTGTAAGAATTGGTGCTCCCATTATTTTTGGAGGCACTACAGCTGTGCAGCCCAATCCTGCTCATTCCTGTGCAGTTTAAGTCCTTGTCATAGACCCACACCCTGGCCTTGCAGTTTGCATTAGAACTCAGTACACAGCACCCAATGTGTTTTTCCAAGTATTGCCACAACATGAAAAATTGACAGCAAAAGGAAGATCTTCATAATCCATATCAGCCTATTTTGTCTTAATCTATTAAATTCTAGTCATGTTTAATTTCTGTTGACTCATACCTACTTAGCCTTTTTATGATAATTTGCATCTTCTGGCTAAAATGGAATGTAATGCAGTGCAGTTAATCTAAGTAGAAATAATTTGCTTAAAATACTGCTTACCTTCTGGATAGTTAATGGATATCATCATCACATTACACAGTAATTGCAACAATGCAATGCATGAAATCCAGTTTGAATAGAAGATAATTCAGTGTGCAGATCACTTTAAAAAAAGTTCCACTCAGCTTGTGGAGTAAATGTAGCTAAATTCAGCTTTGACATAGATGTAGTAGTTTCTGTGTAAAAGTAGCTCCTGATCTATAATAAGTTTGGTAGTGATATGTCAGAGTTCAATGCACCAGTTTTGTCTTTCATACAATTTCATACAAAAAGAAAAAAACAGTGATACAAATAAAAGATGTTCTTTACCTCTAATAATAGTTTTAACTATTTGTTCCAGGTAGCACTTCAAGAAAGTATTATTTTCCCACAGCATACCTGTCCTCTGTCTCAGCGTATTCCTGCATGCTGGGGAAGATGCCTGCCTAATCTTGAATTAGAAAAGATGCATGTGGCTTTCTAAATCTTTACATGTCTTTCCTTTGTTGGTATGTATATTTGGAAACTTCTGGCATTGAATTCTAGTATTGTATCTGTCTTTCGTAAGTAGCATTTAAACCATGATCTATGTTCATATGTATTTAAAACTTCTTCTTTTCTAAAGCTTGGAAGGTTGAAATCTTTTGGACTCTGAAACTTGTCGTTTTTACTATGGCTATTTTAGATGAGTAAAGTGAGTAATAGTTTTGTTTATCTTCTGTTTATAAACAAAGTAGATTCTTCAGTTTCTAAAGGATGGGCACAAGCTCAAAATTCTGTCAAAATTCCGAGGTTAAAATGTCATGCTCACTGGCTTTGGCTATGAATAGAAGCATCTTGCATGTTTACATTTTAATTTTACACTGCATGATTTCTTAATGCTCTTTTGGCACTACTTTTAGACCTCACTAGTTTGTTGCTGTCTCTTTTTAGTTTCCTTTTTCTGACAGATGCATGATACACATGACCTGTGTTTATAGGCAGTGCTGTTTTTACATCCGGTATCTGAAAAAGCTTTAATCCATGAATAATGAAGTTTAACAGGTGTTTTTTTTTTAATTCAGAGACCAGACAAAATATTCCAGTAGTTTGGGGGTTTTGTGGTTTTGTTTTGCGAATCAGATGACTTCCATTCTATTGCTTCTTTCTGAGATGTACATTTTAAACACTATTTTACATCACATTCTTTCAGCATAGGTATAATTCATAGCAAGTCGGTAAAACATGATGTTACCTGTTCGTTTCTTCAGGCAGAAAACATATGAGCATCGGTCTATTACTGTAATATTTGAAATGAGATGGCAGATATTTAATAAAGACATACATCTTAGAATCAGTCTCTTAATAAGCCCTGTCATATGACAGGATGTGAAAGAATAAAAACTCTGGAAATATTTGTATTTCATGATAACCCTTCTCTTAATCTCTAAAAGTATCTGAATTGATATGAGTGATATAATTTTGTTTCAGGGAAGTACATGGTTAGGAAGTTTCTCACAAAATCATTTCTCTAACACAATAGAACAATCTTCCTGTCTAGATGTACAATATTTAAATTTAAAGTTTAATCTGAATATTAACACAGCCTTTTCTAATAAAAAAATAAAATGTTTACATGTGAATTTATCATACGTCTGATCTCTGACCATAGTGCCTGATTTCTTAAATGCTTTTTTTTCTTTTATTCATAGCACAAAGCAAGATTCCACCCAATGCAACATTGATCTTTGAGATTGAACTTTATGCAGTAAATAAGGGACCTCGTAGTGTTGAAGCATTTAATCAAATAGACAAGGACGGTGACAAGAAACTCTCTGAACTTGAGGTAATATGATGTAAATAATTTGAAATAGATAATTTATAGAAGTATAGGTATGGTTTCATGAGTTTTATCTTTACATGAGCTGCCTCTGCTGCAGTGGATCATATAAGGCTTCTGTGTGCTTACACAAGCTACACTGTGCAATGCTGAAATTTGCTTTAATACATTAATATGTCTCAGACTTCTGTAGATGAATTGTAGATGTGTCTGCACTGGAGTCACAATAACTTAGGTGTATACCCCAAGTGTCCTTAAAGATAGCTGTTGAGTCGTGGCATAAAAATCACAACAGTTGGAGTTTTTTCTTTTTTTTCTAGATAAGCCAGTATTTGAAAGAAGAATTTGCAAGAGATGGCAAAAAACGTCATCCCTCAGCCCATGATGAAATCTTAGCTGACATATTTAAGAAGAATGACCACGATGGAGATGGCTTCATATCAGCAAAGGAGTACAATGTCTACCAGCATGATGAACTCTAAGTACTTAAAAAATCTTTGGCTGTTTTCTGGACACTGAATTCTAAATAATAATACTTTGTCACAGAACTTTTTGTATTTTTTCATAGTGGCATCTTTTTATATCTCTTAAGGTGACTAAAAATTTTTAACATTCAACTAATAAAATTGTTACATGTTTCAAAAGAAAGAAATAAAATCAGAAAATTATTATTAGTGGTTCTTGCATCATGTTCTGATCTACAGTATTGCTCACTAGTCTTTCTCATTGTGTAAAATACTGATGAAAATAATTATTTCTGTCCTCTTGAGCACACAAAAATGGATCGAGTAACTGTTGACATAACTGATGAACATTTCTCAATCTCCTGCTAAATAAAAGGGGAAAACAGAAGCCCAGGAATGTAACTCTGTTAGACCCCTGCAGGCTCCTAGGCCAGCTTCTCAAGGAACAGCCATTTGCAGCAATTAACTATAAAAGGCCTTAAAATAAAAGAACACTGTCTATGAAATGTGAAGATAAAAACACAGATGTTTTTAAAGCAATTTAAAATAACCTCTTTGATATAATTTTAACATGAATAATTTGGTGTTGATGAAAAAGCAGTATTTTTAGTGAGTTTTTAAACTTTGATTTAGTAAAATTATTGTTACTGAGTTTATTCAGCAGCACCAAGTTAAAAATCTACACTATCATAATTTCCTTAGATGAGATTGAAGATGATGGGAGATACTATATATGTACATAACTAATTATTTGAGCATCATGCTGGTTTCCCTGCTTCTGGAAAAATGCAAAGAAGTAGTAATAGTTAATAGAAAGTGTTTGGATCTCATTAACTGTTTTGCTTATGGGGATGTCACCACAACACTTGAGTAACATGCTTTACTCTTCTCGCATGAAAAGCAATGGCTGTATTCATTTCAACAGGTAATAATCAGCTGTACACAGTGAAAGTGGCAGCACAACTGAAAAATCTTCCATACCTGGGTTATCCTTAACTTTAAAAGGTAGAAAAATGTTTTTTGCTTTGCCAGTTTAAAATAGCATGGTAAGAGGTTCAACAGCACCCTACCCAACAGCATGCCCAGTCCCAGACCTGGACAAAACTCTCTGGTGCCCTCCCATGTTCTTGTTCTCAACAGGCTTAATTTTCTGTGGTTGAGAATGCCAGCTAAAGACCTTCACCCCTGAAGTCTCATTGGAGTGTGTAGTTCTGTTATTTTCATAAGTTTCCAAAATATTTTCAGCTAAGCAATTTTTTTCTGAACATGTAAAAGTTGAGCAGCTGTGACATAAAATCCAAATGCAGAAGGTGACTGGTTGGTACTTTTTTTGTGATCTAAACAAACTTGACAATATGCCAAAGGTATCCTAATATGAAACTCCTGTCCATAGTTTCTGTTGTTCCCTTTTGTAAATGGAACGTTGCGCTGAGCTAAGTTTTAGCATGGTTTTTAATCTGATACTTCAATTAATCATTCATGAGAACACTAAATTATTAACAAATATTCTAATTTAGCCATCATGTGCCAGTGTAGAGAAAGGCAACATTTTGGGGGTTTAACAACAAGTTTGTGTAAACTAAGTAACTTTTAGCATATATTTTTACATGAAAATACAGTTTAAAAGTAAATTTTTCATTATCATGAGAAGGCTCTAGAAAGAAAAAAAACAATGTCAGGGAATGCATGAGTAAAATAAACCTTTAAAGTAAAAGGTCATTGACTGAAGCAAAGAATTTGAAGAGTGTAATAAAATATTTTGCACTTTCACTATTTTGCATTTTACCATTTTAGTCATATTTACTAGCTCTGAAAAATTTGTGGCACAGTTATGCCTATGTCAGTGACAACAGGCACTTACCTAGCTCAGTTACTTTAGTCTCTTATGCCAGAG
Source organism: Neopelma chrysocephalum (assembly GCF_003984885.1). NCBI lineage: Eukaryota > Metazoa > Chordata > Aves > Passeriformes > Pipridae > Neopelma > Neopelma chrysocephalum. The sequence continues at coordinate 11,440,956 of NW_020897703.1, forward strand.
GTCAAAACAGGGCACAGCATGCAGTCGTACGTACTTCTGTCCATTAAAAGAACACTCTAGGCATCCATAGACTGTCTCCCTTTTAGAACTTCCCATTCCACAGAGGACACAAGGACCTTTGGGGATGTTGTTATTAAGTAAATTAATTCGGATATGAGAACCTTCTCTGAGATAGCTTGTAGAGAGATCAGTCATGCTCGCAGCTTTATCATAATAATCTGTAAAAAGGTCCTCCAAGTAAGGATCAGAGTTAGCAATGATTTCCACTACTCCTTTATCTGAAAAAGAATGCACAAGAAAAAGAAGCAACAATTTGTCATTACATTATGAAATGTCATTTAAAAAACATGTCAGCCTAATTATAGAAATAACAACTGATTCACAAAACCATTCTAGGCATGCCATGTAGATTACTTCCCATCAAAAACCCTGCATGTTGAAAATTTTTCTTTAACTTCACATAAGACACTCACAAAAGCCAGAATTTTTTTATATAACCTATATAATTATATTTTTAGAAATATACCTAAAAGATAAGCATGAGTCAAGCTTCTGAGAAATTGGTACAAAGTCAAATCACAGCCGTGTACTTCCCTGCTTTTATTTTTTGCATTTCTAGTTTTATATTCTAAAGATAGTAAATTCACTTTTCTTTCCTATTATTTACCAAAAAAATCCCACCAATACTTAACAGGTTTAGAAAACTTGGAAGACTCCCTTTTGACCTCCTGGCAGACTTCTAAGCACCCAAATATGCCAGGTAGTTCCATTTTGGAACTACCTACCTTTTCCCTCTTTCTTCAGCGATTGACTAGTTTAGATTGAATGACAAACTTTTATGCAGCTACAGCTACTGAGATGTGTCATACCCACTGAAGATTTTTCCCTTAGTCTCAACTGGAGCAGCACTGAAGGGTTGGTCCATAGAAGCCCTCTGATTGAGAATAGGATACAACGGAGCGAGGACACCTATGGAGACCAGCCTTTAGACAGACATGTTTACTGCTCAGCATTTATCTTCACGCTCAGATTTGCAGATTTCCAAAGTACTTGGACCAAGGACTATTACACCTATAAGATCTTGGTCTGAAGAAATATAGCTGCATACAGTGATACTCAGTTTTGTTGGATGTTGTTCATATTAGAATGAGTAAAGAGAACTCTGATGGTATCTTGCCCATGTACCTGCCATGTGAACATACAGCCTAATAAGTACATTCAAATATTTAAATTAATATTGTTTGGTATTTAAACTTAAAGCATTTGCCCTCAAATATTACTATAGATTATAACTTGTATTGCGTAACACGAGCTGTAAATGTCAAACAAGGAAATAGGTTTGATGGTAACTGAAGTTAGTTGTATAGTTATTCCATACCACTTTATCAACAGCCATAATTTTTACTTTAGGATCTTTACAGTTTTAATGAACAGAAATACCATAGATTTGTTATTTCTGAACGAGCTAGATTCTCAAAGACAAATTTTAATAACTTCACAATCATTTCAACATACTAGAAATTGAGAGGTACATTTTCCATCAAAATTTCTTTCTTTAAACATTCATCTTGCACAGAAATTAAAGAAACAAAAATACACTTTTCATGCATTAAGACATTATATATTTATATATGAAGTCATACTTCGATGAAATAGATTATTCTTTAATCTCCTTAGTTTGGTCAGCGAAGATGGTCCAGATTTCTCTTTTTCAAATCCTCCTTTTGCAATTGGAGTCACACAGAGTTCTGTAAAAATGAAAAATATATTTTTTAAAGAACAAAATACAGACCCCAGAATTGCACAACAGAATTTAATATGCTTTCTCATCAATGAAGCTAACAGTGATTAAATTCAGCTTTGCTAATATTTTTAATGGCTAGTACAACTTTTTAATACAAGTCTGCACACTGTAATAGCCCATAAAATCAAGTGACACTGTTTCAATAGGAGTTTTTAAATGTTGGTGGCTTTCAAATATCATCAGAGCTTGCTTTGGTTCACACACAAATTATGGCCATGTTAAGGGACTAAGTCAGTATCATATAAATGGAAGCCCTAATTCTAAAGGAGAAGCATTTCTGTGGTCTTATTTGAAACTAAAAATGAAAAATAATAAGCAAGGCTGTGAGTTCTGTAGTCACCTCACCAGTCACCTCTTTGTAAATAAAAGTATCATCTATGATTCTATCCATAACTTGAAAGAAAACCTTTAAAGTGAAATATAAGCTATGCAAATTTTTTGTTAGTTTCCAATAACCATGATTATTTCCTCCTAAAGATCTTCAGATATCCATATGTGGTAATGATGTATCAGACTGAAATGAAAGGCCCAACAGAAAAAAATGTTAGCTTAGTTTAGAAGTTTGGTACACTTTTTTGTTTACTTGGGTCTTTTTACTTGCCTACTTTATGCAAAACTGATCAGATAGTCTCATAAGCCTGTTCCTTCAAGGCTAGAAATATAAATAGGTAATTGTTTTATGCAATAATACTGCAGGATTAAAAAGAAATACAAAATCATATGAACTGTTAAAAAATGATTCCACAGCAGACTGTTTTCTAGCACCTGCCTTGTTTATCTTTCCAAGCACTGTTTCTCTTAGAAGGTCAGAATACTTATGCACATAACATTAAAGCATACCATTGTAGGGGATCAGGGCTTATGTATATCAAGAGTAGTAAAACTATCTTAAAATCTTAAATAATTATAAATAATAGTAGTAATGACAGTAATTCACATCACTTACCAAAATTACCATCCAAATGAATGTAGAGTTCAAATACACTAAAAGCAATAGTTGTATGCGCAGGAAAAACAATGGCTTTGTCCCGCCCTTTATAATTCTGATCTTCAATAATGTGAAACTACAATTTAGAAAAGCATCAAAAGGAAAAAAGTTACAATTTGCAATGAAAAAATAAACAAAATAGCATCTCAAACTGCATATATTGAGAATTATAATGCCAGAAGGAAACTTTGAAACTGAAGATCAAATTTCACAGCTAAAGAGTTTTCTATTAACATATTTGTATTTTAATAAAGTTTTATACAGAGACAGTAACTTAACTTGCATCACTCATTGAAAATTACGTGAATGCTTTATAAATACTAGTAATGGGCAAAGTCATAAGATTTGTAGGTTCAATTATTCAGACACATAGAGGGGGAGAGGGAGGAAGGACATAAGACGGAGTAAGATGCTGACCCTCAAAATAACAACAACCTGAAGTTCCAATGTGTTATAGAAGATTATTATAATAATGAAAGATAGGTTACACATTTATTAGAAAGTCAAACTAATAAGATGTAAATTCCACATTTTTGCTGAGGCTTCACCCCAAGCAATGGCTCATGGTAGAGACATCCTTTCATGCATTTCTCATCCCTCAGTCACATAAGCATTGCTAACAAAAGACCAACTTTTAAATCACTTTACATCAGTGCAATAATATTGATTTACTTCAGATTTTTTTCTGAGCTTACATAATAAAATGCAATTAAATCCAACCATAAAATTTATACAAATGAGCTTTTTGTGCTTGATCGTATAAGTAACAGAACTTTGTCAAACATACTTACCCTCATTGTCTCTCCACGCATTCCAGTATGGACAGTTAACGAGCACTGCCTTGTAGTTCGAATACTTTCCATGACCACGCATAAAATTTCCATCCTACTTTTTCTTAATTGATGGACTAGACAATGATCAAAGTTTATTTTCCTAAATAAAAGAGGGAGGCAGGAAGGAAATTCAGACCTGATTAACAATTTACAAAGCAGCTAATAGAATTAGTAACTTTGAATCAGTAAATAAATCACCATAATGTTGTTTCTTAGAAGTAAAATAACTGGCTGAGGAGATCTCTGGGAACTTAATATTGGCTTTCAGTGTTTGGGAACAGAAGCACCAAAAAATTCAAGGAAATTTGTACAATAATGTACAATTGTTAGAGACGATGTCTGGGACACCCTGGAAAGTTCAAAGTTGATCCATCTGACTCTGATTTTAGTGCCTATAACTGAAAAAAACCCCTATATCACTTATAAACATTGAACAATCATGAAACAAGTGTTTGTAGGAGAATTTCTACAAGCATTGGTTGTTAGTCTTATAAGACTGAATCTTTTTATCTAGATCCTCTTTCCCCACTCCCAGTTATTAATGATAATGTTTGGAGGTTACGAATAAACCAGGAAAAGGTAGGTACGGAACAAGAGACTTTACAGATACAAAATAAAATGTACTGTTTGGTAAATAACTACAGGGAAACAATGTATGTTTGAAAATACCAAATCTTCCATCATGTGTAGTAAATCATTTACTGGGATGCAATAGTGGGATTCACTGGGATGATACTGTGACCAAGGGACAATCTTTGAAATATAAAATAAAGAATTAAACCTAGAATTAGTCACATCATATTTCTACATTTGACATTTTTGCTAGCACCATGGGAACACCAACTTCATTTTCAGTGTCCACAGCTCCACAAGAATGCTGGTAAAACAAGACTGGATTTAGAGAAAAGTCACAGAAGATTATGAAAAATTCAAGTAGATAAACCTATTTTGCTTTTCAAAGAAAAGGCTGTGTAATAACTCCATAAAACCTCGAAGTACCTACATTGGCCCTAATATATATGGCTCCCTAGCTCATTAAGGGCAAAGAAATCCTGTTTCTGAAACCTAGAGCTGGGTATTGTCATTCAAAGGAAATTTCAAATTTTCAATACTATGATATAACATAGATTGGAGCTTGGATGGACTCTTCCTCTCTGAATTTATATTTTTTTCTGAGAGATGCACTGTAATTCAAACAAGAATTCAGAAAATTTGTACAGTCTGTATTATACAGAAGGTCATATGTCTAATCCCAGTGATCCAATTTGAGACCCTTGAAAATATCAGATGGTGACTGCTATTGGTTGACTAAAAATAATAAAAACCTAAGCATTTCAGACTTTCAATCTAACTGTATGAAATATAATTATGGAACCAGAAATCAAAATATATAATATAACCTTGTAGTAAGTTCTTTAAGCAATCTTGGTACTTCAACCTCGTGTTTGGTCACTATGCCAAATGAAGCTTTAAAGGCAACAGAATCTGATCCAGCAACATCAAAACCAACATCATTCATTATCTGATTTCCTCTTCTACCATTAAGCGAAACATCGGATTTGTCTTCATAGTTGAGCAACTGGTAAGATGAGACACCTGAGTAAAAGAAGAAAATCGTTGGGTGATGAAAAGTCTGAACACAGTATTTTCACAGAGCAAGAATAAATGGTACCATTCCTACTGTGCTTAACCATTCTGATGTGAAATTCAGAGCCACATTGAGCACTTGGTGTTGCTGCTGATGACTGATGAAAAGAGAGCGCACAGGAGTCAGAGGGTTTCTGTGCCTCTCTCTGGCAGAGTTGTGCCCATGCTCCTGCATGTGATACGTCCTGGGCATGAAATGGTGATTAGGTCTATTCCTAAATTTCTATGCTTACTATTATTCTCCTAAAGTACTTCTACCTGTAGCTATGCTGTAGGTACGTACAAACTATATATGTGTGTTGTGGCTTTAATAACAGAGGCTCTGAAACCCAAAATGACTCAGCGGAAGCCACACAGAATATTAAAACTATGAATAAAGTGAAAGCTACTGTGTGTAAAAAACATTAGGGAATTCTGTATTAAATCTAGATGCAGTACAGAGGACACCAACGTTTGTTCATTTTTGCAATATGTAAATGAGACATGGGTGTGCCAGTGACATTAACTCTGCCTTTTACCTGACATGTCACATGTAGAAAGACTTACCACAGTTTCCATGTATGCCTAATGATTCCAGGGACTACTTCAGTTTATTTTTAAGGAAAACAACAGATTAATTCTGACTTACTTGAAGTTTGCCTTGAATTACTGTACAATCAAAAGGTAGGTACCAAAGCATTTCTATAATGCTGTCTTTATAAACTTAAATACATTTCTGTTACACTAACAGGAAACGCATTGGCTGCCAAGTTAAAATGAATACAGGGATTAGACTTCCAAATACATTTAGGAATCTGAGTTTTACTCCTTTTTTTGGTTTTAATCCTTTGAAGTTTTTAGGATAAACTGACATTATGAAGTCACCTACTACGAATCCTGTTTGTCTTTATTTCTAATTTGAAAAAAGTCATATTTTTCATAATTATAAAAAGATTACAAACACTTGTCTTTGTCATATAAAAAAGGAAATTAAATTACAAAGCTCTTTGCTTACATTAAGGGACAATACTTTCTGCACATGATGTTTAACCTTTACAGAAAAGACTAGTAAGCTTTTCTTAGATTTTTTTAAATGATACTTTGCAACCTTTTTCTCAGATTTTTTAATGAGATTTTTCAATTTTTTTTTCATTCAGGACAAGCCAGCTGAATTTTCCTGAACGTAAGATTAGTAGGATTAGTGGGATTACAATTTTTTCATAATGCTTGAATCCTGGAATCCCCACTTTGTGGGGTCAGCTGGTATTTCTGTCTTCTTGTGCTCATAATGGTTTATCTTAGTAGAGTTTTTAATTAATGCATTTCTTATGCAATTAGTAGCATCAGTATTTTTGTCAAAATTGACATCTCAAAAAAATAAAACAAACTATTTTGAGAAAACAAGGTAGACAAGAATTATACACTTTTCAAAGGAAGGTGTAGGGAAATATAGGCAGCACAGTTCAGTTTCAAACCTCCTAATTCCCATAGAATCTCCTCAAAAATTAATGTTATTGCATAGCAAAGGCAATTTAAACACAGTTAAGCTCTTTAAATACACCAAAGAGATTACAAATGTGGAAAAAGTCTTACAGAAATCCAATTACAGTTAGATAGCTCTTGTCAAATGCTTCTGCCTGTGCAGAGCCCAGTTCAGCATGAGAGACTACTAGTATGGAACAGCTGTAAAACTGAGGCCATTCTTACACACTGAGGCCATTCTTACACACTTAACAATGAATATACAGAGAAAGGTGTACACTAAAAACAAATTTTAAGCAGCAATTAATCAACATACATCAGTACAACTATCGGGAATTTGTGGTTTGTGAAAAAACAAGGCTTAACTGAATTTGTTTTTCATACTAGTTCAGAAAATAACAAGGTTTTTTAGTATAATTAACTTTCTTTTTTTTTACTCTTTTTCCAGAAAGTCCTTTTTTTCCTAAATATTTGTTACATAACTAAGCAAGAAAAATATTACCCATTTATTAAAGAACCATCATACTACCTGCACAGTTTAAACTATGTCTACAGTTCTGTATTTACTAGAAAACATGCATTTTTCCACTGAAAGATAAAAGTCTTACCTGCAGAAATTTCTTTCTCCCCTTCAAGAATGTCTTTTAATGTGAAAGGTGTTGAAGCAAATTTAGACTTTTTTGAAAGCAAGCATTTTCTTTTTTTAATCACAAGGCTCAGAGGTTGGTATTTATCAGCTTCACTGAGGCTGGGCACTGGAACTAGTCTTCCTCCATCCCCAACCTGTTTAACAAAGTTTTTGGTTGCAGCAGCAAACATATTATGGCATTAGTAATGATAATGATAAAAAGCTTTGTATCATGTGTAACTTCCAGACATCAAGCCCATGTTCAATTCTTTTTATAATGTTCTTTCAAACAAATTAACATGCTTAAAAAAAAAAAAAAAAAGCTGTCAAACTGCTTTTTTTTAGATTGAGGTATATTTCACTTGGAAAGAATCAACAGCATCTTAGCAACCAAACTGCTGTGGTGTATTGCTTGAGTCTTCTCTCAAAGACCTTCAATTAAGCTCTCTAATTCTGCATAATGAATAATGAATTACAAGTGTAAACTGATAGGGAAATGGTTGCCCTTTTCTTGGCAGTTCAATGCCACTGTCTGAAATCAAAATCTGCAATCATAGAAACAGAAGACTAAGTTCCCCAACCCTTAGCTTCCCATTAGGAGATATTGATTTATTGCTGTTTGTTGGGTCCTTGCTGCAGCTGAATTCTAGTGTTTTACCTGCAACCAACAAAGCAGCCCAGACACAGTCCGGGAGACTGCTGGAATTACACATTCATGAACTCTGGTAGGTCTGCTGAGATGGTATTGCCTTTCACAGCACTTGCATAACCTACCTGTGAGAGCTCAGCTGGGGAGTAAATATGGTGGTGGGCCGAAGTGTAAGATTAGAGATGGCTGGGGCAGGGGGGAAATGGCAGTGGGCTTTCATCATATGTTATTATTTTCCCATGGACTCAGCTGTCTGTGACCCAAGGGCTAGGTTTGAGCTGCATGTGTTTGGCTTGGACTACTGAGAAACTCACTAAATTGTGAGAATTATGCAAAATAATAAAACTAAAATTGCAGACAGAAGTGAGATTATAGATATAGGAACAAGGAGCAGTTCAAGGACCCAAGAGGAAAAGCACCAGTGTAAAAAGATACAAAACTGTAAAGAAAATAAAGAGGGTTAGTAGAGAGCACTGTGTGAGGAAGGCAGCAGGAGCCGGTCCATCCTCATGTAAACAATATGTCTTGATTCTCTTGCAAGAGTGGTAAACATACAATTGGCTAAACCTTGTAGCACTTCTTCCAGAGACTCCTTTTGCAGTTACAGCAAGTAAAACATCAGCCACAAAGCTTCTAAAGCTACACTTCAGTATCAATATCAATATTATCCCTGGTTGCCAGGTAACAATGTTTGATTGGCTTTTTTTCTGAAGTAGGGTTTTCATGTGAAAGCATCTTAAGGACTGTTTTTATAAAATGAACACTTCTTTAATAATTTATCATGTCTCAATTTAGTTTTTTTCAATACTTCCATAAACATTCTTAAAGGTTCTAAGTAACAGGAAGTCCAATTAAAAGGCAAAAGGAGGAGCACATGACCTCAGCCATCTAAGGTAAAATGAAAGGCTGTCAGAGCTTTCTGCTTACTCTAGAGGGGGCTGAAAAATCAAGTGTGATTATATATAGACTTTGAATTGAAAGCTTGTGAAATGATGCAATTAATTCAGGATGCAATTCATATTACACTGCACTACCAGAAAAACCCTGTACGTATTTACTCAATCAAAACACATTAACAGAACTGAAAAGGTTCTAAAGGGAAGGAAAAACTAAGGAAATTCTAAAATGAAAATTGCCCATAGATTCTTTATTTAGCTTAATCCTGTATACATCTTATAACTATTGGACAGGATACTATCTTTCCTACAGATAATGAAGCTCAGCTGGCACTGTTTATTCAACATGTATTTGTATTTTTCTTGCTCAGTATGTGGTCATACATCATACTCAATCTGATCCTAGCTCTAATTTTGATAATGAATAGTTTCATTTGATATGTTTATGTGGTACTTCTAGTCTAACACCCTATAATCTACCATAAATCCTGCAGCAGATGTTTGTATCATCCTCATGCCACAGATCTGAGAACAGGAGTACAAGTACAGTAACACTGCCATGTTCTGAAAGCATTTACTAATTTTGTACATCCAAGTGAAGGAACTCAAGATATTTTCCTGCTCCACCAGCACTGGGCACTTTTGTATTTAGCACATAAATATACCTATGAACTTTCAGCATTTCTGTGGCCCTGGCATGCTCTTATTTTGGGCAATCAATAAATGAAAAACATTTCATTTCCGAGTGCATACATTATGCCTGAGTCAGCACCTGAATTAAAAAAACTTGCTTTCTGTCGCCAAGTTGTGTATATGAAAACCTTATTCACATTTGGGCTTAAGGCTACTCCTGGGGAGGGTCAGGCCTGTAATGCTCTGCACCCCTTAACCCAGAATCCTGTAAAAGTTGATCCTGAAATTGTGCAGGATCTGCTGCTCAGGCTGGATCCCTACAAATCTATGTGGCCTGATGGGATTCATCCAAGCAATTGGCTCATGGGTCGAGCACAGAGGGTAATAGTGAATGGGTTAATATCAGACTGGCGACTTGTCACTAGTGGGGTTCTTCAGGGCTCCATCTTAGGCCCTGAGCTCTTCAACATCTTTATAAATTACTTGGACATGGTACTGGAAGGGATACTAAGCAAGTTTGCAGACAATACAAAATTGGGAGGAGCTGTCGACTCCCCTCGAAGGCAGGGAGGCCCTGCAGAGAGACCTTGACACATTAAAGGACTGGGCAGTCACCAACCATATGAAGCTCAACAAGGAGAAGTTCCAGATTCTGCACCTGGGATGGGGCAACCCCAGATGCAGGTACAGACTGGGGAAGGAGATGCTGGAAAGCAGTGCCAAGGAAAGGGACCTGGGGGGTCCTGGTTGATGGCAAGTGGGACATGAGTCAGCAGTGCCCTGGCAGCCAAGAGGGCCAACTGTGTCCTGGGGGGCATCAGGCAAAGCATCATCAGCCAGTCAAGGGAGGGGATTGTCCTGCTCTGCTCTGCACTGGTGTGGCCTCACCTTGAATATTGTGGCAGTTTTCGGCACCACAATATAAGAAAGATATTAAGCTATTAGAGAGTGTCCAAAGGAGGGCAAAGAAGATGGTGAAGGGCCACGAAGGGAAGCCATATGAGGAGCGGCTGAAGTTGCATCAGGGGGGGTTTAGGTTGGATGTTAGAAAAAAGTTCTTCCCCCAGAGGGTGGTTGAGCACTGGAACAGGATCCCCAGGGAAGCCTGACAAGAGTTCAAGAAGCCTTTGGATGATAGCCTCAGGCACATGGTGTGACTCTTGGGGATGGTCCTGTGCAGAGCGAGAAGCTGGACTCAATGATCCAACTCAGCATACTCTGTGATTCTGTGATTGACAAGGCATCCCATCTGCCTTCCCTACACAGGGTCCTTCACAGAAAACCAAAAGGACTTTTCTAGCCCAATCTTAACCCATCTTTATACATTATTAGAATGAGGTCATACTTGAACCCTCACTTTGACCCAGGCACCTTTTTAAAAAAACAAATTAAAAAATGTGACCTAAAAAATCCACTTGCCAGGTTGCCCAGAATTCATCTATAATGACCTTTGTTCTTGATTGAGCCTCTCTGAATCATATACAAACTCACTGCTGGTGCCAGAAAAAATTATTCCTCCAGTTCCCCCCTTTTCTCAATCATGAGAACACACTTTCTTTGTGTTACCCCTTCTGTGTCTACTTATATACCCTTGAGCCTTGTAAACTGATCAATCAATCAATCAATCAAGACTCTTACCGGCAGAAGCCTCACTTGCTGATGCATCTGCAGAGCAGGTGAACCTACAGTTGGAAGGAGGAATTCTGTTCAAGAAAAAATATGAAATTACGTAAAGATATCATGCTCTATTTTTATGGGAGTTTAATTGATTTTCCTGTCCCTACAACTCTAGCATAACTGCTCTCTGCTTCTAACTACCGCCCTCTGTTCTGCCTCTCTTTGTGTTGTCTGTCTCCTGCAGACCAAATGTGACTGTATGTTTGCCCAAGGACAGCTCATGCCTCAACACAGGGAGCAGATTCAAGCCAGCTTATTCAGCTCTGTGTTCTGCAGTTTCTTTACTATTATCCCCACCTGGAGGGAACAGCAAGATATTTTGTTTCCTATGCAAGATGGGTTCTGTTTTTTCAGAGTGGGTCTTAGCCATGGAGCAGTAACAGAGCAAGCATTAGTTATATACAGTCGAGAATTTTTAAGCTTAAATACTATATTTTTTCCTTACATCATATTGATATTAATGTGGAGACTTTTTAAGAGTAAATTGTAGAGGACTATCCTGCCTTATACATAACCTTTGAGGATGCAGAAGGCCTCTTGTAGTTATTAGGTAATTCCATAATGGTTTTTGTTTTATTATCAGATAGTTATCCTACATTATCCCTGCAGGAATATTGGACATCTGTAATTATGGGATGTCTAAAGAGATTTTTCCAAGGAACTGAAAATGTGGAATTATTTCACTATTTTCAATCCAGAAATCTTAAATCATCTGTAGATTATTTTGATGTTTCTGTAATCCATATGATCTGATATGATTTTGTTTCTTGTCACAGTCAACCATATAATAAAATCAGTATGATTAACCAGTCAGCTGAAGGGAGAAAAGAAATCTTAAGTGTTAACTGATTGGATAAACTGAATTGGTATTTCACTTGAAAGGATTAAACCCACAACTTGTACCAAATTATACTGGTAATTTGTTTAATATCTTCTTAGTGTACACAAAGATGCTATTGGTTGCCAGACCTGCTTGCTGAATTGCCTTTGAACTGTATTACGTTTACCTACAGATCTCTGCCAAAGAACAAGTGCAAGAATTTAACATATAAAAACCAGCAAAAGAAAATGCTACTGAAAAAAAATTACTTGCAAAATTCCACAACTTTCAGCATATGGCGTGTTTCCCTAGAAAGACAGGATCTGTGCACTATAGATCCTGTTATATATTCAGGTGGTAATAATTTATGGGACAAAATATGGTCCTTATTATATTTTATTTTTTTAAGGTGGAGTATGCCTATAGATTCCCTAGTATAAGCAAAACTAGCCAGTTCCCACACCAAGTTCCTGGGTACGAGGGCACTACCACTGCCATGCTGAACTCCCGATCTTGCAGTTTGCTGGGATACTGATGTAACTTGGCACATTGCTTGCAGTGACTGCTGTTCACAAAACATTACGGCATTCAGAGATCACTGTGGGAAGGAAAGTAAGTTAAAGCAAGAAGGTGGTTTTCAGCAGACTTAGCTTCAGCAGAGATAGTTCCATGTTGGATTTTTTTCTAATATAGTCCAAGTGCAGTGAAAATTTTAAATTAGTTCCCAAATGATATTTTCATTATGCAGTATAGGGGAACAATTGAATTAGCAGTGGCATATTTTAATTTTTTACAGAAGCCCAGTCCTAAAATGTTTTAAGTTCCCCACATTTAAAGTATGTTTTAATTCTTGTGGAGCCATATCCTTTTGAATATTCCACTACTCTTTGTAGTGTCAGGAGAAAATTTTAATAAGAAGCTTCTAGAGGTATGTATTTTAATGGACTTCTGTGTTTATGAAACTTTTGTGTGTGAACAGTTACTTTACAAAATAGAATGAACTTGAAAAAAAATTTAAAAGGTCCAGGAAATGCTGTCATCCTTTTCTATACAGATATCTCAAACAAACTTTAGGGCTGTTCTGAACTATTTTCAAGGTCACATTAAACAGTCCATTTGAAAGACATGCAGCACACACTTGCTATCACTTTGCTTCTTATATATCACTCTTCCAGTTTACAGCTCAAGCAAACTATTGGAACCTCCTTCTATTCTCTGCTACAGAATAAACTATGATAATACATACTCATAGTCCGTGCTACATACACAACCAAAGCATTTAAAGCTGCACTGCACTGTAAGCGTTACATCAGTGAAAGGCTACCAGATGTGGAGTTCAACTGGTTTCTCTACGGCTTTAGGTTGACATTGCCCCTCTTTCACCTTTATACAAGCAACATCTGTTGACTTGGTATGTGCTGCACAGTTGATTCCTTTGTACCACTTCACTGCCTTCTCACTAGAGCCACGTTGATTATAAAAGGAAACACAAATGCAATTAAGGAACACACATTCTGGTGACTGTTTTATATGCTCTTCCACAGACTTACCTTTCAGGTTTCAGACCTTTGTTCATGGATGTGCACATTACTGCAGATCTGTGTTTCATGTGTCCATCTTCAGAGTGTATGAAATATCCCAGCTTTTGCTTCTTTGTAATTGCCCCAATATTATTGGCAATACTTTTAATAGGCAGATGGATGTCTTAGCTGTGAACCATTTACAAAAAAGAAATGCAAAAGTAGTCCTCCAGGGACAGATGTGCTCAGATAGTATACTTACTACCTATGAAAAGCAGGCCCATCTTTCAGCCAAAAGAAGCGGTCATTTGTTACATAAACATTAAAGCATACAACAAAGATGATTTCATCATCTAGCGTTATTAGCTTGTGAAGATGAACCTGGAAACAAACGAGCCAGTGTGACCTGAAGTAGGTTTAATGCTTCCTTTCCTTTGGAGGATGCTGCCCAAACAACTAATCCTTTTTTTCCAGCATCTGTCAGTGGGTGAGTCTGTGTGAGAGGAAAGCCCTGTGGCTTGCACATCCACCTGTATGAGGATGTAGAACTGTAGATGCTGCTGTGCCACGACATCTGAAGAAAGGTTACAAAACAAAGGATTTGTCTACATTGCCCATGCTAATCTGTCTGATAGGCGCTGAAACACTTAGCTCTATATAATACTTCCTTCAGTCATAGACATATCTTGTTCCTCGCTTCTTCTCCTCACATTTTAATCTGAAAAGCAGGCTTGAACTGCATTTATTTTTGTCACTGACATTAGCTGTTCTGTGATACTGGGCAATTAACCAGTCTATGAAACCTATCGTGTGTGGCTGTGGTAATACATCACTTCCCAGGAAAGGATACTGAAAGAATTGACTATTATTATAGAGTACTCTCAGATCTTTGGATACAGAGTATTTATAAACAGACAAAATGAAGTAGGTGTTTTTAGGGCATGCAAGAATTCAGTATCCTCTTTCATAATCACCTCTATGCTTATTCAGCCTGTTTTTCTTCCTGATATAAGAATATTTCCTCATCTATTTTCCTAATTTTTTTTTCACACATGTAGGCATAAAATAATATGCTTGAGTAGTTTCCAGATACTAAGCATTTTAACAGACAGCTGATATAAAATATTTTTGTCATCAAACATAAAAAGTAGCCTGATCAATATTGTCATACTAGGTCAGCTGATCAGCATTTAAACTCTTGAACTAGAACTGAAAAATGGATGTGCTCTTGTGCTATATCACTTATATCACTTCAGTTTCTTTGACTGCTAAATATAATTCCAGGCCTTCTAAAATTACTTACTTAAAGAGAAACTTAAAAGACAACTGACACCTTAAATTTTATCAGTTAAAAAAAAATCTCAATGCCTTTACCAGAACTTGTAGTCCACTTGCAGACTAACAAGTGTAACCTTTTGGGAATGTTTAATTATATTTTTTTCTCCATTGACTTATCAAAAAATCTGCTCAAGAAAACTGGAGTAATCATGAAATTTGAGCTAGTAATTAGTTTCTTTTATTTACTGAAGGAAATATAGCCAGACAGTCACCAGTGAGAAAAGCAACTACATACTTGATTTTAATTTGGAGGTTTTCTTTGTAACTACAAATGTAACCTAGTGTAGTCTAATCACAGGTAAAAAACCATCTTCGCAGCAGATTCATATCTGTAACATGCATTTATGTACACTTTATTAATTTGTTCTGAATTTTTTAAATATATCATTATTAATATGCACTTGGGATATAAATATGGGATAACCTAGCCTGTCTTTTACCTACTCTGCCTAAGTTACATCTTAGATATACCTTTCAGAAATAAAAAGCATAGTCTTAATACAAGACATTTGCTGCCCTTGAGTAAAATTAGACTCACCACTCAGTAACTAGAGTACCTGGGTTTGAATAATATTTCAGTTTAGTTTAATTTGATTTCGTAATAATTACTCACCCGAAAAATAATTCTACATATTGTGGCGCAGGAAAACTCAATATTGCATACTTGCAAGTTTCTTTAACATTTAGGCCAGCTTAAATATTTAATGAGATCATAAGGACTTGGAGAACCATGTAGCTTGATATGTTTGCTGTACAAAAATGCTGTGTATCATCACATCAGAACAGATTTTTGTACCAGCAGTGAAACTTGGAACAGCTTTCTGTGGGCAACTCCTTTAGCTGAGTCAGGATGAAATCTTGTCAACAGCTTCCCACACTGTCTCACTTCACCACACCACAGCGCCTACATGTTTGTGGTTACGAAGAAGCATCATCTGTCTCTTGGTTAGATTAAATTTAAATATTTAATTTACTTTCATGTAATTTACTTTCATACTTAAAGTAATAGTTTTGGTGCTAAATTAGTTGTCAGGTTGCCAGTGCTGCCTCACAGGCCTCTTGCACTCTATTCCTAAAGGTTTGTTGTGTTGATCTTTTTTTAATCAATTAAGTAATGACACAGAGCTTTTCACACTTAACTCACGCACAGAAACTTTGCTGAGTCACAGTCATCCAAAACTGTTAGATTTGTTTTGCAAAGCATTCAGAGGCAAAGTACAGATCTCAACTACACAAATGTGAAAGCAGAGCTGAATTCTGCTCATAGAATTGTTTGACAGGGAATATGTTCTCAGTGTGCCACCTGTCTCAGAGCATCGGTTTGGATGAGATCAGATGTGTACTCTGACACAAGAGAGAAAGCACTGCCATTCATGAAAAAAGCTTTTCCTTTCCTTTGCAATTGCTTCCACTCAGGCAGCATTCCAGACTGTTTGAACACTTGTTCTTTTTAGAATGCCAAGAAAGAACAAAAATCTTAACTTCTCCTCCCAACCAAATTTTTGGTTTTTATTACGTTTTCACTTTAAGTAAATTTAAGGGTTGGACAACTGACAAGAACACACAATGGAAAAATGGCATACTGTTATTTTTCCAAGATGCCAGAAGGGGTGGGTGTCAATTTTTTTTTTAATTTCCACACCTCTTTTTCAATTCTATTAGAGAACATCAGGAATTGTTTTTCCTACACCCTCTCACAAAACTTGGGGAACATACTCAAGCTCCCTTTAATTACAGAGAGCAAGATGAAGTGAAAAAAATAAAAAAGAAAAAGGCTCTTGCCAGCTGTAGCATGAAGATAAAACCAGGAACTGCCAAAAAGAAAATTACCTTCTTTGAGACTGTAGTTGATAGATCCCAAACAGATCTAAAGGAAACTGTGCAGAGAATCACATGGAAAAAGTTTTATAAAAATATTCCTGCAGTGGAAAAAGGTTAGAAAGGAACAGGGATGCTATTGAGAAGCCACTGATTCAGTGCTATTGCTGCCACTATCACCCACCTCTTCAAAATCAATCTGTACAATATATATTAAGAATTTTACAATTAACAGTCAGTTCACTTACCTAGTTACAAATAGTTCATTCAAGAACTATTCTCAATGTTATGTTAATAAACCAGAACACAGATGACAGCAGTTTAAACAGTGTACATTGAGATTTATTAGAACAAGCACTAATAGCAGCAGTGTACAGAGTGATGGAGACAATGTACTGTATGCACTGAACAATAATAATTATACAATTGCACTTCTTCAGAGATCTATTAGAAAATGCTTTTCAGTAAACAGTTTCCCAAATCTAGCATTGTTTGGATTTGCCTCTGAGGAAAAAAAATACAAAAAATATGCTTTATCTTTTTTTTTTTTTGGTAAGGCATTAGCAACATTCATTGGCAGGCTACACAAGTCATTTGTACATGCATTATCCAATTACATTGCAACAGGTAAAAGAGCGTCATGTTTCCTCAAAAACTAAAATTCTGTGTGTGTGTTTTGGACACAATATCCTGGTAAATCTGACTTACCCTGAAGGAAACAGATGACATCTTTTGTTACATTTTAGAGCACAACAAAAACTATAGCATAGCCAAGTTCACTTTTTATTTCCTACCAGAAGAGGCAGGACCTCCTTCACCTGGACTTGGTGTTATGGGTATTGTGTATACCACGTATATCACTGGAATAAAGTCTTAATTATTACTTTTTGTTTACTATTCCCCCCCACTACCACCTCCCTGAATCATGTGGCCAAAGGATGCTTGACTGTAATCGACATTAAATACTGAATGAGCTTGGTTTTTATTGCATGAGAGGTAGTCAGTGTGAGGCCTCTTCTGCTCTCTGGATTACTACAACAGTACGTTCAAAACCAACATATAAGTGCAAAGACACAGAGAAAGTGTTGCAGCTGGAAACTTAAAACTGTTATTTTAACTGTTTCTTTCTGGCTAGGTTCAATCTCAGAAGTAGCCAGAGAACTCAATATACCAAAAAAAGCAATTCTGTTTATGTGCTAAAGCCTAGACGGAAGAGGCACTTTCTCACATTCATGCTTTTCTGGGCTGAGATTAGAAGTGTGCTCTTAGTCAGCCACCCCCTTTTCCACAAATCAGAAAGATCAGACTCCTTTTTTTGACTGGCACACAGTACTAGCAATCCTCAACTCTGGCCTGGGACCATCGTGGGGAAAGTACAGGGAAACCAGAAAAAGGGACTGCAAATATTCTTACAATTAAGCTTGCCAGAGTGAGACGTAATATGATGAATTGTTATGGTTTTAATGCACTGTTCTTTCTTCCAAATATCATATCTAACTGAGCTTTGCAGAAGCATGAAGTTAACTTGTTTTTATATACTACAAGCTCCAGAATAAGGTTCCAAAATGCAAGCAAGTCAAAGGAAAGTCAAATATACTGCTCTGAGTGGCAAGCAGTCAAACCAACTGAATTTCACACATTTTATCTTCCACAACTTGGTGCACATGTTCAAAATTAAGCTTAAGTGCATCTAGTTGAATACCTAGGCTTGACAGCACATTAGGTCTACAGCTGAAATACATTTGGGCAGCTACATCATCCACTCACCTGGAAGCTCACTGAGTTCAATGGAGAATGGAGTACCAACAGCAGTTCAAGCCTTGTCTGTGTAGTTGCTCATTTGTTTAAGCATGTAGGAACTAAAAATCAACTAATATAAAGCCTGGTGTAACCAGGTAACCAGCTATATATTTTTCCTAGGAATGTCACTGTTGAGCATTTTTAGTTGAACTTAAGCATCTACATCTTTTAAACTGATTTAAACTGCAACGTTCGTACTAAGTAAGTATTGATGCCTGTGCAACATTGGAGGCCAAGCAGACGAAGCAGGAAAAATCTGATGTGCACTGCTGATTAACTCTTACAGTGAAATAAGTCTATAGATTTGGAATTTGCAAATAATATTCTTTCTGTATTATTCCTCAGCCACTGATGCCTAGTAACCATATGCAATAAAATGGTTTTTACAGGCACAATTACAGCCCATATCTGGAAACAGAATAATAAGATGTGATGTAAAGAAGAATCATCCTGAAGACACCCCAAACTTGTGAATAGTCAAGCATGGATGAATGCATTTGCAAGAAATCAATCAAGATCAATCAACAATATTTTTTAATGTTAAATTACTGAATGCACTATGAAGGACTAAATTTATGCTTTTGAAAATTGCAATACTATAAGTACCTTATATAATTTTCACTACAAATATTTGCAAATCAATATTTTATTGAGTATTTAGAAATGATGGCACTGATTTTTTTTCCCATATCCTATTCTTCTTCATCTCATTATGTAAGTCCACAGTGAACTTTTGAGCATAAAATTAAGGGTGCTGCAGGTGAGGCTTAGTATTACAGCGCTCAAAAATAATGCCTTCTGCAACATTTGGGTGGCTGGGTACATAAATACTTCTCAATGTCTATCTTTCCCTTAAGTCACCCTTTTTTATTGCTTTCAAACAACAGAAAATTTTTTTTCTGGTGCATCTAGAACTCAGACCCTTTGTCATTATTCTCTCTAAAACAGATACTGTCTACCCAGTACTGAAAAGTAGCACTGGCTCTATATGTTATGCTTCTAGAAGGCAACTATTTGCCTTTAAATTCATCTTAAAAACCACAAAGCAAGTTTCTGTATGCCTTTCTTGCTGACATAATAGCATAATCACAGTGGAAAGGCTCTGAGAACCTCCTTTTACAAGTATGCTATGCGAAGAGGTGTACAAGGAATCAACAGATTTGGGGTTTTTTTCAGAACAAGCACAGGGACATGGGCAATCAGCAAAGAATGCTCTTCTAGCTATTTAGATTCTGACATTTTGGCCTGCTAAAGAATTGGCACAGGGCTGTTTCCCATCTGAAAGGCTGTTAAAAGCAAAGAAGCTCAGTAAGGCAATGTAAAAATCACAACTAATATAAACCTTACTCTTCTAGTGGCATTCTCATAATCTGAGCAAGGTAAAAAATACTAACATTTACTACATTTCATAGACGTGCGCATGGGATCCGATCACACCAAAAAAGTGTGACATTATTCCAAATTTATATGAACTTTGTGCAAAAGTGAAAGAAAATACAAAATTCTTTGCTATTGAAGTACTAAGAAATCACAAATCACTAAAGAGTTAATTATACAGAGAAATGTAGATAAAGACCCAGAGAAGAGTCTTGCTACTGGTTACAACAAGGAAAATATACCTAATATCCTAATACAGAACTATCATAATAATCTCTCTGGATACCACAGTAGTTTAATTTTATGATGGCTTTTTACATACTAAATAAAAGTATCCTCTTCAGACTAGCAGTAAGAGATGAAGAACAAGTAGTTTGCTATGCATTTTGAGGAAGAAAATTACCTCAAATATCAGACACTAGCAGCTTGATTGCTTACTTATTTTATAGTAAGTAACTTAGACACAAATTAATATACAAAGAAGAATCCCACTGGAAAATATTTCTTTTTGGTCCAAGGGTGAAATTTCATTAGTCCACCCTGAGAGCTGGAGATTTAGCAAGACATGAGCATTAGGTGCAAGATAGAAGCACCACTCTTTATGTCTGCAGAGTTCCAAATGTGGTTTAATTTTTAAAACTCAAACTTCACATGTGATTAATTCTCAGTGAGGAAAGAACAAGTAGTTTGGAAATAGTTACAAAGGAACAAAAGCAGTGTCTTTGCTAATTAGAGGGAAAGCTTAACTAAGGTAGAAGTTGTCATCTTGCGTTTATGCCTGCATACCAAAATACACTCATCAGCACTTATTTTTCTGCTCAGTCAGGTCTTCCGTGAGACTTAGCTGAAAATAAAATTTATTGTGATCTGAATTTGTTATACTATATCTCAACCACTAAAGAATATCAGTAACACTTATTTTAAGAACCAAATAGACCTATTTTCTAACTTCAAATTGTAATGACAATTTTCAAGGTTGATTTCAAGACAGGTGACAAAGTGATTTTAATATATTTATTGTGATCCACTCTCAAAATATTTTATAAAATATTAAGCAAATACAAGGATAATAGAAGATCTCACCTGTGGTTCTTCCACACAGTTAAATGAGCTATCCTGAATTTTCCTTTGCCTGGAAAATACTGAGGATTAACCTTGCATTAACTATGTTAATGTTACCGTCATATTCCTTGTTCAGGTGAATTTAACAAAGAAAGACAGAGCATTCAGCACAGGACTAATAGACAAGAAATCTGAGTTTGCAGTCCTGACTCTAACACTGGTTGTTCTTGGTGGACCTGACAAATCAATCACTGGGACACAAGCGCAATCCTAGGAAGTGATGCTACTTCAGAAAAAGACG
This sequence comes from Neopelma chrysocephalum, assembly GCF_003984885.1. Classification (NCBI taxonomy): domain Eukaryota; kingdom Metazoa; phylum Chordata; class Aves; order Passeriformes; family Pipridae; genus Neopelma; species Neopelma chrysocephalum. Next base: position 11,462,208 of record NW_020897703.1, read on the forward strand.
TTGCATGTGTGGCTGCACCAACTGGCACAAGGAGCAAGTATCTCAGTGAAGAACAACAGTTCTGGTTGAATATTTCCCAGTGTGTGTGCTGCTCTTGTATAGCACATCATTTTGATACTCAGATAAGCTACCCACTTCTGAGTTTTTGAAGGGATTTCCTCCCCTCTTCCCATTTTGCATGCCTAATGTTCTGGGCCAGCAACATCATACATTAGCGTAAGATATCCCCCTTTCATCAATGCAGACCATTAAAAGTAGCAGTCAATATGGAAATATGTTTCAAGTGTTTCACAGGAGACATCTGAATCATTGCTCCAGGAGTACAAATAAGGAGCTTTACCATACTTAAATGAATTATTCATAGGTCAGAAAGACATATTACAAACTGCTGATTATATATTCAGACTTTATAGTTTCCTTATTTATAAAATATGAAACTCCCTTTGTCCACATTGCCAAGACACCTTCAGCCAAATGCTGGCTACAGTCATTTTTTATTTATAAAAGGAATAAAAACTTCCCTTCACCTTCACATTAATTCTGAGCAAATGTCACCAATCTTCCCTTTTTTCATGCTGTCATGGATCAGTGGAAAGAAAAATGGTATTAAGATAACCTGCCTGAAATGGATTCAATAGCTCTGATGACATTTTAATTCATAGAAGTTAGAAAACTTTCAATTTTTTACATCTCATATGGACAGCTTCTGTGTCTAGTTTCACCATTCTCCATTGTCATCTATTTCCTTTCTTTTCTGAGGTTTGTCAAAGATTGTAAGGAAGGTAAAAAAAAATTAAAGATATGAGGGGTTTATAATGCCACAAAATTTGACAAAGGAGAAGGTTGGTATATAAAACACAAGTACAACAATATCATTTTTTAAACGTGCAAGAGACCATATAAAAGTCCTCTTATAAAGAGGCTTTTTAGTTTAGTGAAAGAAATACATAGTTTACACCAAAGCCAATGAATGAAAATACTTGACATACCCTAGTTTAAAAAGTAAATAATGCATTTGCTTTTGTAAGTAGACTCCTTACAATATAATACAAAAATAAAGTAAATTGCTGTAAATAAGCCATTTCTCAGACCTTACTCAGATTTGCAACATTCTCCTAGGTTCCAGTCACTGTTCTAATTAAACCTTTATTAACGTACTTAGTCTAGATTCTTCTGTTAAAAAAAAAAAGAAGAAATAAAAAAAAAGAAGGAGAAAAAAAGACCTTTCTTAATGAAAATACTGAGTGATATCAGAATTATCATAAAAGTAACCATGGATGGTAAAGTAGAAAATTATACTACTCTTTACACTAAATATATCTCGACTTCTATCAATATATTTACTAAAGAGCAAATTCAAGTTTTATACAGTTTTGATGACTAATACTTAATGACAGAAAGAAAAAACAAGATAGTATTTTTCACCCCACTAGCTGCCAAGGTAAGCAGTTATGACATAGTAAATTTTGTTAGCTTTCTCCCAGGTCTGTGTGTAACACACGGTTACCAGTAAAGCCATTCCAGTGTTTCTTACACAATTTTGTCAATGTTAATCTTATTCCACCAGGTGAGCCAAACTCTCTAACTTAACCCCTACTGTAATTTTACCATATGAACACAAATACACTTTCCTTTCAGGTGGATTTAATCTGAAAAAGTCTCTTACTTTCATTATGCATTTCTATTATTAGTAATGACATCTAAAAGTATTAATTCCTTGGATTACAACTGCAGTCAATGGCACGTTACACAGCTACTGCTTATTGTTGCACCAGACAATGTTTAAAATTCTGTAAAACAGAGACCACACAAACCTTCCCTATACTAAAACAGCTTTGCCAGTGAAAGCAACTTTAGCAAAATAAAGAGAACTGGTACAATCAGCCCTCCTGGTTATTGTGCAATTGCAAATGAACCTCCCCTCCCTTCCTTTAGGGTATTTCTGAAAATTCCAATTTTTTGAGACAAACTTAATGCAAGACTGGCTTTGTGCTGGGCTCCACTGGTGAGAGGTGAGAAAATTATGTGACCTCCATTGCAAACAGAGGACATGGACACAGCCCAAATGCAAACTCCTCACCAGGTGCCCATGAGGGCAGGACCAGCACTGGCTCCTAGTGTGCCCTAAAGTTTGTGTAATTTGCTTCCATAAAACGCTGACAGCGTTCAGTAGGGAATTAAGGATAATATCTTTCAAAACTGTACCATGTATATGCACTGTAATACTTGACATATTCCTGGCATGTGCTATTCAAATAAAACCCACAGATGCCATACAACGTCATTCGGCGTCAGAAGTTCAAAATGAGAAAAAAAAAAAGGGTATCGTTATTTGTAAGATGAAAAGACTACTATAGTGGGAATTGCACTTTTAACGCTAAATATAAAAAAGTTTATTTCATGCAACTTACATCTGTCTAAAATTAGAATGGATGTCTAGATGACTTTTTAATCACAGTGATACTGTATGAAAATCAACTCATACTCAAATAGTCTCTCCCAGTGAGATAACAATTTCAATATGCCAAAAAATCTACCACCTTATTAATACTGATCTAAAATAAGAATGAAGCTATTTAAGTCTTTGTAAGACATTACATTCGATGAAAATATCTATTATTATCAATCATATTATTACCAATCACAGTTCCAGAACAGGGAGGAAATTAGGGTACACTCTTAAAATATTAATTGAAAGTACAGCTCACTTGATATGTTTTACGCCCCACTGGCAGCCAACAATGAGGATGGCCCTGCAGGGATCAATTTTGTGGCCCATGTCAATCAACATCTCACCAGTGACCCAGACAAGGACACAAGGCTACATGCTAACTAGTTCACAGATGACATTAAATCAGGAGGATGAGATGGCATGCCAAATGGCAAAGCTTGAACCAGAGGGACGCTGCTCAACTTGAGGACTGGGCCAGAAAACACTTCATGAGGTTCAATAGATGTGGAAAGATCTGCTCCTGGAGCAGAAAAATCACACGTGCTGGGAAGGGATGCCTGAGCAGAAGCCCTGCCAAAAAGAGCTGGTACTTACAATAGATGCCAGGCTGCAAAACAACCAGTGGTGCACTCTCTTTGCAACATTAGATACTCCATTCTGCACTACATGGGCAGGGGATGTGAAAAGAACTCTATCCCCTGTGACTCAGTGCTGTGAAAATTCACAGGTTGACTAAAAATTGTAATTTGGATAGAAGCCCCCAAACCCACTGTTTTTAGAAACAGCCCCAAATATGCCATTATGTCCATCAACATTAGAGAAAAAAATTTAATAACGGACTTCACACAGAATCCAGAGAATTCTGCACTATAGAAACTGCTTTACAGTACATCCGGTAGCACTTTTCAACTTCTGATAAAGACTGAAAATATTTTGTGTTGCATCATTTTGTGTTTTCTCTACTTACTAATTAAACTAATTTAACATTCACTAGACTTAGAAAGTGCCTTCAATAGAAAGATTTAGCATACCACAGATTTTTTAAATTCTAAAGATGTTAACACTATTTTTCTTTCAATGAGAGTCAAATAAACAATTGTAAAAAATAATTCAGTGATAGTATCTTCACTGTTCACCAAGTTTCAGTTTGCATTGCAAATAATGCCATTCACAAAGCACTACCAGAACACTGTAAAACTAATGACCTTCTTTCTGTATTTAAATTAAAAATTTGAGGAAATGCAGTTCTGTCCCTCAAATGTACTTGCAGTCATACACACATAATGCTTCCTACTATCACAGTGAACTGCACACAAAGACTGGAGCAAGAGGTGGACAAGAGTTTAATAGAGTTGGTTTTAAAGAAAGCAACACAGAATAATTAATTGCTATTTTGCGCACAATGTGCAAATTTGATTCATAGTAATGTTATTAAAGCAAGTAGGATGAAGTTAACCAAATATTACTTTAAAAACCAAACTTTGATATATTTTCATTTTCTTATAATAACAGTTGCAGAAATAAAAAAAATGAATAAATCAGATTAGGTTCAACTAGGAAAGAAAAAGACAGCATTCTTTGAAAAATTTAAAATTTTCTTTGGAAGAAGTCCTATTCATCTACACATAGCTTTTTTTATACCAAATATTGATATACAATTCATCAGCATTCACAATTCTTAAAAAGCCTACTCAATATTTTCTTTAGGTTTTCATAATTCTTTCTGTTAACAGAACTGCATGAAGAAATTGGAACTGATTAGTAGCTAGTTGCCCTGCTAGTTATTTTGTCATATAATCAACAGGGAGAACTAAACTGAACAACCAAAGTAATCTGAGTTCTATAGGGAGCTGACTCTGCAAAATGAAGAAGCAGGCTGAGAGCTGGGCATGTGTGGTGATCCACAGTGATCAAGCAGCTCTGCTGGCAGGATCACACACTTATCTAGTAATTTTATTTTAGGTCTCAGTACTGGAATCAATCTTAAATACAAAAATCTGTGTGCACTAGGTATGCTGTGTATGGGCAGAAAGAAATACACTGTATATGCATGAAATCTAACCTATCATCGATGGCAGGATATATAATACATGTATAAATGGAAGACTAGATCATACTATATGGAATGTAGTTTTTATCTAATAAATTGCTTTTTTCCTTCTATTAAAATCTGCCCTCCTACTTTTAACATTCAGAGATTTTCAAATAGAAAGTGCCAAGCCTTCTCCCACTTGTATTAACTGAAGCTTAGCAACATGTAAGAGACTTGGTTCTTAATCAAAAAATATAGAACCACTTAATGGAAGAATGTAAAGTATAATTTCACACAAAAGCTATTTTGGCAAAACAAGTAGTAGTTGTTAGCTACAACACTTGGAAGCCTCTGCCATACGCTCAAATATAAATTTAGATAAGAAAAGTGGATGGGGGGAAAAAACAGAGCCAGGAAAGTAAACAGTGTGTGTAGCAGAAAACAGTTGCATTTACAGTACTATCCAGCTTCTGGAGAGAAGCCAGAGACCTTCCCATGAAATCCTTCTGTGCTTTTAACGCTGTTGCAAAGCTTCAGGGATTTCTAATTGTATAAACAGTTATGGGAAAATGAGATTAACTGTGACGTCTATGTCCAGCCAGTGCTAAAAGTGATGACTGCATCTCAGCATCAGTCATTTTAGAATACGAAGTTTCTGACTAGCAATTCATATGAATTTAGCAAAATTGTCTCAAATTCAACCAGGTAGGAGTTTCTTTTCAGTCTGATTATACAGTCAGCATCCCAAAGCTAAAGCATGTACATCTCATTCCTCTGAAATACATTTAGATGTTTGGTTGTCTTTTGATTTTAAATAATGCAGCTCGTCCAATATTTTTATTATGATAAAATTCTAGTGCTTTAAAAATCTGCCCTTCACATAAGCCTAAGCATAGATATTTTAAAATTACTTACTGTACATCTTCATATTTTGTTAAGGCATGAACAATGGCATATGAATGGGAACAGCTTCCGGAAAAGCATATCGTTTTGACAAAGGCCAGTCCAAGCACATCACATCAAAGGACTAACCTGAAGCCAGAAATGTCAGTGTTGTGACCCAAGAGTTTTTAACAAAAATAGTTGAAACAAAATGGATGTTTTTCTCTTTTTCTTCCTTTTTTTTTTAATTTAAAGTGTATTACTCTTAATGTCTGTTTAAAGCACCGGTTGCAGTCTTGCGCTTACCACCTCTTCTGAGTGACTTTGGATAACTCATCTGCTTCTTTTGTTCTGAATTTTCAGCATATGAAACTTTAAAAGGTTTTTGTTCCTTTTTTTTCTTTTTTTTTTTTAAATGGCTGCTGCAAAATTAAAAAGATCCAGAAGTGGTCAGGGGCCTGGTCTAATGCACTTTCAAAAGTCCATTATAAAGATGAATATAAATGTGTATGATACGTTTTTTCCGTAGACCCACAAACCACGCTTAGCTATAAGAAACATATTGTGCATAGTTATTTTTTTTTCTTCAGAGTGATATGTTTACTAGATCTACATTCTCAGTTTACCAGAGTACAGGAATGTCTACTTTACTAAAGCCAGGATCCTTTCGCAGTTCCCAGTAGGTTTCATTGCTAACCCAGGCTTCTCTTTGATTAGTGTCGATAACTTTTCTGCAGAAAGTGGAAAAAAAAAAAGAGGGAGATGGAGAGGGAAAAAAGTTTTGACCATAGATCTCTTATGCAATGTAAAATCAAATTCCAAACCTCTCTGATCTAACCAATATTAAATACAATTTCGTATTTCTAAAGGACACAAGAACAGTCACGGATTTAAAAACAAAAATCAACCTCTACCTATGTCAAAAGTGGAAGATAGAGAAAAGAGCCTACAAACAGATTGCAAACCTGTTGTCTGATATGTGTGAACAGGTCTTAGAGCCATATAAAACCTCTCTGGCCACTACAGATTCTGATTATGTGCAGGGGATCATTCAACAGCTGTAGCTTGCAGAATGTAAGCCTTTTACCATTTTTTTTTGTCTCCCCTGTATTTTGCTCACATTATACTACCACTGCATCAAGCACATTCAGTCTTTTCACTTTTGATTCCCCATGCTAAATATCGGGCTATTTGGTATGACTATCCCTTGTTTCAGAAGAATGCTTAATGAAAAACCAACAGACAAAAAAGCCCTTCCCTCTAAAATAAATAAACTTTAGGTGCATACATATACATTTATATATACATTTTAGATATATATAGATATAGATAGATATATATACATATGTTCAATGTTGTTGTTCAGGCCACACATTACTTGGTTTATGCAATGACTTAAAAAAATAACCTAGGTAAATCTCAGATTTCAATATTATACTTCTATTCCACTTCAAAGTTCAATGAACCAAGGGGTTCATTTGGCTTGTATAGCTGTCGCCCATTGTGAGAAAGTGATCTTTCCATTATGAAGCTTTAAACTATGTAAAAAATGCTTCACGCAGAGATCAGGTATCTAATTATGTTTCTTGAAACTGCAACTTTCCAAGCTTTCATGATTAACAGACTAGGTTGGTGGTAACTCTTGTAGTACTTTGTCCAGTTACACTATAGAAAACAGAAACTTATCGCTCAAGTAAATAGACTCACTTAAAAAATTTGGGTACATATTCGATGCCATTTTCTTCCATGTACCGCCTCCGAGCTCTCTGAAGTTCCTCTATTCTTTGTTTCTCAGATGCTGCTGCTTCTATATTTCCCTCCTCCAGAAGCCTGTAGGATTAACAGCAGGCCCTATAGCAATCATTCAGTGTCGAATACAAGGGATTTTTTTAGCACCAATCATCACAAAAGGTAAGCAGAAGCCAAGTCTGCTGTCTGTGTTGTACCTACTTTCAGATCTAGTCTGAGATGTGACTTCCCAGCTACATGTGCCTGACCTATAGCCTAAGGCATACACTTTCTTCAGTAACTTCAGCATATCACAAATGCTGAAGTACTATGAACTGAGAGTTTGGAGGGAATTAGTGTTGCTTCCATTCATAGCAGGAGGGCATGACATTCAGAGCCTGTCTTTCAGCTTGTTAGGAGAAATCTGCCCCAAGATTGCACTACAGCTTTACCATAGAAGAAGCTTTCTACTTTAACTTAACTGGATAAAACAAAAATTTGATTGCAATACTGTCTTCTCTACTAGCAGAATTCTCCAAAGCTTAATTCAGACTGCAGTGAAGACACAGACAAAATTCAAGACTCAGCCAAACCCAGCCTTAAGCCCCCCAAATATTAAGTGTATAAATAACCATTCTTGCCTTTGATCTGGCCTGAAGCGGGCATCTGTTGCAGGAAGAAGATCTTTCAATAAAGGATCTAATTCATTTAGCTCAATAGCAAACCTTGTGAAGCCGTAATAACGTTCATAATTGGTTGGCATCGAGCCTGTATGCATATAAGAGAAAGAAAAAAGCTTTTTAAGCTATTACTCTAAATATGCAAGAGATTCCTTTATTTATTAAATTCTAACAGAAAAAAATAATATATTTTACTCTTACAATTAAAAAGCATCAAAACTAGGTGGAACAAAATTCACTAAATATTAATTTCAACTGCTTATCTGCAAAGGTTGTAATTACATGCTAATAGACTAAAAACTTTTATGATCTTCACTCCTTTTAAAATAAAAATTAATGTTTTCAAGATTTTCAAGTAAAAAATAATTTGCTGTTCCCCAGAAAGTGGGCTTAACAAATATCTGTCAAAAACCTGAACTTAACTGATCTTTAGAGTTAATTTTGGAACTTACTGCTCCCTCACAGACTGATTCCACTGTCCAACACCTTACTGCACTATCAGCAGTCACAGCAGACATTGCAGAGAGCAGGGTGCAAAACAGGGCTCAAAATACTACAGATACAGAGCAGGATTCAAAATACTAAGAATAGTGACAATTCCTGGATAATGCATGTATGAAAGATACACGCATGTACAACAGACACAGATGCAAAGGATGATTCATTCAACCTCAACGCCTCTAAGCAAGCAGTAAGGAAGTTGAAATTAGATCTTAAAACCATCTCTGATGACCAATTCTTAAAGCTAATAAAGACAACAAACTCAAACTCGTATTTGTTGAATCCAAGTGAGTTACCTCACTCTCTGTGAGAAGGCAGACTGGCCAGCCCAGACACCTGTTTTTTTTCTTAATTTTATTCTCATGTTGACCCTAAGAATCCAGTCTGACCTGGAGTCAGACTGTGACGTGGAAGATTATGCCCTGTAAGAACACTTTCATTTACCACTATTTTAAAGTCATGTAAGTTCTTGTTTATTTGTCTAGCCGGGAATTTTAATTTCTCTAGCGGTATTTTGTGTACTTAAAGTGAAGGCTAAAACAGTTTTACGTAGTCTAGGTCTAGGTTTACCCCACAACACCTGCTGGAGTTAATTATGAGCTTCCTACCTGGCCTCCATATGCATTTGGCTGAAGGTGCAACTCCACAGTAAAGGCCTTCATGCCACTTTCCAAAGAGACGATGAACCACTTTCCCTTCTTGATCTATCACAACACCCTGGACCTCATTTACATTTGAATTCCAGTAGTTCACCTGCAAGTTTAAGCAAAAATTACTAGTTCACACTCTTTTTCTCTCTACCTATTGTACCAATACACATACTGCACGAATCTTGCTATGTGGCACCCACTGTCCAAATTTTGTATCGGAACAGCTCACTGGGAACCAAGACTACCAAAATTCGAAAGTCAGATGATCTGAATATTAATTGATTTAATATATGAGAAACCCTGAATAATTTTCTACGTGGTTTTGGCATAAAAGGATTTAAATTATCTGCACATCTGGGAACTACATGGTCATGCATTAACCCAAATCCCACACAATTCTGTGAAAATGACACTTTGCCAGTCGAAGCCAACTAACCCCTCCTCTTCCTATATGAAGAAATACCCGTACCTGTAAGGAAATCCTCTGATGGGTGCCATGCACTACTGCTTGCAGCAAGGAAGACATTCAGCCAATATTATTTGTTATTTGTTTCTTTCTATTTCTCTTCTCTGTTTTGCTTTTATTAGACACATTTATTTCTTATACCTTCATCTAAGAGCCAGCTGCCCGTTCTCAGAACATCAATCAAAACACAGATTTCAGATTTATGGTAACACTCCATTGCTAACACTGCAATGGTATAGATGTCTTTTGTTGCAATATGAAGACAAACTTATTTTTAGGGAAAATAATTGACAGTAATAAATGATAACATAGCTATACAGAGTTCTATTTTTATATATGGTCGTTGCCTCAATATTAAAATACTATGAACCAAAGCAGCATTATTTAATCTAAAGAGATAAAATATTGACCAACAAATTCTAGTAAAGTCAGAAGTAAAATGGCACAGTAGCACACAGTGACTTTGTGTTTTCATTGTGGTAATATAAAAAAAATTGACATTTGATTTTTAATCTGAACCCAGGAACAGTACAGCACACAACTATACAGCAATGGAACACACTGATATCAAATGTTCAGTGGAATAGAATCATACCATTTGACATAGCATTCTCATTTGAAAATTTACATATTTATGAACACTGATAAGATAAAATGTGGAATGTGGATTTCAGGAATACTGAAGAAATCAAGAACTGATGTATGCTTAAATTATGTAATTATATAAATATAGGATACGTATCAGGATCCATATGTTACCTTGACAAATGTGAGTTTACAAATACAAATACTGCTTTTTGTGTTTCTGATAGTTATCTCTCCATAGTGCTCTATCCATCTCCTTCCACTAAGAATATTATGTATGCAAGTAGTGACTTTGTTCCAGACATAGTAGTCTCCGTACCTAAGAACAGATTAAAAACTAGTTGGTAACATCTATTAATCATGCTCTTTACTGACAAAAAAGTAAAACATTGCTTCATTATTGTAAATACAAGACCATATTGCTCATAAACATCTGCATAGCTTACAGTAATGAAGTACTGCTTCTGGGTACATTATTAATCCTCCTTAGAGAAGCTCACCTAAGGTCCCCTGCAGAGAACTCCAGAATGGTGCTATGAACCACAAATCAAGACATTATGAACCACTGAAGCCCTGCATGGAATATTCACTGTCCTCACAGTAAAGTGCTTTGGCCACAATTCCTATCAGGGCAGGATGGTGTCTCACAGACCAACATGTGGCTGAATTGAGATTATAAGCTGACAATATAAATAAATCACAAACAGAACAAAATAAATATGAAAAGAAGATCAAGGAAAGGAAGGAAGCCAGGAGCACATTGGTGCATCATCCCTTTCTCTCTGTAACAACTATCCAGAGCCAGAGGATCTTTAATGTCAAACAAGAATAAAATGAGGGTATTATATTGTGCAAAGCACATTCACCATCAGAGCTTCAGAGTCTTACCTGTGGTGAAACTATTACTTCTCACTACTCTGCCAACATCTGAAGAACATGCTTTAGTTTATCTACATTTTGAAAAAAGGACTTATAGGGCCACTAGTGGTTGTTCTGAGGGAACACTTAGCAACACTGAGAGCTTTAGGACAGTGCTAGCTGCTGACAGTCCTATACAGCAGCCTTGTTCACTACTGCACATATAAAACATGGGTTCTCTCTCCTGAAACATTTCTATCCCCCTCTCTCCATCACTTTCTAGAGAGTTTGCATATTTTTCCTACAAAAAATGAAATGGATCTTCAGGCTCAAAAATGCTTCAATAACCCCACCTGAACACTAAAGAGATGTTTGAGCCAGGCATTAACCCTCACTAGTACAATTCATGTGATGTCTGTCTACATTTTCCCCCATATTCACAAGGCAGCACAGATTACATTCCAGCAAAGACTGAAAACAAAAGGAGAGAGGACAGTAGCTTACTTTGGAAGAGTCACATTCAAGGTTCCAACTGGTAGAATTTCCATTGATTTCCCCCAGAATTTGTTTTTCCACCTGATATCTGAATATAATAGTGAAAGATTTAAAAAACTAAAATGACCAAAGTCTCCCCCTTGCAGTGATCAGTGTGACACAAGAGATGATCTGTGCTAGGCCACCCGGTTCAAAATAGGACAGTAGATAGTATCAATTTGCCACGATAATACAAAAGAAAAAAAAACCACTAGAAAATTACATTAGGTCAGAAAAACTAAAGATAAGTTTAATTTTCTTCTAGGAATCACGTCTGTGCTACATTATTGTCAAAGCCCTCATGAAGACATTCAATATAAATTAAAGGCATATGTCAATAGATACAAGAAAAAAAGGAGTTATTTGTTCAAATGTGTAAAAAGAACTCCTTGCATTTGTAAGAAATAGTAATTTTCTTGGTAAAAAGCTTTTAAACAGAAAAGTAAAAACAGACTGCAAATGACAAGGGAAGTTGTAACACGTTTGCTCACTCTTAAGAACGAGAATTGGGAGTGAAATCAGACCATCAGTTTATAATGTTTTTGAAGATGTTACTTCAAAAATAAGCAGAGAAATTTTGAGTAAGTTCCAAATGCAAATCTCAGGTTGTACTGACATGTTTTTACTTGACAATCAAAAAGAATTTATGTTTTTAAATTAAAAAACTATACCTTGCCAAAACACGAAGTTCTTCGATTCACAGTGACAGGCTGAAATTGGAGGATGGTGGCTAACCTGGAAAACAGTTTGGTTGAGTTAAAAACATTTAATTTTCATTCCTAAGACAGTACAATTGTTATTGAAATATGAAAATACTAAATAGCCCCCACTCTTCAGTATCCTATGTGTTAACAGAGACAACTTAAATGTTTGTACTTAAAACAGTTCCTTGCGATTACTATAAAAACATATACCTTCTAGCATTTAATGAAACTCATTCATACTAACAATATTTATTTACTACTAAGAAAGCAAACTATTCTAACTAGAAATAAAAAATGATATTATTCTATAAAAATGAAGAAACCAAAATCTAAATGGGAGTGTCTATCTAGAAAAAAGTTTTACCTGCTCTGAGAAAAATCTAAATCCTTTGTCTTCTCTAATACATTCATAAGTTTCTCCAAGCAAAGGGTTAAATGGCTTGCTTCCTGCTCTAAAGTAGGTAGAGGCATAGCCTGACGCTGCAAAAGCAGCTATGAGAACCTGTGAAAATACAGACAAGAACGTGAGAATATGCAGAGATTCTTGCGTACAGGCCATTACTATATGGTATCACACAATTCACTCTACCCAGACTGAAAACTGGATTAATGAAGCATGCCTGAGAATGAAGCCATGCATCCCAGCCAAAACTAGCATAAACTGTATTCCTTTTGTTGATATAATTTCTTTTTATTCATGGCCTCATTCAGTCTTTCAACAGTCCCTTAAAACTACAATTCGTACATGACACTGTTTTTCTACCTTTGACCAGGTCTGTTGTCTGTGAACAGGGAGAGCAAGAGAGGACCCTGCCTGGACCTCCACTCAAGAACTCCCTTTTCAATACAGACAGAAGAAGTGCCACACTAAATTTATTACCATGCGTTCATAAGGATCATCTGTTTCAGCAGCCTTGTCCAAGAGTTCACTGTATTCCAGCTCTTCACAAAGATGTTGCAAGGTATTCAGAGGTTCGTTTAGCTCAACTGGCATGGATACTTTGGAAAGATCTTTTCCAATGTTATTTCTCAAAATATTCCACAGATTGATGTTACTGGTGTCAGGGCTGGGAGCTGGGAGACAAGTTCTCCGTCCATTTCTGAATGCGCCTCCTGTTAGCTCACCATTAAGAACTGGGAAGGGAAAAAAATATTATCATAAGAAAGAACCAGATAAGAAAAATAGACTTCTCCATCGAACCAATTCATTGCCAGAACAAGCAAGCCCAACTTCACTGTTTTCAGCTGAGTTGGTCTTGTACAGACATGCAGTAATTCTGGTACATGAACATAGCCAATGTAATTTTCCAAAGTTTGAAACACAGTATACTTTGCCGAGAAATGTTGTCTGCAACACTGGTGTTGTCCTCAGATATATTGTCGCTCACATCACTGATATAAGATTCATCATCAGAAGCCTAAAACATAAATAAAATATCAATTAACTCAGATACATATAAAATATACTGCCAAATTAGACAAAAATAGTAAACTGAAACACAAATATTCAAAGTAATCATCTCTACCCAATTAGAGCTTTTAACTAAATCACCTGGATGTTTCAATCAGCCCATACTGCCAATGCACTAAAGGTGTCAAAACAAATGCTACATTCTCCTCATGTTTCTGAATTTCTTACTATGAAGCCAAAAACAGACATTAAATTTGCAAAAGGTGGCTTCAAGTGAGATCACAGAACAAAAAATTGACAACATAATGTGCTAGGGATGGAAGGTGAGAAGAGAGAGTCAGATTTGTGCTCTTTATAAAGAAGCAAACGATAAAACGCAGCTTCTGTTTCAGAAAAAAATTATATAAATATCAACCTATCATTTTGCAAAACAAGAATCACATTGGTGTTAGGACTGGTTTTAAGAATTGTTTTAAACAATTATTTTTTCCAGAAATACTACTTTTTTGTCTATTTCTCTCATTACAGAGCATAACTTTATGTGTACAGGAGAAGACTGTTGTTTGGGGGACTTTTTAAGAATATTTTAGAATCTAAATTTAGTTGACTGCATAGTCAGACATAACTGTTCCTCTTATGTCATCCTTATGTGGAACTAGAAAGGACATGCACTGAATATAAGCTACTGATACAAATAACTTTCAACTCAGTTTTACATCTCAGGGAACATCTGCACCTCATCACATGGTAGTCTCATGTTTATTTATCTACACCTTCTAAGTAGCATTATATAAAAAAAAGTAATTCAGTAGTGGTAGCAATACCTAAATCTGTCCAACAGCAAAGCTGCAGCATGCTGTCACAGCCTACCTCATTTTCTGACGAGCTGGCAGATAGAAGCACTTCCTGTGCATCAAAGAACTCTGAAACAGATTCAGACATAGAGAGCCTGCTTTCATTAGAAACTTGCTGAGACAGTGGCAAACTGACATGAATTTGTTCACCTGTCTGTAAATAAAGCACAGAAAAGTAAAAGTATTATTTCTAATATACAAGAAATATGCATAGAAGGTGTAAATCACTTGACTAATTTTTTTATGCCAAATATAAGCACAGAGAGTAAAGAGAGAATTTTAGTAGTACTGTGTGTGTACCTAACAGATGAGACTGAGAATTACAAAACGAAGTGCATTTTGAACAGAGAGATACATGTCCTCATTTGAGGCCTGCTCTGCATCTACTGCTAAGTTTTAGTAGCATGAAATTGCAGATTTAATTCTCTATCGAAAGGAATGATTTTGTGGACAATAGCTGGATTGTGTCAGACAAGTTCAAACATGAAATTCAGATGAAAGGACACCTGGTTATAACAAATTACATCACTGGGACCTAGCCTTGATACAACCAAAATTTGAATATAAATTTTTATAAGGTCAGGGAGTTATAAGTTACTTTCCAAATAAACAACCCGGTGAACCAGTTTAGCAACAATGTCTGTAGTGTCTGAATATTTAGGAGGATGGGTATAATATATATTTGTGGGCTTTTATTTCATGTTTGTACTCCAAATCTCATCTGAATTATGCCATTAACACTGACTCAATACTACTAAAGGGAACAAACTCTCTATGGTTATCACATTAAGGAAAATTAAGATTCTCTCCCTGTACGATTTTACCAAAGGATCTGCTGCTGTGGAGGGAAACAGGCTTCTGACTTAATCCCTTAATTTATACAGCATGTTGCTTCTGGGAGATAATACAGATGAAACTACTGAAGCCCTTCTAAACACAGTTAACTCTTCAGATTGCAACTCAATCCCCATTAATCTTATTCCAGATGTCCTGCATATGGTTTTGTTGACATCTTAATCCTGTAGCATTATTCCATACAGTTACCTCAAAATACACTACGAAAAAAAATCACAAAAACTCCCATAAACAAACCAAGAGGTCAAAACCCATTTCTTTTTCATTGGGACTTATAAGGTTGTAGATAGTTTGTATGCTGGATGAATCATAATGAAAATAGAAGTAATTTCATTGTAATCTTTACAGGAAGTGATTAAAATTTTGAAGTTTTGTATAAGCTAGAGGGACTTGGAAAAATACACATGTCTCTACCTGAAAAAGATGCTTATATGTGAATTATCTACACACTGCAAGATTATACATATACAAAACAATCAATAGAAGAATTGAATGAGAGATCTGGAAACCTCTTTGAAAAGCTCCTTCAGTCAGGCACACTTCTACCAAGATAACAATGTATGTGTGAAAAAGAAACAGCTAACTAACAAAAAATACAAAACAGAGGAGATGGCCATTGCCTAGAACTTCACTGCAGATTGCTGTGCTGTGGTACCACTTCACTTTTGTCTTCTGTTGCCTGTCTCCAGCATGCCGGTTTCTTGGAAAAATTGTTTGGACGCTTTCAAAAAGCAAATTAACAAAAGTAATTTGAAACATATTTTAACCTTTCTTTCTTCTTGGAAGAAATAATTAGGAGACAAGAGTATGTTAATTGAAATAGTATATGCATAGAAAAAAATAGTAGAAATGACAAATCAAAAACATTTTGGTAAAATCAAGCAGAATGGTTGTCAAAGTAACCATATTAGTTGTAATATATTACAGCTCATAAATTCAGATTTGTCATGAGGGAAGCTTGCTGTTATTAATACAAATGTTCGTTAATCTGTTAAGCAAGACAAGAAAGACTAGATGTTGCAAACATATTAGTGTAGGTTCATAGACTGAACCTTCTGATTTTAGCAGTACCACTCAAGATACTTAAGAAATGTCAGGTCCTTTAAGGAATTGCAAAATAAGGCCTTTAAATACTAAACTGTTCTGTTGATTTGGCAAGAAACTAATATACAGAACTGGTTAGCTACTGTGTGTTACATTCAAATGCAGTAAAACCTCACTAATTCCCACAGCCAACAATTAACATTCCAAAACTGGAGCCCTTCTCTCTTCCTCTAAAGAGACCAAGCTGAGTTCTTTCATGAGGTCTGACATATGCAAAACAAAAGACAGAAGTTTTATTTTATGTAAGGAAATATAACCTGATTTCTTCTACGAATGAACACTTGCCAATCTGAAAAATTCTATTATTTGTCAGGTGTGTTTAAACTATCAGTGAGAATTAGCAAGGTTTGTTTGTACTCTAAATCCATTAAAGGCCAAAGTCTTACCTCATCAGGACTAGGGATAATATTTACACTGACAACCTGATCACAAATAACAGATTCTGAATGTATTCTGTTCAAGCGACTCCTTAGTTCAGCATTCTGGTTGAGAGCCTTAAAATAAAAATTGCACATTTCATTTAAAATTAAAATGTAAGCATTTAAGACCAAAAAAAAAGAAAAAAAAAAAGAAAAAAATCTTCCCAGCAATTTCCTAAGAATCACAGAACCTCCTTTCTTCCACTTATAGAGAGATACCTATTTAGAGATCCTCTCTAATATGATTTAATCTTTGGTTACTTTGCCTTCAGTGATTTTCAGGAAACAGGGGGAACAGATCTTCTCCCACAGTGTAACACTAGCATTCTACCTTAATTCTTTAGATAGCTCTTTGGGAGGTGTACTGGTGGGTTATGTACATTGTGGAAATGGGGAGTGAATACAGTAAGAAAGAGTGAAACTGCAGAACAACAAACAGGAACTACCCACAAAATACCCAAAGAGGTAATTCTGGGCTTACAACTATACAGCCCCTTCCAAATCAAGGTTGTCAGCATTTAGAGCCTGAAAACAGAAACTGCTTTATTCCCGGTAAAATCAACACAACTGCTAGTATCATTGTCTGCCTGTCCAGATCAATTTTATAGATTTGTTTTTGAGTACTTATTTCAAACTACTGATCCACTATAGTGTCACAAATACCAACAGAATTAGGCTGATATATGATATCTGCTGATTTTTCTCCTAATTTAAAGTCCAACCTGTATTATAAATTTGGGTGCACATTTACATATTATCTGTTATTTGGAAAGATTCACATGCAGGATTCTGAAATCCAGAAAAAGTAGAATATGCTACATATCTAGAACATGAACTGGCTTAACCTTAATATACTCTCAGCACTGAAGACCATAGAAAAGAACAACAGCAAGACAGGCTCTTTCAGTAGACAAAGACTATTACAATGAAGTAAGAATCTTGTTCTATCTCCCCCTAGTGCAGACTCAGGAAGAAACTGCATGAATGTACTGAGACAAAGCAGGACCAAAGTAAAATTGGTAAATTTAAACTGTCACTAAATAGTTTAAATTACCCAATTTTGCTTTGTTCTGAAACAGTCTGGGCATACTTAAAATTGCCATCTACCAGGAAGGGAAGGTGACTTAACAGCAGCCTGGCAGTAGCTTCTTAAACTGCTCAAACCTGGTCATGAGATTGGACAACCCGAGTCACAGTCAATTTTCCATTTATTCTCCATTAAGGCTATGAACTAATGTGTGACAGTGACTTTTAAACTAACACTGCAGGCCAGGACCTAGAAGAAAACCTGTTTCCTTTTTTTTAATACAAGTTGCTAATAAATCCCTACAGGTCTTAGTTAATTTGTATTAATTACCTCTTGTCATTAACCTTTTTTTATTACAACACACACTAATCAATCTGCATAACACGATATGAATCTGTATCTATATCTATAAAAAAGTTTGTCTTTAAACCTCTGCTCATATTCTTGCAGATGCAATCCTCCATACAGATCCAGCAAAAGCTTTCATGCTTCATTGACAATGAATTAAAAAAATTGAGCTATCTTGTAACCTGAGGACTTACTGTTGCTTTACTTCTTCTCCCCCACTAAAGCAAATTGTAATTTTTCCTTTAGCTTAAGTGGGAGAGATGCTGGACAGTAAGAGGCATGTATCTGGAAATCCAATTTACCCATGATTATCTTGTAATCCAAGATTCCTTGTGCAGTTAGAGACACGGATATATAAAACAAATCTGACAACATACAGTCAAAATTTAAAACTTAATTATGAAAACAAGGATATCTCCTTGGCTGTGCTGTAAATAGCTCCAGGAAAGATATCTAGCATTTGTATAAAAAGATTTGGTGCTTTTTCTTTACTTTGGAAAACCATAACAGATACATGCTTACACAAACAAATTATATCCTTTACCTTCACATGCACTGAGGTTAGAGCAATGTCATAACAGAACACATCATAGTTCTAGTCAAGAACTTGGCTTTTTCTTGGCTCCTTTTACCTCAGGAAATGGCTAAAATACAAAAGAAATAGTGCATCTTGCAAGCTAGATGTGCTCAAAATGAAATTAAGAACATACCTGAGAGAGGGACTGTCTGAGGTGTGCTATTTGAGCATTGTGGCCTGTAAGATCCTGCTCTGAAACAATCTGCTTAAGCTTCTCCTTCTCTATAGCTATGCTGTTAAAGGCAGACTTCAAAAGAGAATGCACTAAGCAAAAAGAGAAAAATAAAACAAGTGTTTTCTTGGCTACAGAAATCACATTGACATCTATTACAATATTTCAGCAATAAAGACAGCAAGTGAGACTTCCATCCCACAATTATGGACATTTGAAACAAGGATCTGAACTTCAAGTAATCTATGCCAAATTAAGTACAAACACTTACAGCTTGCGATTGTAATGTGCATACTGTATGTTCACACATAAGTCATCTGGGAATATTCTTGGTACTGAACATATGGAAAGGTGCGTATTTTGGAAAACTGTTTCCAATGTGTGTTCTTTTCTCTCTGTTTTTTATTTGTACTTTTTAGAAAAACAGAAAAATCAGTTCTGCTAAGACTTAATGTTGCACTAATAAAGAGGATTACTTGGTCTTGAAACAGGTTTTAAACTTTTTTAAGATGTCAGCCTCACATTTTTTCTGTGCTTGTTATATAACAGATAGCAAACTGATAACAAACCCTTTTAAAAATAGTAGTTTTCAGTTTGTAGGAGCATTCACTTACTGACAATAAAAGAGCATTTCTAAAGTACATTCCATTACATTTTCCATTGTTTCCACTGACGTAGAAAATATTGCACAACATTATGTGTAGCAGTGACATTCTGATTTATTTTGGGGAGAAAGAAAGCATTTTACTGAGAAAGAAAATGGTTGCAAGTTCAGTCACATATTTACAGGATGCGAAAAGTAGTTCAGAAGACCTGTAAAACAATCTCACATCAGATAGAGAGTTTACCTACCTCTATATTTATGACATTCATGGAAAATATAACACGTTGCCTTTATGTAAGCCACTTGACCAGCTAAAAATTCTTATACATTATCATTTAATGCAGATGAATGCCCTGATCATAACTAAGTGAAGGCAATAAAGGAACACAACAGAGAAGCACATTACAAGAAAGGCTTGACATTTCCGGTTACCTTTTTGTGCCATCAAGCAGAATTCTTCTTGAAGCTTCATGTACTCAGTAGAGCACTCCAGAGGGTCTGTTACATGGCTTGGGGGAGCCTGAAACTCAATGTCTGCACAAAGGTTGGGATTGGATGAATGCAATCGAATGGGTGACATTGTAGCACTGAAAGGGACCTACAGCAAGAAACAGTGAAGAAATATTGTATAAGGTATAACCAAACTTTTGACTCCGTTGAAGCAAAATATAAATTTCTTCTGAAAAGACTTAGTTCAAAATGTGAAGAACATGGTGAGAGTGAACATGTAACTTCTTACTCTCTTAAATCTCAACACAGTTGATGCAGAATTCTCTTGAAGTTTTTCACTGAAACAGACAAAAGGCGACCTAAATACAAAGCTAACAGCTAATGATGGAGCATTTAAATTCTAATGTTTCAAAAATGGACAATTTCCTAATGCTTAGAAGATTACTGGAAAACTGAACCATGAGACATTTGAGAGTACATGTAGATGACTGTTGTTACAATACCAACATTTGAAGTATGCAAGTTCCTCCACAGACCTAAAAACAGGATATAACATTATCAAATATATCATTGAACTTTTTCAAAACTGCTGGTAAATCTTTAGCTGAAACTCATACTGGTAATTATGAAGACGGAAAAAGCACATAGTCTTTCTATTTTCTTTCATTCTAAACAAACAAACAACAACAACAACAAATAAAGTAAAAAATCCACCTGATTTTCATTTAAAGTGCATGAACCATAAATAAATGCAAAGAGATATGGTTTAGTAAGATGGAGCAAAGAATTTAGTTTATTATAATTTCCACTTCTCTTTCTCCTATACTTTTCAGGTATAGTAATAAAACAAGAATTTCTAAGTTGCATATATATGTATCGTGTATTGAGCAGCTACCTGTATGGTACATATGCAGTATGTGGCTACCACTGTTATATATGTGATGTGTGTGTGAGTATATGTTGTATTTTATTTTTATGTTACCATTTACACACATTTGTATGAAAATCAGGTCAAGAACCCAATTTTCAAATGTAAATGCAAAGGAAATGCATGCAGAACTAAATTCTGTTACTTAAACTTTAAGCACTGTTTAACATAGTAAGCACTGTTTAACACATTAAATTTAATTCATTTCATCATATTGATCAAATATCAAGAATTTTCACACTGCAGCCCAATGTAATTATTCAAATATGAACAATGGTGCCAAAATATAAAATGTCTCTTCCAAGGCATGATAAAGAGCAGCAGACAACATAAAAAGTCATATTACTAAGAATTTTTATCAACAGATTAGTTCTATACTGCCATCAGTGGTTGAACTTGGTACCTTGTTATTTGATTAGACTGGGGAATGGTTTTATCAATCCCTTCCTGTAAAAGCTGACATCAATATGTTTTAGATTTCTGATTCTCCAGTTAAACGCTCAAAATCCTGTGGGATCGATTCATCATGCCATTCATGAGCATATTCTGTGAAACACCATTTTCCACTCTGTTCTTCCTCAATTTCCAGATATATATAGCATATAAAACATTAGCTTTGTGGCACCTATCCAACATAAGGTTTATTCCTTCTCTCATGTATTTTGAGTTCTAGTTATATCAACAAAGTACATAGTTTTTACTGAACCTCATTTTAGCCTCATATCAAGAAGATTTCATTAACAGGAGATGTATAGAATAAATTCCTTCTATTTGTGGATATTTAACCCATTATCTTCTTTGCAAGCACCAGACTGCCTCTTTTAAGAGCCCAGGAAAACTAGGTTAATAGACTACTGTGGCTAAACATAGGTTAATTTCAAATTTCCTTTAAAAAACCTTTCCTCTTCTTAAATCAGAGAGAGTGTTTCCAGAACCTTCTGATGGGGAGTACTGCAAAGGTTCAACTGCTCCAGGTGGCTCCAGGAGGGCAGAGTAGCCTTGATACCTCTGTGTGTGTGGAGTATGTACCTAACCCTTCAGACCATCCAGAAGGTAGGAAAGAAGCTGATCCCAGCTATAATGCAGGAGCTTGAGGGAGAGTCCCCACAGCCTCATGTGCCTGTGGGGATGGGTCAGGTTGCCCCAGACCCACACAGACTGGCAGAGCTGCAGGCAGGCTGCCCACACGTGGTGGGGGGCTCTTTAGTCACTCTGATGAATCTGGCTGAAGACATCTGCTTTAGATTCATCATTTCTGCCTCATACCTCAGCTAGGCAGGCTGAAAAGGACTCTTTCTGAAGTGAGGTTTACTGGAAAAAAATATTTTAATTTATGTCCTAGAAGTAGAATTTACATGTTCTACAAGTACTGTCACACTACGTGCAAGAAATATACATTCACATGACAGAGATAAGTAGCTGCCTTGCTGAGTGCTTTAAATACAAGCACCAAAAATACTGAACTACTGATTGACATGAACTCTCCTCATACGCATCTTTTAGAAAAGTTTCCAACCTACCTTCTATAACAGATGAAAAAACCCACATTAAACAAAAATTTTCATTCTCTTGCATAGGCACGAGTCCAAAAAACACTGCCAACATATTTCTCTTACCCTTTTTCCCTTGCACTGACATGTTTTCTCTCTATATTAATGGTGAATTGATTCTTACTTTATAACCCATTCACATTTTGGGTTTTTTTTACTGTTGTTGTTTTGAAAGTTTTAAAAAAAATATTTAGCCTCTTGATGCATCACTCTAGTTTCCTTCATACACACCCTTCCAGACATGACCTCAGATGAACCTTGTCCTAACTTCCTGCTTTATGCCAGAGGCATAATATCCACCCATCCATCACCTTCTTCAGAATTATGTTTTCATGTAGGAACAGACTGTTCCTGGTGGAGTGGGTTGTAAGGAAAATGTCCTCTTTCTGCTGTGCATTTAACTGATATAATTCTGTGTCCCTTGGTCTATGCACACAGCTTCATTTTCTGGGAGAGACGAGCACTTTGCTGCATCAGCCAGGAAGAACACGCCATGGCCACACCACGTAACAGCTACAGAGTCATTTTGGTGCCTCTAGTTTTCCTTCCTCCTGCGCTTTTTCCAGTAACTCCAAGACCTCCTTCAACTGGTCCTCACTTCACCTGCAGGTCATCATCATGGCTAGGCTTCGCGAACGAAGATTTGGGAAGGGCTCTACCCACGTTTCTTGCAAGCGCATTGGTGGCTAAAAAGGCCAATATGAGATAGACACGTCCGGTTGCAAAAGACACAGCAGAAAGACTCCTTAGATGGTATATTCTGCAAGGCTCGATTCTTTCTGTGTTGTCTTTTCTCCTCAAGAGTGATCCTGCGTGCTTTCTCAAAAGCATCAGCAGCGTTATAAATGGTCTGTCTCCAGGCCTCCCGATTGGAGGCCAGAGTAGACCAGTTATGGTGATCAATATGCCCGAGGCTGAGTTGTTGCTTCAGGGAGTCCTTGTATCTTTTCTTCGGAGCTCCTCTCTTGCGACAGCCAGTGGCAAGTTCACCATAGAGCAGGATCTTAGGGAGGCGGTGGTCCTTCATCCTGGAGACGTGCCCTGCCCATCGCAGTTGCGTTCTCAGTAGCATGGCCTCAATACTTGTGATTGCTGCCTGTTCAAGAACAGATGTATTGGTCACGTAGTCTGACCAGTGGATGTTTAGGATTGTGCGGAGGAACCTGCAGGTAACAACTCAGCAATTCCCTGTACTCTTAATGCCTTCCAATCTAAGTCCAGTTGTATTTGTCCACTGAAGCACTCTTTAGGTAAGGAGTACCACCCTTACCAATGCTGTTTAACTACTGCTGAATCTACTGGTAAAAGCCTCCCACCAACTCAGCTGTTCAGCCAATGAAATCAGGAATCGGGCTGATTGCTATGCAGGGAGACTGATGAAGTCAAAATAGCAATCCATTATTGCACAGAGTGTTCAGCATCAACCGATTAGGGAGGAATAAACTTAGATGAGTTAATCTGGAAACTGGAGAAACACTGATTTCTCTCATACTTTTTAGGAGGGTGCAGCAGTAACTGAGTTTGCAGTTCAGGTAGCAGAAGCTCAAGTAGTTAGGCTTAAGCAGAGACTATGTCTGATCTAGGGGATTTTAGCTATGGCCTGGAACAGCAGACCCTGGAGTACTTTAGCCTGGTGAAGATATTCACCACTTGGGCTTGATAAGAGATATGCATTTAAAGCTCATTTCAATCTTTGGCTGCACAGAGTCTTCCCTATCTAGCTGCTGTACTATTTAGTTGATGGATTAGTACTAATGTCTATACTGTGCATTCCTAATGAGTATTTTCTTGATAAATCAGCAGCTGAAGATATCCTTTGGATGGTAATTTGATTTCCCAAACAGGACTTCCCCCACCTAATTCCCAGCCCCTGTATTGGTTTCATAGCTCCATATTTTCTGTCAAAGACTTAGAGAATTAGCAAAATCAAATACAGACACTGAAGTAGTAATATGACTTTTTGGGATTATGGAATGTAAACAGAAAGTGTCTCAAAAGAAAAGGCTAACCTTATATTACTTATAAAATTAATAAAATTTTATAATTCCATGGTTGTTTGTAACAAGTCTCCTTGGTTCTGCTGTCTTGCTATAGACTGTCACAACAATCTTTAGCAGAATTTGATCATTTTTTTATACTATTTTATAGTATATAGCAGAGTATGTCAAAGACATGTTCAAATAGTGCAGGGCCTGAGTCTAACTGTCACTTGCACTTGCATAAAGGAGGAGGGACATGTACCATGTAAACAAGCTCAGACCCACATTTATGGAAATAATTTCTGTTGGGTCTGACCACTCCTAAGGAACTCAGCTAACAGTGGGTAGCACAGACACCTCCAAAAAGTGCAAGAAACATTTTCATAAGCTTATTACACAATCAAGTTATACAGCTTCCCATCTTTAGAGCTATCCCTTGATTTTTAAATCCACTCACTGTTGTAGCCACTGCAGCTGCCAGTCTCTGCCGGCGTCGTGTTGTGCTGAACTGGCCCTTCGGTGCCGGCCCTTCCTGACAGTGAATGCAAGAAGAGAAGGAAGTAGAAAAAGAGAAGGGAAGGGGTGATGGGACACAGGAAAATGAAAGGTGATCAGAAAAGGGAGAGGGAGAGTCTTTAAGTGGGTTTCAACTTTGTTAACTCTTATGGCCTACCCATGCTGAGGACATATCAAGTGATTTCAGTTGTGTATGCCAAGGACATAAAAAGCTCAATACTTCACTAAAATTATCTGTGGATGAGTTGGACTGCAGTGCACTCACTAAGACTACAGAAAAAAAAATCTATTAGCATTGCCATTCAGAGTCATAAGGCAATAATGGAATAAGAAAACAAAAAGGATGCTATGGCATGACAGAGAAAGAAACAAAACCCAAACTCCTTCTGGGGGTCACTAGACCATCTAGAAGATGAATTCTGAAAGAGATCACTTTGCATTAGTGGAAGTGCATAAATTGTGGTCATTGAAGATGCATGCGTCTCAATGGCAGAACTTTTCAGTGTGTATGTTATATAGTGAGCTTGCTTATGTAAACATTCCTATGCATAGCTCTAGCATTTCCACATCCATCCTTGAGTCTACTGACTCGTTTTCTCCACATATCACTTTTTTGAGTTCTAGTTACTTTTCCCATACATTATTGCAGACTTGGCCTCCGAAGCAATGCAAAAACTCAGATAAAGCAGCAGAAATGAAAACTAAGTATTCCAACAGCTACTTTGTTTTCTGTATGCCTAACTTGTGCCTCATCTTGCTTAATTTCACTTTTATTTTCTTAAGAAAATTCATCATGGTAGATTAAAGTCAAGCAAGTAATTATCTAATGCAGAGAAACTCCTCACCCATCATAAAGTCATTCTATTTAACCTCTAGTCAAAATGTCATTATTTTGAAGTCATTTTAAGATTTTGGAAGACTAGAAAATACACCTTTCTGCCTTTAGAAAACAATTCTCAATTCCTTTACCTTTTTATTCCTCTATATCTCCACCTATAGCCACTTCAGGATTTTTAGACCTATATACATTTTTGCTTTTTCTGAAAGCTGCCTGGGCACCATATAAATAACAATGGTATAGACTGGATACAGGGACACATGCTAAAGAACAGGATATTGTATTTCAGTTATTAACTGAACCGTCTTGCTTCTCTAACATTCCCACTGGCAGGGTTGCTGCATCTGAGAATGGCCTAACACTTCACCCTCTGGCTGATACTAGTGGCAATGCTACTGACAAGTGGAAGAGTTGTCTAATGATCACAGTAAGAGAAGACTTCAGGTGTAGTATTTTATATAATTCTGACATTAAAAAAACATGTACATAACCTCTAAAATATTGAGTACAAACTTCATTAAGCAGAAAACACATTGTACGCATAATGTAAAGGTCTTTGTGCTCTACAGAAATATGCCTATCTTGTGAATAAGAGTTTGGAAGAATATTCTTGTTTAAATAATAGGGACATATATATGTACAGAGAGAGAGATGTACTAATATATATACATGCAAGATTATGAATGTAGGTATATTATTAAAATGGTGACAGTGAGCTTTACAGAACCACACGCTCTTCTCAACACGATAGAAAGTGAGGTCATAATCTGAGTTACAATATAAAGAAATACTTATTTAATGAAAAAAGCAGTAACCTAGTCTGGATCTGGTTTCAGCTCTGAGCTGAAAGCCTCAGTAGAGCAAGATGACCTTTCAGGTTACTCCATACTATACAGCTCTCTATTAAATTACTCTCCCTGGGGAAAAAAAAAAGTAAAATGAAAAATAAAATTAGTCTTCGAACTTCACAATTTTGAGCTTTTGAGGGAAACAAAACCAACATGTGTTTATTTGATTGCTTTTCAGTAATGTTTTTTTTTCTTCCTTTGAATATGTTTAGGCTGTCATGAGAATCATAACTTAGTCTTTTACTCAAAGGGAAAGAAATGAAAAAAAAAAACCCGAACCGCAAAATTCAGTTTTTGTACAAAAGTATCATTTGCAAAATGAATTAATACAGGTCAAATAACTTGTTGTTTCAGGCCGTTTTCATAAGATTTTAAATAGGCTTTTTTAAAACCAAAATAAACTTCCTTCACAAAAGCAATCTTTCTTCAGAGAAGCAATTCATGTATTACTCTTCAGTAAAAGCCTGTAAAGCAAGCTGTTAATTCTAAACTATTTACTAAAAACAATTCTAAATCCCCAAACTTGCAAACATACATACACATGCTATGCTCAATTTTACATCAGGGAGCACCCCCACTCTAGTCACTGGGATTAGCTGTGCAAGTAAATTAAACTGCACACGGAACTGGTATATTTAATTGGTAATTATATATTTCTAAGAAACAAATCAAGCAGCTGTTCTTACAAGAAAAAATATATTTTAAATACATTATACACCTAGCATTCATACTGCAGAATGTGTCAGCAAGAATACAACGAAAGCTATCTTATTAACAAAAAAATGGTAACAAGTACAATACAAAATCTGGATGGGAAAATTCTCTCCTTGCATCTTACACAGAGGATGCCGAGCCTGTAAAAATTACTCCCTCGTTTCCCATTACTCACAAAGAACACATCTGTATATAAAGCTCCCTAATTTTTATGCTCCTCAGAAGGATGGCTCTCAACATCACACTATCAGAAGGTCTTTGATGGTAGTTAACAACTGCTCATTCTAAAAAAAATAAAGGTGCAAATACTACAAATGGAATTAATATTGCAACTAGCTCAAAATTAGTATGTTACTATTAGCATTATTCCCTAAAACTAATGAGATGTATGGAGACATGGGGAAAGTAACACGACAACAGAAATTTTCTTAGTACCAAATGTCAACCATGTAATAGCAATTAATATGTAAGCACCATGAAGAAATGATCACAAATTAGACAAAATGATTCTCAGTAGCAGATATCCTGATAAACAGTTTATAGAAAGTTGGAGTAGTCTTGAAAAAATGACCTATGAGGGAGGCCAGTGAAGGTAGAAGGAAATGGGAGTTAACTTAAAGGGCACCTAGGCATCAGAGGAAATCCACATTTTAGTGGAATGGCAACATAAACAAATTAGGAATAACACAATGAATCAGTGAGGCCATCTTTCTACAGATCACAGCTTTAGACCATTCATGAGACAGGACAGCCCTTGGAAGAATAAATAATGTGTTGAGCCCATTAAACTAGGCAAGATAATGGAGAAGCCATAAAGGATTCTTCATCTTTCACATAATTTAGAACAATTTTATTATTTCTGTTTCGCTACAAATTAATTTATAAGTCAGTCAACAATAACTTAATGCTTTGCTATAAAAAAATAAACTTCATATTTCCAGTATTAAGCGTGCCAGGAACTCATGTCGACCCAAGTTAGGCAGAGTTCATTATCAACGCAGAAGGGACAGATAGACCCGTGTCAAGCAGTGCTATGCACACAAACTCTCTTACATGAACCTGCAAACCACCTGTATTCGAAAATTTCAGGAGGCACAATTCCTGCCAAAGCACAAACAGCAGTTTGAGAGTCAGGTGCCAATGACAGAAGTCCAGACCAATGTTACTTTGGCAAGGTTTAGGCAACACAAGAATGCCTTATTATTCACTATGACCCACCACAGATCATCATAAATTGACTGCTTTCATCATTTTTGTGGATAGGACTTCTCTGAGACCACTGTGGCATGAAAGAAGAACATGCAGTGGTGACTCTGACTCTTTATAGGCACCAAATACTTGCAGGCATTTTCCTGATATTTTTATTTGCCTGTGTTATTCAGCAGCAGGGAAGAGCAGTGATCCTTCAATTGCAGGTAATAGTACATGACATCAATAACCAAAATTCCTTTGTTAATAAACCTTTTTAATCCTAAGAGATGCTTCCTTGTTCGATCTATTATGATTTGTCAAAGTATAACAGGTAGAAAGAAAAATCCCCTAAAAGAGCTGCAGTGAGAAGGCTGATGCAACTACAATTTCTTCTTTCCTTAAGATTATTAATCTTAAAAAAAGTCACAGAAAACTCTTTACTGCGCCTCTAGGGGACATATTATAAGCTTTCAAAGTTTGCATGAATTTCTAGGTATTTTAATGGATCAAAAGTTGCTAACATTTATTTATTCAGTAGCAGACATCACAGTGGTGAGTGTTAGCTCCCAAAGCCAATTGAATATAGTCTTCATTATCAGTTGCTCAGTTATAAAAAAGATTAGCTTCTGGATCAGACCTCAAAACACACAACTGCCTCCAACAAAACACAAGGCAGCAATACATGCACATTATGCTTATTGCTATGCTTTCAGCTCTATGGAAGGGTGGAGTAAATTCTTTCTTCACAGAATTTATTCTTTGGTTATTCAGTTTCCTCCCTTACAGCCTTTTCCATAAGAGAAGGCTTGGGAAAATACTTATTATTGGTAATATTCCTATATAGGTCTTGACAAAGACAACTCGTGTGCTTAATATTTCATTCAGGTTTTCTGCTTTTAGCTTGATGTCATCTGTTCAACTGCCCTTCTTTGCAAGTTTGATACAGAATAGCAGTATACCCATGTGGCGCGTGTCTATTGCATTTTACGCACCCTAATTGACTAATATTCAGATCCCTCTCCTTTCCCTAGATGGCAATGTTTTCATTTGAATGAAAGTAAAATCAATACTTTTCTCACTATTTCTCTAGGTTTTGAACAACAAACTGAGATTTGATTTACTTCACCAGAAACATAAGAGACAGCACATTGACTTCCTACTTCCAGACAATATATCACTTCATGATTAGAAGTTAATCTAAAAGTACAGTGAAAAGTAAAACATTGTGCATTCAGTACCTGAAGTTGAATTTTTGCATCTTTGCTGACACTTTTTGTTCTCCATCGTCTCGTGACCCGCTTGTCTTTCTTTGAAATATCTACACAGTTAGCCTACATTACACAAATAGTTAAAAGCAACAAAGTACTATTAAGTTGATAGGAGCAACACAGACAATACAGCAAGTTAGTAAAGAATTGTAGCATTAGACATTTACAAATTAGAAAGTAAGGAGAAGAATGCTGCTGCCGGAGCCCAAAACTGCAGCAGTGATCAGCCATAGCTATCCTGACACTTTTGTAAACATATCATATAGTTGGTTCATTTAGCAAAACGACTGGTACACTTATTTCACAGGTGCACAATATTTAGGACCCGATCTCGAAATCCTCATGGATTTCTTTTGTGGTACTACTCAGATATTTGTGTACTCAAGAGGATTCAGTGAAAAAGGAGGAAAGTATTTGTGATTTAGGATGTGCTGTTGCTTTCTGTCAAAAGGAAAACTCACCCTGAACTGGGAAACAGTCCAAAACTTGGGACCTTTGTACTATGCCCTCTTTTCTAGAGCATGCAACTTCGTCTTTGAGGGTCTTTGGGTCTCCAATCCTTAAAAAACTTAAAATGTTATCTTACTTAGCACAACAAAAACTCCTTAAGTACAATTGCAATTGATGCATGTATTCTACTGTAACAGTTCTTAGTTTTGTTTTGCAATAATTGTTTGATTTGTCATATTTAACTCAAATAATAAATACATCTTAACTATTTTTTATACTTGAAACAGTATTACACATGCTTAAAATAAACATATAAGATAAAAATTTCACCGAAGATTTACGATGATTGCAGAAAAACATTCTGAGTTAACAGACAACATCTCTATATTTCCCTTAACACAAGAACAAATGTTTCAGTACAATGATTTATGTTCAAGCATAGTTACCTGCATGTCTGTGAAATTTGGTGCTGACTGAGTTCTCTGTAATATTTCTAAATTTTGAAGAAGTTTACTGAGTTCCACAAGGTTAGACTGACAATGAGCAAGGTCTAACAGATATAAAATAAAAATATATTAGGTGCTTCAGTTCAGACATTTTTTTCCCCATTTATAATGCAATAACGTGCTAACAAAGTTAAAAGTCCAAATCCCTTTTAGTAAGGCACCTAAATAAAAATTTTTTTTTAGAGATGTCAAACACTTATTATTTCTATGGGACCTTTTATCCAACAAGTCTGGATCTTAGAAGTTGATCATATTTGAAGAATGACATCCATTAAAAACAACACAGATTATTAAGATAAATTTTAAAAGTGACATCCCAAAATATGCGAAGTTCCCACCACAAGCATCTAATTACCTGAAGAGCTACTTCACGTGCATGTAAAGATGTAACTTAAGCACTTTATGGACTTGACTCTTCCTTATTATGTATCAACAAGAAGTTTTGGTGAAAGAACAAGGCGTGAAAAGGTAAAGTCTAACCTTCTGCACATCTGTCCATTTCTTCAGAGTCCTGCAACCAGGCTGCTACTTTACTCTGACCAGTGGTGCAGGTGACCGGAAGGCTGTTACTGCAAGGTATAGGAGACTGCCAGGGGTAGTTATTTTGTTGCACCTAAAGCATAATAAAATGCTTAAATTTACTGCTGCTATGCTGCTTTGTCAGTGTAATCACCACACTATTGCAGAACAGAAATCAAAATATGCATTGTGTTTTCAGTGACATCTGTGATTTGGTTTAGAGTTCCCCAAGATGCAGATTTTTCTGAATAGCACGTAGGAAAACCAAACCAAGAACCTCACGAGTGAACGGTGTTTGCTAACCGCTGGTTAGAAAAGCTGTTGCTTAAGAAGAAGAACATTATCAATCAGCAAAGAGACAGGTCTCTAGCTGATGACAAAGGCAAGTGCAAACTGTACAGATGGTGAATTCTTTGCAAGATCTCTACAGCAGCCCATTAATGAAGGCTGCAGTAAGGCTAAATTAGATGGTATTTCAGCAGCACACACTGACAGCTTTTTGCTGGCCATAGGTTCCCACAGTGGAAGCTCCTGTTCTATCGGCATTATAAGAAGAGCCCACTGAAACTCTGCATGAGCAAACCATGAGTTTTCAACAACAGAATACTACACACCTTTCCATCTGACACATTAGCAGCTGGTGAAGACTCCGTAGTAGATGCTGAAGGGAATATATGAAAGCTGGCATCTCGCGGAGACCTTACAATCTCGTTCTGACGGTACAACCGGTGGTGGCGTAATTTTGAAACCCATGCATCAAATGAATCCTGTGACTTCACCTGGAAAAAAATTTACTGTCAACAAAGCATGCAAAATACTACTTTTCTGCACAATCTTTTACAATTTGATTTATTTATATTCTACTGAGGATGAAAAAATAATACATATTTGAACTTTTTACCTTCAGGTGATAGATGTGTTCTTCTGTGTCAAGATCTATTCTACGAGCCTTTTTTTTTATAGACATGACTGATAAACCAACATCAATGCTCCCATGGACTTTTCCTTTCTGTATCTAAAAATCAAAAAAAATTAGGGTAAGAATTTGGAAGTATCATGCACTTCACCATATTTAACAGAAGAATATCTGGTGCTGAAATGATTTCCCATTCGATAAACATTTTAACACAAAGCCTTATTAAAAAAAAAGCTGAACTCAGACTAAACACTTACTATATTTGCAGTCAGAGAAGAGTATCTCACAAGAAATGCTCAATGCAAAGCCAGCTTCAAAGTTTAAGTGTCTTGGTTCACAAGAGTACACAGGTACAGGTAAGTAAGAAACAGAGAATATTAGACAGTACTTGTCACCCTGCTGCAACTGCTTGATAGTTATTGGTATCAGATCTAACTAATTTAATGTTAACTTTTACGTTGTTATCAATTCTCTCTCCTATCCCACTCTGTCCTATCCTATTGTGCCTCAGAATAATCAGCTTTGACTGACATAAAAATTGGGAAAGAAATATATACAGTCAAGTTAATCTCTCAAGCACCTTCGTTAAAGAAACTACTTTAAGTGATGTAGTTTTTCTTTCCATAGAAGCAAAAAAAGGTAGAAGTCTTGAGGCATAACTCAACCAGAATTTTACATGCTTTCCATATATATATCTCTCTCTATATGTCTATATCTATCTTTCAATCCATCAACAACTTTCATGTGTGTACTATCATAAATACACCTAGAGTGAGTATGCGACCCCGGCAGGTCAAATTCCAATAAAAGTTTTAAAATGCTCTTCAACTTTACTTACATCTATTGGGGCCTTTGAATACTTCAACATTCCATTATCCAGGACAAAAAATCTCTGAAAGAAAAAGAAACAAACAAACAAATAAACAACATTCTTTCTTAATGAGCAGATGCAATTTAAACTATGTACGACAATTCATCTGGAAAAGGATTACCCTGTAGCAATTAAGAAATTGCTTGGGGGTTGGAAGGAGAGTATAAATACAGTATTGAATAATTCTCTTGCTTGTTTCTTGACAATTATCTTCTAAGCAAGAAAAACTAGATTCTCTTTTTTCAACATTATATTCTAGGTTTATCTTAGCAAACTTCAAGAAAGCAAACTATAAGAAAGACAATGTAGGACAAGAGAACTATGTCTGTTTCTCCATTTTCTTCCTGTTTTTCTTCCCACAGAAGGTGGTCACGTTTCAAATTAACAACCTACCTTCCCCTATCCACAAACTGAAAAGTTTTTCCTAGTGCAAGATCTACATCTAAAAAGGCAGACCTTTTAAGAGACACTGCTCTACCATCCAAAACTTTGTGCCTTATGGCAGGCGTCCACACAGTGAAGTAAAAATGAGATTATAATTCATGCTGATGATACCTTTTCTAGTGGTAATCTAGGTAATGCAGGAATTAGCACTAGTGCAAGTATTACAGCGTTCCCAGCAACAGACCAAGGTCACGGGAGGGCCCATTTTTTGGGTGTTAGTCAATGATACAGTGTGAGCTCCTATATCTTCACTGACATGGTTACCAGGACTAGCCTAATGATGCCTATCTGTGGTACAGCTACATCTTTATTTTGCTGAGCAGTTCTTACTTTCAGCAGAGAGCAGAATCCCCTATTCACACAAAAAAAGTTGCCTTAGCTTGTCTGTACCAGATCATTCAAGCTGCATTGCAGTCAAGTTAATGTAGACTTTGGCACACAGCATAAAGACACAGGCTAGCAGGACACCTAGACTTGAAATAAGATTTGCTAACTTGTGTCTATCATCACTAGGTTTCAAAACACGCAAAGTAAGCGCAACTAATTCCTATTTTTAGAGTGTAAGCTAAAGCACTAATCTATGTTAGAAAGCCAGAACCCAGCAAAATACTATGCTTGATTCTCAAAGCTGTTTGACATGGAACGGAAGGAAATTTAACAGGTTTACGTCATGAAACCATTTAACACTATGAGCAGGGTCCGAGTTAGATGGCAGAAAATCTCCCCTGAAGATGGTTCTAGAAATTATGTCTGTTACACAACAGATGGTACCAAAATCTCATGCAGGGCAAGAAAACAGTGCTTTCCTGGAGACATAACTCATTGAATAAGATGTCAAAACAACAGGAACTTTTTTTGATTCTTTTCTTTTTACCGAGATATGGTCATTAATGAACTTCACAAGAATATGATATTCATTTCATATTGTTCTGTCTCTCTAAGCTGCACACACAAAAGAAAATGATCTTTCATCATCATTTCATTCCAAGCATACTGCACTTCAGAAAGTGATGTTTGCCAAGTTGCACCCATTATACCTGGTATGCTACTAAAGCACATTCAAAAATGTCAGAATATGACATGCAATGTTCAATAGACAAAGGATGCTATCTATTACTTTGTTATGCTATCTATGGCTTTACTATCAGAACACTAACAGAGCACATGCTACAATTACTGTCTCTGAAATTCCTTCACTGGACTCTTAGCACATAGTATTGTTATGGAAACTCCAGGATATTCAGGTAGCAGTTGAAAAACAAATAAAATTACTAGCAAACCCACAGTTTCAAAACCTAAGTTCAGTTCCTAAGGTGAAATGTAAGACAAAGTAGAGGGGAATGCTAAACTGTGAAGCTCTTAATCACACTAAAAATTATTTACACAGGTAACTACTCTAAAGTCATCCAGATCATCAGTAGTGATCTCCTTTATAGAACTGTGAAAGCTGGACTCCCCTTGCTCTCCTATAAACTAGTTCCTTACCAAAACAGACACTTGGTCAAGAATAATGTATTTAAAGGAGTGGGAGCAGTGGTTTATTCCATAAATTCTTATGTATCTATTAATTGTTTGGATTTTTTTTTTTTTTGAGAGCAGAAGGGTTGTTGGGGGTGGAGGAATGTTCTGCTTTGTCATGTTTTGGGGTTTTCCTATAGGCTATCCTTTTCTGTTATTTCAGTGTTTCAGCTTGAAACACAGTTTGAAATCCTTTAATATCTCTAGACTAAATTCAGGTGGTGCATATGTATTTGGTTGCCGAAACTACAAACTCTAGTTAAGAAAAACAAAGCCAAAACACCTAATGTAGATAAGCATGCACAAAAAATTGTGGTAGGCATATGTTTAATTTAGTACAACATGCAGAAAAAATCTGTGATTTATACTAGTATGGACTGCATTTGGACTCAGACGTAAGTCCAACAGTGTTCAGCAAAATAAAAATAAATTAATTCTTCCCAGAAAAGCACCATGTATACTAAATGATTTCACTATCTTTTGCTGTAAAATGTACTCTGTCCCAGAAAATTATCCTGCTTCAAGTAGCCTCAGGTGAATAAAGATGGGTAAGCATTAATACCGCATATCTTGTTGCCTAAAAAGGGGGGAAAATACAATTATTATGGTATGAAACACAGACATAAGAGTTTATGAACACCAGATTTAAGGCTAACAAAAGGTAGAATCATGCATGAAGATACGTGTCCAAATAAACTAAACAGAACCAGAAGACTTAGGGTGAGTTTTGGGGTGTTTTCGTTTTTTTAAATAGACATTTTATGGCAAAAATCCATATTCCCACTGCATGCCCACAATGAAGATTCCAAACAAGAAGACAAACAAAATTTAGGAACAAAGCTGAACAAATATGCTCAGTCAGCAGACCTGAAGGGGAATGCTCTCCTGTATGAACACCTTGGGTCCATGGAAAACCTCTCAGCTCTCCTCTGCTACGTACTTCAATGTAGATATTATGTACTTCAATGCAATCTTAGAGCACACAGCTAAACTTTTTTATAATACATGGCAAAGAACAAAAGGGATATTGATCAAACCTCTTAAAACACAAGGTATTTGTTGTGTTATTTACAAATTCCGTCTGGATTTTGAATACAACAGCAGGCAGCAGGCACTGTGACTTGAAAGCCATGAGCTGTGTCTGCAAACTAACTCTATACGCAGGTGAAAGAAAAAGTCACACACCAAAAACCCTGAGTATTTATTTGACATCCTAATTTCCTCTAGACAAAAAAGTCCCAACTCATAAAATAAGGTAATAACCTTCTGACTGGTTTATGAGACATTTACCTTGTGCCAACCTTTTAATGGCCATTTTCTCTTTTTCAGCATGAAACCTTCATGTTTGTCTGGCTTCTGGACATTGGTCTGGCCTATTTTCAGACCCTCTATGATTTCCCAGCTGTCAGGTTCCTGGTGAAAAATATGAAGACACTTTGATTAACACATGGTGAAAAATGCACTTTCAAGTAGCACAAATTCTCCACTGCAAGACAGAGTAGGAAAGCTAGGCTTTTAAAATTTAGGTACAAAACTACATGGTCACTATATTATGTCCAGCTGTATCTCATTTAAAACTACTAAATATGAACATTTTTGGAAGTCTAACCCTTACCAGATAAGGCATATATTAACAGTGGTCTTCGTGGTATTTCTTGACCATAAAAAATTTAAAATTTTCTGATCTTTAAAATAAAAGTTGCATTGGTTCTGGATACCCTATTTTTTCCTCCAAATCAGAAAAGCTAACAGAAGAAGTTCCTTAATTGTTGATTTTGAATGTAGCTAGCGATCATCTTCAAAGGCACTTTATGACAGAGTTTCATAGGCTAATTGTGCCTTCAGAAATCTGCAAAAGGATTTTTTTTTTCTGCATTCATTTTCACTGTATTACGAGAAATTTATAGGAAAGTTATCTAATTTGCTCTCTAGAGAAAAACATAGGAACAGTATAATTTCAGATACAACCAGCTGTATGCCTTTCAGGGAGCCAATTAAAGCATATTTCTTGTACATACCGTTTCTTATGCACGGTGACTGGTGCAACTCAAGCCAGACTTACAATGCAACACAGTGAACCGTAAAGAACAATATTTTTAAAGAGAAAAAATCTGAGTCGTGCCTTTATCTCTACCCTCTTGCTTCTACTGTAATCAACAGAATTCTGCACCAGTTTAAAAATCTCTTATTGCCTGCTCACTCAGACTCTATTTTACTAATTATACACTACAAACTTCTAAACTTGTATTTTCTCAGCTTATCTGTCACAACCCCCAGCAATGTTATAAAAAGTTATCAAGAAAGGAAGGAGGTCATATAGCATCAAACATTTAAAGGGAAAAACGTCTCTCCATTTCCCACAAAACTGTTCAAAGCCGAGCGCTGTCAGTCTTTCATAACACCTCCAAGTTAATTACACAGCTCTGATAACACCGACATTACTATTACGAAAATACAATTTCAAAGGTAACAGCAAATTTCAAATCTACAACTTTCAGTAAGGTCTTAGTATTCTGAGAAGGGTGAAAAGCTCTATGACAAATAATACGCACTGCAGTAAATTGTAACAGAAATCCTTATTCAGTTTAGTTTTCCCTGCATAACTATGAACTTTAATTATCTCATTGTCTGCAAATGCCATAAACCCATCTTTTTTACTTCCCTATCTTTTGCTTGGATATTCTATTTCCATTCTATAGAAAGAAGCACATATACATTATTTTTTCCATACAAGGAAGTACTTGGCACTTGAGGGGAACAAATTTCCAAGTCCCCTGGGGTGAGCAGAGAGTCTCTCCGGGACTCTGCCAACTGATTCTTCCCCATATTGATTTCTCTTTTAGATGATTAGATGCAGGGATAAGTCTTTTATCTACTAGATAACATCAGTATTGATTAATTCTCAGCTAGAGACCACACAATCTCATATAGCTATTCATTTAAACAAAAGGCCTGCTACAGAAGGATAAAATGAACAATTATTTAGTGCAGTGTGGATACTTGTTTTCTGCTGCATCAGTGCTACAAGCTGTTCTTAAAACCATTCTAACAATCCTAACTGTGCCTTATCCCACAGGTTCAGTGCGATGAGATATGCCCAATGTAAGGGACATTATGAAAGAGCAGCTAGAAATGGGGAAAAAGCAAGAGTGAAAGCAATATGTTGAAGAGTCCTCATCCAATGGCAATCAGTACTTTAGGACTTCAGTGATACCATACATAGTATGTGAGAAACAGCCCCGTGCAAAGCATTAGGACTGGGGGAACACAATCACAACTTTCCGTCCCTGGGTCTGCATATGCCCCACATATGGGGATTAAGGGAGCCACCACCAACAGCTTTATGAACCTAGTCTGTTTGACTGCAAAATATTTGTTTTCCAAATAAAAAAGAATAAACCATTTCATTTTCCCTAGACAAATATAGTATTTCATTTTGAAGTTGTTTTACCAGTTCTGTTTCAGAACTGACAGACATTTAATTCCACATTTTCCTTTTCCACCAAATATTCCACAAATATCACAGCATCCTTTTCAGTAATAATCTTGCTTTTGCATATGAAGCATATTAAAATGAAGCCTTCTTTATGTGAAATTAGACTTGTTTGGAATCACTTATTCCAAAACTGAGGAATTTACCCAGGAAGAAGTTGACTTCAAAACATCACACAGAAGGCTCCATCTTTCAGGAACTGGTGGTGTCATTCCTGCAGTTCTCTTTCTCTCTGCCTCAGGAAAGATGGTCTCAGCAAGAGATTTGAAATTTCAAACTACCCACAATGAATGTCATTAGGACATATTTTTAAAACTAATATAATCATTGATTAGCAGCAATTTTAGACTTGGAAGTGATTTGCTCTACCATAGTAAGAGGACAGGACTGGAAAATTTCTCACAGTCATAGAATCATAAAATATCCTGAGTCAGGAGGGACCCACAAGGATCATCAAAGTTCCCTCTAGCCCCATACTCTGAGACTGTAAAATTTGTTCCTGGGGGCCATCGATGGGAAAAAAAAAAAATCCTTGATTTTGTTAATATAACAGCTGCTAAAGATTAGTCTCCTCTGACACCTCAGTTATGGAACAAAAGGCTCCAGGGCAGACTCACAACATACTCAGTAGTAGAATCATACAAAACACTATCCCAAAGCTGTTAGTCAAGCTGCTTTGTAACTCCAGAGGGAAGCTCATCACCCAGGTTACATCCAATGCTTTTGCTTACCTTGGATAGAGAGATATGATCGCTTTCAAGGAACTGCTTGCTTAAAGAAGGGTCTGTGCTTCCCGAAGACGCCTTCCGCTCCAAAATATGAACACTCTAAAAAAACCCCAAAAATTAAAGATAACACCATGGCTCAAAACATACAAAATGCTACCCATCCATGACTTAAACGTGCAAATAGTTCATCTTCTGAGGTAATATACTTCTCTCCCTT
This sequence comes from Neopelma chrysocephalum, assembly GCF_003984885.1. NCBI lineage: Eukaryota > Metazoa > Chordata > Aves > Passeriformes > Pipridae > Neopelma > Neopelma chrysocephalum. The sequence continues at coordinate 11,501,595 of NW_020897703.1, forward strand.
TTTTTATTATTGCTTTTTAAACTAAGTGCTCTCTTTAACCTAGAAATTATGGTTAACTAAAAAAAAAAGCCAGGAAAGACAAGTAATGCCATTCTTACCTACACAAATGTGAAGTGCTCCTATTATTAATGTTTTCTGCTAATATACAAGACACTGAGTACAAATATCATGCAGTCAGCACTGCCCTACATTCACTTCTGAAGCAAACTACTGGACATAAGATATTACTGTCTCTAACATATTCATCATCAACCCTTAGCATTTTGTTATTGGCTTCTCATCTGAAGTAACTAATTACATGAATGCTTTTAACATATTACAGGTGTTAACAAGGTCAGTTACTGCATCTCAGCTGATGGGCTTGCTAGTGCACATTTATGGAACACTGATCTCAAACAATTGCAGCTGTTTTTACATCTGACAATACTATTAAATTTTATCTCTTCAAAGCATCATAATAAAACATTTTATTCATATTTTATTCAATTTTATTCATAATAAAAATTAAATACATAATGTAAAAACTAGTCCTGAAAAAACTACTATTCTTAAAAGACACCTAAAAATGTCTTCCCATTTTCCAGAAATGTTTCACTATTATTTTATAAAAGAAAAATAATTTTTGATACAGGAGAAAATAACCACATTCTTAATGCTTGGATCTGCATTTCATTCTCTGGTGAAATTTGCTACATCTCATACTATTCTTTGGTAAGAATTCTACTGCAACATGTCAATAAAATCTCTTTGGTATAATATAAAACTACTTCATTTCCAGGACATGAAGCACAAATGACAAACACAATTGCCATATACCCTCTGAGAAGGGTTTTTCTCAACTGAAAATGCCAATCAAGTTTGGTTCACAATTAAGCTTCTTCACATTGCCTGAAGAAGAGATTACATAGGTACCAGTGACAGCAGAAACAATCAGGGAATATAAAAACACATACAAACTGTAGTGTAAATATTTTTGTTTATACCAACAACTAAGTACATAAGGACCATAACCAAACTAAATGAAAATAAACACAGCTATTCATTTAAATGCATATACAACACAGACCCCATTTTGCTGCAGAGCAACACGCAGACCTTCATTGTTTTCTTCCAAGTTGTGACTGTGAATGAGAACAGGAAAATGTGGGGACTGTCTCTGTTGTCAGTGGAGATTAAGCATTGCTGCCACCATACAACAGTAATCAGCATTTATTTTCAGTTACTTTCAATTAAATTTTTCAGCAAAGAATGCAGAAAAGCAGCAATATTATGTTACTCCAGGGCCAACCAGCAAAAAGCTTTTTACTCAGCCCAATGTATTTTGCTAGTCAGGTGAGGAAAAACTTTTTTTTTATGTAGCACATGTTACATGTTACATGTAAAATAATTTAATATCCTTATTTGAGCTGAGAACCACAAAGTTCCTAATGATAAACAATGATAAGATTTCTCACTGAATAGAGAAAATGTACACAGTATCACATTTTAACAATATACAAGAAAACCTAAACCTGTTCCTCCAAGGAAGATTAAAATGTCTCTTGATTACCATAATCAGGACGATTCCCAACTTTCTTGCCAGTTTTGTCTGGCAGGCAGGAATCCATCCATCTTGAGATGGAGCAATGCCCAACACAGATGTTCTGAAGGTCTCATATGCAGCAGCTGGTGCAGTTTGTTGTTACATAACTGCAATTTCATTTTGTACAATATTTAGAGAGGAGTAACCAACAGCCCTTAGCTTGCCAGATTTCCAGTGACATTTTCAATTGCATGGTTTTAAGGCAAGGAGGTTTTGTGTCTTTTTTTTTTTTTAATTAGCCCTCAGTCATTACAGTTCCACTTCAGTTGAGAAATACATTATTAGCTAACAGCACTTTAATGAATGCTGACTTATTCAACTATTTGTTTGAAAATTAGAAAATGAACACTTTTTAAATAAAACTGCCTTCTTTACCTTCCTTACTTCCAGAAGTGTTGGCTTGTTGCCTTTTATATGTTTGCTTTTCAATTCTTTTCTTTTATGACCACCATTACACTAACACAAGATCATTTCTTTAGATTTGTGACATGTGTCTAGCATAATATTAAGAGACATTACTTGGTGCAAAATGTTTTCCATTAATGCATGTTATTTTTCTGCAAAACTGCAGCTAGAAATTACACAGTCACTTGACATTTTGAAAAGCAGCTAATTTTGTAGAGCAAGAGTTTAGTTATTTAGCATTACAGAAATAAAAATTACTTAGATCTTGAAGGTATTATCAAGGTTTTTTGTGTTTTAATGTAAAAAACAGAGTTGGTAAAGGAAGCAGTAAAAAAAAGCTGATAAGAAGAAAAGGAAGAAAGAGGCAAATCAAAACATCTTCCGAGGCTTGTTTATAATCAAACAGAAAAATGCATAATCCATTAAACTAGGTGTATCAATCAACCTGGTACTCTCATTCCTCTCATCCCAAGAATACAGGCAGACAAAAACTATCTCCACATTGCTGCATTCCAGACTGCCTTCATGTTTCAGGATTACCTATGCTGATCTGTCTTGGAGGAAAACGCCAGCATTATTAAATTCTGTGTGCTCTTCAAAACTAATTCAATAGAATTACAAGTTAAACTCAAATTACTCTGAAATGCCATTGCTAAATCTTAGTCCTAACTACAATCTTTCCTTTATCTTTGTGATTATCCACAACATACATTACATATGTGAGCACACATTTGCCTCAAAATGCCCCCTAACAAACCAATGTATGGGGAACACAAATGCTTGTTCTGCCCTGCCTTTTTTCCTGTTGCTTCCCAAAGACATGTGACAGAGAAGGAAATTGATAGAGAAAATAACAGTATGATGTTCTATCATATTCTCATCTTCTCTGGAGTGCAAGAATGGAAAACATACTTCACAACATCTTTCCATGTATCTTGCCAACTTCTTTTCTCAGTTTGCAGTTCAATGACTCATACACCTCGTTGTCCCGGTTTTGGCTGGGACAGAGTTCATTTTCTTCCTAGTAGCTGGTATAGTGCTGTGTTTTGGATTTAGTATGAGAATAATGTTGACAGCACAGTGATGTTTTGGCTGTTGCTAAGTATCATTTACCCTAAGTCAAAGACTTTACAAGTTCCCATACTTGCCAGTGAGGAGTTGCACAAGAAGCCGTGAGGGAGCACAGCCAAGACTGCTGATCTCGTCAAAGGGATATTCCATACCCTAGAATGTCATGCTCAGTATATAAACTGGGGGTAGTTGACCAGGAGGGGCCAATCACTAGTTGGGGATGGGCTGGGCCATGGTCAGCTGTCAGTGAGCAGTTGTATTGGGCATCAAATGCCTTTCTTAGGTTTTATTTCTTTTTCTCTTTCTTGTTGTTCTTCCTTTTCACTACAATCAATGTTATATTTTATTTCAATTATTAAACTGTTCTTATTTCAACCCTCAGGTTTTACCTATTTTTATCCCTGGATTCTCCTCCCCATTCCACTGGCAAGGTTGGACTCCCATCAGGCCAGAGGCTGAGGACCCTACCTTTTAGTCACTCAATCTGACTTCCCAGTAAAACAAAAGACATTTAGCTGTTTCCACAGGGAAGGCAAGGAAAGAAAAGATATTTTGAATAAGGAGAGACAGGAAATCCAATGAAGGACAAGTCTGGTACACATGCCTCCCCTTTCTACTTCACTGCTTATTTACTTAATGGAATGAATTATATTTAACGCAAAGATTTCTCTATATTTTATAATTTATTATTTCAAAAAAAAAAAGGCTGGTGAGGAATTTATCACTCACATTGGACACAGACTCTCTGCAGTTCAGAAATATGCACAACATGTGGTTAACAGTTAATTAATGAAAAAGATCTGTTGGGCCATTTTATTTGTTCGTAGCATTTTAGCAGTCTTCAATAACCATGGGGCCTAGATATACAATTTTCTACAACAGTAATTCAAAATAGAGCTTTTCTCTCTGTTTTTTGTGTGTGTGTGTGTTGTTTTTTTTCAATCCAAAGAACTAACTATTGTATCTTTTATTACCTGCTATTCACTGTACCCTAGCAAACCTGTGTTCTTATTTGAATTTCATTTAGTACAAAGTGCAGTGTTCAACCACTTTCTCTCAACTAAAAACATAGCATTTTCCAGTTATCTGAAACACAGTAGAAGTAATAAGGTAGACACAGATTTGACTGAATACATACCATTTTTACTACCTTTTAAACAAGCTGTGATATATGCCAAGTTAATCTGCAATATTATTTGCAAAGGGAATAACCTTGAAACTTGGCTTTTATCTTAGGCTGCTTCTCAGTCAACTCTGGCTTTCCTTTTGTTGATGTTGGAATAAAGATAGATTCTTGAACATAACTGTGAGAGAAGGGTGAGCACAAAGCAAAACAATCATATCGCCTCAACGTATTTCTCCCTTCTTTCTTCTAACACATTTTTTTAATTTTTATAAAGCAATCGTGGACCTATTCTCATCCTAAGTCTCTCCTATTGACACTGCTCCATAGTTGGTTTCAACAATCTCAGCTATCAAACTAACCAACAAAGGAACTTAATAACACTCTATGAATAGCACATGGAGTTAATATTTTTTTCTTGTAATACATGCTCATCTTGTACAGAAATGTGCTTAAGAGCAACATTTTCCCTTTGTAACCTTTTTACTGAAAGACAAGTATATGTAAGAAGCAGTTCTGTAGGTATGTATGCCTACTTCTTTCCTGGGATATGCAAAATAAACACTGCTTGTGTAACAGAAATGTCAAGGATTTGTTAGCTCAGGAGCTCCATGTCAGCTCTTGCTAGAGCTCCAGCTTTATATTGTACTTCATTCATGTCAATGCTTTTAGGCTCTGGAAGCAAAGAAGCCTTTGGTTTTCAAAGTACTTTTTCACAAACTCCAAAGAGAAATAAGCTCTTGCTCCACTGGATAAAGCAGAAATGAGCTATCATTGCAACAGCAACCTTCCCTTTGCCAGAACAATGGTTTGGAGCACCTAAAAAGTTGCAGCCTGAATCTTTAATGACAATCTTCTCCTTTTGCAGTTATCTCAAGATAAAGCAAACAGACAAATTTACAACATCTGACAGAAAGAATTCATGTTTGCTAATGATATAAAATTTTTATAAATACTGAATAATCACAATCAAAAGGATTGATACTTTGTTAAATAGTCTGAGGCTAGCAATTCATTTTATTCATGCTCACATAGTTTTAAAAAAGGAAGGAAAATAAAATTACATACACAAAACAAAACCATTCCTTGATAGGTCAATTTGTTTATGAATTAAAGCACTCTAGACATGAAAGGGTGTCTAATTTAACACAAATCATAAACCAAAAAGCTGGAGTCTCACTTAAAAAAGTGCATAGGTTCAGAAAAAGAAAGACTTTTCTTCCTGTGACTCTCATATCCCTCTGTAAGCTACCTACTTAGCCTTTCTCAATATCCTTTGAACTTCAATATACAGAGCACAAAAAGACAGGAGATAGGAAAAAAGGGGGGTTGAAAAATTTTTAATCAGATTTTTTTTTTTTAAACAGGAAATATTATTCTACCAGGGGTAAAGTTTTTACATAAGCACTTCATTTTCAATTCCAGGGTAAAGTATTTAATAAAAACAGGAAAAGAGAGGTGTCAGAACAGCAAATAGCTTTACTAAGGCCCACATTTCCTCTGCCTAATACATTTGTACATCTTGAAATGTGCATAATTCCAATCACGCATGAGTGCCTTGAAAACAGAAGTCTCCATATCATACCTGCAATCACCCTCCCTCTTCACTTCTGTGCCTTTCCTCTCCACTGGGGAAATGAAAATATAATTATGATTCTCTTTCTTCTCCTCCATTTGCTTCCCAGAAATCCTAAATGACACTTCAGAATAGTTGCACTTCTTCCTTCTACATTTGTGTGTATGAGTTGAACTTTTAGTTTGTATTCTTAAGGAAAGTGGGACATGCTTATGTAGGTATGGATGTGCATGCAAGCAGAGGGGAAAAATGAGACCGGAGGAATGCAAGAGTGACCATGATCTGAAAACAACACTTTAACTTATCTGTCATAATTTGCAAGGGTAATTAAGCTTTTGTGAGAGCAATTTCCCTGATTTGGTAATAGACGATAGCTACAGACACCATTTCTAATCAAACTGACACATTTTTAAAAAAATAAATCGCAGAATATGCCAAGTTGGAAGAGACCAACAAGGATCATTGAGTCCAACTCCTTGCCCTGCACAGGACCATCCCCAAGAGTCACACCATGTGCCTGAGAGTATCATCCAAATGCTTCTTGAACTCTGTCTTTCTTCATAGGATATATCTAAACTTCAGCATTCACCACATAGCCTGTAAAGCACTTCTAGAGGTGAGATAACTCAGACAGCAATGTTTATGAAGCTCAGAGAATGTGTACACACAACCCCTCAGGACAATTTGGCATGAATGCTATCACTGTCTCTCTTCGACTGCTCCAGACCTTTTTATTTCTTCAAAGCATTAAAGCCAAGTCTTTCTTAGAAAGAGACAGCATCTCCCTCTATTAATCTCCAGGACTGTACTCTGGATCTTGTCTCCAAACCACTACAGATATTACCAAGGGCAGAAGCAGCCATGATCCAAATATCTCCAAATATGGACTGGAGAAGGCCCATCCAATGCACATGCACACAGATGTACTTCTGGTTGGTATCTATCTATCATGTAAATTCTAGGCAGAAATGCAGGCATTAAATGAAGGGCATCTGCTACATGACTGCAGTCTGGCTTCACAACATACACACAATGAGCCTGATGCATCCAGCCTGAACTGGGCTCCTGGGCCTGTGCTACTGCCTAATGTGAGCCTGCCCACAAGGATTCCCAGTGGTGGAGCAGGAATGTCTCATACTTCCAACGCACCATCAGCGTCGGTACTCAGGGGGGAAGGAGAGGGCTCCCTCACCCCTGGGGTCAGTCTGTACCAGTTCCTTCCAGGTCTCATTTACATGGGTTCCTACCCCATCCCTGGACAAACCTGTGGTCCAGAGAGCTTCACTTTGTAAGTTTAACCTCCTTCTGAAAGTCTGATTGCGCCACATGTAGATGTTTCCTCATCAAGTAGTTCACTGTTATCCATTTGAGTGATGAAATTCTAACAGGTCTGAGACTTATTATTTCATTTAAAACATGTGCTATGGCATTGAACCTAATGTAACATTCACACAAGTATTCAACAGCTTTATAAGTCACATTGTTTCAGACATTTTTTCAGATACTACCTTCCAAACCTAAGGAACATTTTTGCACTCTGTCAAAGGCACAGGGAAAAAATATCGTTGTAGAGTAGCAGCAGCTAATCAATTTAAAGAATAATTGCATGTTTTTGTTAACAATTCTGCCATATCGTTCCTTGGCTCCGTCAGAACACTTTCTTGCTCCAATGAGTTGTTGCTTTTAAAGTACTGAACACTTCTGCTCTAATCCTGCTCCAACCATTTTATGTGAAGAAAGTTAATTAGGAAAGAGAGTGAAAGAGAATTACATCACTGTAACAACAGTACTTGGCATTTAGTAGCATCTTTAGTTTGAAAGTCTCAGAGAGATTAATAATTATTATTGAAATAATTCTCACAAACTACTGAGAAGAAAAAGGCTTTTAAAAGTCTATGTTTTGCTACAAAGCAAAACTAGGAATAAGGCCACGTGTTCTCAGGTCTGTACCATATCTACTAGAGCACTGTCCATCCCTGCCTTTCTTTTCAAGTCACAGAGATACAGGAACAAGTGAAATTTACAGGTAATCACCAAGAATTTTTTCCCAGATGTTACATCAGGCTGACAGCAGTGAACAAGCAGGTAAGTTGCTACTCAATTTAAGAATAAAGAAGGTATATAAAAGCTCTCAGACATCTCTTTACCATGGAATATATTATGTTACATTATATTGCAATCTCATATGAACAACACTGTCTCAGGTACACTGGACAGTAAAAATGCCACAGAAATCTATAATGACATCATAAAAGCATCCTTGATATTGCATCACTGATTGTAACTGGTCATAAAGAGAAAGTTGAGTGTGAGGTATCTCAAAACTAAAAAATTACACTACGTGACCACGTACACTCTCTCCTATCCCTTCACAAACTCTCACACATCTAATTGTTCCCAGTCTCAAAAAAAATACTAAAAACTCTAAATGAAATAGGACAACGAATTTCCAGCAGGCAAGGTGCATCTGTGTGTATGATGGACCTATCCTAACAAAGGAAAAGCCCTTTTGGCTGAAATCCCATAGCTGCTGCAACTACAGCTGCTCCTGTCATGACCCTTCCAATTGCCACTCTTCTGCTTCCCTCTGAGCTGCCAGGGATGGTGTAACAGCAAAGGGAGCCAAAGCAATAGCAACAGCAGATCTCTTATTTTAAGCCCCATTTTCCATTAAGTAGCTTCAGTCTCAAAAACTGGACCCCTTTTCCTACAGGACAGATAAAAAGTGAACCTGCTATTCCTTAGAATAATCACACAAGACCTTAAACATCAAGCGGTTAGAATAAAAAAGTTTTCTCATAGATTTTTTTTTCCTTCTACACATCAACCAGCTCTCCCAGATACTTCTGGTCACAAAAGGAAAAACCAAAGCCACAAATTTTTCTGTGCTTGGTTTCTCTCTTACTCTGCTTTACTTTTTCAGACAATTGTTGTTCTCCCTAAAAACAGTCCTTCCTTCTTAGTTTCATATCCTTACAACCTCACAAAGCATTTGGCCTACCTAGTTCTCTCTCCCCTACTCAGTTTTTTCACCTATGTATTTCCTGACCACAATTCTCGTTCTCCAAATCAAGTAGATTTTACTTCCTACAAAGCTGAGCACTGCACTCCTGGTACTTGTTACTTCTTCCTCCTGTGCCACCCACTTGCTGTGGCACACAGATTGCCCATGTGAACTCAGCTTCACAGAACCTGGTGGTCCCTGCAGTACATCTGTGAAAAATTTGTAGCTCTGTCTCTTGCGAAAAACTTGATGGTGATCTTCTTAGCCAAGAATAGCCTTTATAATTCTACTTTTATGCTTCTTAATGTCAGCCTAAAGCATGAAACTCTAGAATTGACATAGAACCCATCATAATTCCCTATTATGCTGTATCGTTAATTGATGAAAGAGACAACACACAAGTCACCTCTCTTTTTCTGCTTCCAATATATGTCTGTCTCATTTAATCAGCACTTTAAGCTAGTTACTGCCTTTTCTTATATGCTTAATACAGTACACAGCACTGTGAGGCCTAGATTGCTACTGCATCCCTATATCCAAATAATGATTATTGGTCCTTTTTTTTCAGGTTCATACATTTCACCTCCAGATTCACCTACTCCAATATCTTTTTTTACAGTCTTCCAGTTACTCTATAAACTAAGGTTTGGTTAAGATTGCTGCAGACAGATGACTCAATCCTTCCATCATCATTAAAGCCTTTATATCTACAAAATGGTGATACCCACCTTAGGAAATACTGCTTTCAGGAGACTGACAGTTGAAATGCAATGGTTGTAAAAAGCTAAATAGGCATTTTCCAACACAGACCTTTAGGCAAGACCAGAGCCTTGGAATCGCATTCTGCTTCTAAATTTCATGGCCAGGTAAAACATCTTCAGCCCAAACTAAGCCCTCTGTGCAACCCTTGAGTACACCCCTTCTATTAGTCAATGCTGCTCTTACAGAAAGGAGAAAAAAAAAACAACCAAAAAACCAACAAGTCATGTTAAAATCTGAAAAGCAGATTGCTGCTCTGGAAAATCATTTTTTCTTCTTCCTTCAAAGCCCCTATCTTTCACTCTTTACATACGCTTGAAAGACAATAGTCATTTGAAATATGAAAGCTCTCCTAGCAGAAAGGTTAAATATAAGGCTAAATGCAATAAGGCTAAATGCAATAGGACTAAATGCTTTTTTTCTTTTGTGATTGCTGTGTGGGAAAAGAAGGATTTGTAGAAAAAGCAAACTGACAAAGGGAAACAAAAAGAGATCGCAAAAAGAAAATAAGATATTGGAAGAAAAATCCTCACATTTAAAACAGAAGACATTGCTAAATCCACTTCCGATCAGGGTATTAGCAACTCTTCAGATGATGGCCAGAAAAGTCAAAATCTCTCCTTTGTTCACAGTTTCAATATTATTACTGTCCTTCTGTATCACTCAATCTGTTTAATAGCCTGGGGTCAGGCTCCAATTTTTCAAACTTTACATTATTAAACCTATGATGTATCCACTTCTTTTTGCCTTCTCAGCACAATATTCCTACCCACGCATTGCAGAGGATATATAATATATATATATAATATTACAGTCTGCCTTATGACTTGCATACTTAGTCAATAAATAAAATATGTAATATTCATAAAGAACTTACACCCATACAACTGAATATACAACATATGATTTTATCATATTCAGATGTACCTTCTAAAAGCTGTTAGTTTTCCTACATTTTGTTGTGCAACAGTACACAGGTAGCCTCTTCAGAGTTTCATAAGGGATAAAAAACAAGAATCTACCTTGTCAGCACAGCCCACAAAAAAGGCTATCAGAATTGCAGTTTTTATGCTAACCTGTGTATGAAGACTCTTACTGACAGTGGAAGCCAAAGTGTGTTCACACTGCAACAGTTCCACAGTAGGAAAAACTGCTGCTGTTCCCTTCTGAAGTATTCCTTACCAAGGACACCACAACTAACTTGCCACCCTGTTCAACTCGGAGGTTAAACAAAACAGGTTGGTTCTGGGCCTTCTTCTATCCAGCAGTCCAAATCAAATATGATTTTATTGAAAATTAATGACAAAAATCTGAAATCATTTTTTTTTGTTATTGCTGGCTTCATTAATCTGTTCATTTATCTATTAACTTAGTCATGGAGCCTGCAAATTGGCAATGTCAAAGCTTTTGCTGACTTCTAATTCTCTTAGGTGATATATATTGCACAAATAAGAAAGCTACATTAAAATGCCAGCATTATATACAGCACAACATTTTCCACTCTCCCTGAAATGATTTATCATAATCATGTTCACACTCACTCAGCCTCCTGCACCATTATTTAACGGGAAACTGTTCCATAATTGCTGGTATGACTTTGACAAGAATTATATGATGAGAAGATTTCAGTCATTAACCATCTAGAAAGATCAAGTGTTATCCTCACATTTGACAATGAAAACTAAATTGACACTTCATCAAGTCACATCACTTTCCACATTCATATATATTACCAATTCAGGAAGGGTGCTTTTCTCCTACCTGCTCTGAAGAGTACAAGGAGGCAGCAAGACAGAATTTTAAAGCCTTTCCAAAGTAAAACCCAACATCTCCTGAACCAAAAACCCCTACCCCTGAGCTGTCATTGTGCTTGAGGAAAAACCTATGAAAACCAAAAAATATACAAATAATACCACAAGCAAGGAAAGAAATTAGAAATATAGTAGAAATACAGTGGTTATAGTAGCTGGTAGGATGAAGCTGGCTGATTTACTGTGTTTACATGCACAGAGGAAACACCTGTATGTTTCTTTTCCTGGATATAGTACCACTGCACTTCACGCTGCATTGCTCTAGCTCAGTGTCTTTCTGCAGAAGAAATTGTTCATCCATTCATTCTCTTGGATATTTGTCTGCCTTTAACACCGAAAGCACGAAGGCAAAAAATGAATGCCTAGCAGTAGCCTTTCCAGTCTACATTTACATGCCTAAATATAACTGTTAAGCATCATCACACTTTATTGGATATTCTGGATGCATCACATCATCAACCTTTACAGCATTATTTTAAAATCATGCTTCATGTTTCCATGGCCAAATATGGACCCTAAGTTAAGCATCCATTTCGTTATGCTGACAGGTACACCTTGCTCTATACTGTTGCTATGGTAACAGATATGGTAGCCATTAGATTTATGGTAAAATGTATTCCCAAGAGGTATTTTTTTTTTCATTCTCACTTGCATGATTGTATCCAACTACCTAATTACAAAGAAAACTCAGAGGATATGCTCTTAGCTGAGACCAACAGCTCCTACGAGGTCTTGCATTCACCTTCTTAGGGTTTAAATGTGGGAGATAAAATACGTCGATGCTTCAAACAAAAGATGTCGAAATCTTTGCTCCAGATGGAACTAATGAAAAATTAGGAGATTATATGCTAAGTAGGACTTAATTAATTGAGTACAGCTATCCCAAATCCTGTACACTATGACAGGGAAAATATTTATCATCTGTGAGAAAATAATTTTCGGATTTACTCAAGCAATGGAAATTATTAAAAAAATTCCAGACATATTTCCTGCCCGTTACTGAACATACATCAGAATTCTTCTCCTGATTTAATATTTTAAACATACCTTATGGCAAGACTATTTTCATTCAAAGATGTAAATGTTACAGTTTTCATCAGAATTCTCAATTTTCAAAATTTTCATAAGACAGGTAAGGGCAAAAACTTCCCCAGCAGCAGCTGAAAAATAGTGTCCCAACTGGCATACAAGTAGCTGCGAAAATATTCCTAAGCCACAGCCATTCAAGTAAATATGTACCACAGCTAATGATTATATAAGCTCTTTTCCTGCCTCTTTTCCACAGATCAGTTTTAAAATATGTATCTGTTCTAACCAAATATTCAGTATAAATCTTTGCGTTTGTAAATGCAGATGTAATAACCAATCTGAAATCTAGTGGGTAGCTCGGACATTTTCTAGCGGGCAGCTCCCACTGGTGCTGTGCCCAGACTACACCCATCTCTCAAAAAACCCACAGAAATGCTCAAGTTGTTTTGAGGGGAAATAATACAGTCTTCATCTCAAAGGGATCATGGAGAAAAGACATATTACATCCACATAGACAAGGGTCTCTTAAAAACTTAAGTCCAACATAACTGGACTAGTACTCTAATATGTGGTACAATCAGTGTAAATTTGTAGTAAAACAAATAATATTTAAAATGTTAGGTTTTACAAAAAGATGAACAGTATGGTATTTAAACTGAATTATAACCTTCTAAAATGATAATGCATCTCTGTAATTATATTTACAACAAGAGATATCCACAGAGGACACTAAACAATTTTAAGCAACTGTAGGTTCATGCCATCAAAGAAACCACTTCCCAAAAGATTTCAGAGCATGTTTCCTACTTATCCATGTGACTACATACTTCTTGCTCCAATGCTGCACATAGTGCCCATGTTGCTTCTGAATGTTTTTCAAGCCACTTCAGAAAATGGAAAAAAAATCAACTAAAAAATCAACAGTTCTTGGCTATGGCGATATCATCCAGTGCTATAAGCAAGCAAATCAAGAGCTAGTAAGAACTAAAGGCCACATTACAGGAATAAAACTACCATCCCACCAGATGGTGTAAACATTTAGAGCTTTTCCTTACCTGCCTCCTGTCTCTCTGAGACGATGATGACGAGGAGGCACTTCTGTGTGATGGAGTGGATGTTTTGTGAGCTGGAGATATACTCTTCTCCTCTGAACTCATCTTTGCAACAAACTTGTATTAATGATCTTGTGCTCTTATCACTCATGTACAAAAAGACAATGAATAGTCTTCTGCATCCTTCTGTTTCACAGTTTATGGACAGCCAAAGAGGAATTCAGTCTCAGCTGAACTGCACCTTAACAAAGAAAAATGTGAAAGAGTGAATGAATACACCCTCGCTCCAAAGTAGTTCTGCAGCAAAGAAATCTATTGACTATTTAATCCAAAGGTCTCCCAGTCTTTTACTCCCCTTCCCAAACACAAATGCATTGTTCTGCCTTCTCACAGAAGATGACAATGATATTATATTTTAAAAAAAAATACCTAAGGAAAGGCTTTAGTAATTTACAACAATTCTCAGGCAAAGATTACAAATTCTTGAGAAGGGGGCATTATTCCATCCTGCATAATATCACAACATTATATCTCCTCAGGACTTCCCGTACTGCACAGATACCACTGAACACCCCTTTATAATCAGTACCTCTTGAAAATCCTGCAGTTAGATTAAGGACTCTGCAAGCTGTTTCTTAAAAGCAGGTCCCTCTCTCAAAGATGGTGGCATCACTTGCAGTACCAAAAGCTTTACTGAGGCAGGGGGGAGTGAATGCCTGGGTGGGCATTTGGCTGCCAGCCAGGGCTAACCCACCCCAGCTGCAGGGGGCATCCCTTTACTGTTTACTCAGCCACTGCTAGTACATTAGCTCTTTACGACTATTAGATGTTTTCTCTCACTTCACCCAAACAATTTTCACACAAGAACTGAAAAATAGACACTTAGAGCAGCACAGAGGATATTTGTGTCAATAAATAGTCAAACACTATCTGTCAAGCTCTATCAAAATGCTGCAAGTACATCATGACAGTTCAGGAATGGAGTTACACTTCTCCATGTTTAACAGATCACTATAATCTTGCTTCAGCTGGCTGATACTGTGTCTGATCTTCCATTAACCTTGGATAAAATTGTTCCCTGAATGAGATACTAGCTTCAGGCAGACAACATATCTTCTCCACTGCCCTCTCTCTAATTTTGAAATAGTGCCCTTCCACATACACTGTGATGACAGCACATCACGGGTCAGCACTGCTAGCTGTAGATGGTGCACCGTGTTAAATGAAATCAGGACAAAAATACATTAACTAACACTCAGACATTACTACAAAGCTCAAGAAATTATGACATATTGGAGGCAGAGCTCTAGCTTCTCCAGTCACAAAAAGATATCCATGCAAGAATATCATCCTGAACCCAGACACTCAGATGCAGCTAAATAATTAATTTCAGTGTGCCTTACAGCCACCAGCTTCTTGAATACTGTACCCTAAGAAACACCCATGCTGCAGCCCAGATCTGTGATGACTCATAAGTAACAGAGACCTTTTCTGCTTGCTTTACTATAGGAAAGTGGAATGACTTCACTCCATTAGTTGTCAGTACTTTTGCAAGTATGAATCTCATCCATATCTTATGAACGAGCTCCTATCTCCATCAAGGAGCCTCCCATAGAATTACAGATCCCACATAAGATCAACAGCGTTCACACAGCATCCAGTGACATGACTGAGAGGACATGGCTGTTCCAACAGCTGCACA
Source organism: Neopelma chrysocephalum (assembly GCF_003984885.1). Lineage (NCBI taxonomy): Eukaryota > Metazoa > Chordata > Aves > Passeriformes > Pipridae > Neopelma > Neopelma chrysocephalum. The sequence continues at coordinate 11,516,709 of NW_020897703.1, forward strand.
ACACATTTGTTTCAGAACTTCAGAAAGAAAACATAATGAAGCTGCACCCAAAGAAAGGCTTTTCCTTCTATCCTAGCATATTAGGGACTATTGTTCCAGTTTAACAGCATTTTCATATCCTACAAATGCATCAGGGAAATTTCGGTCAGAGAGGTGTACCAACAGGGATATCTTAAGGTCTATGCAATTTGCATATAAATAAAAAATGAAATTACAAAAATTAGAACAAAAATATTATAATCATAGTTCGCAAAGCTGTGCAGCGCAGCCGAGTTATTTAATAGCAAATCTGCAGTCACTTTCAGCTATGAGGTCACTGAATTCTTTTTAGCACAATAGCCTTTAGGCAAATGAAAACCAAACCCTTTCTAAAACATCTGATCTTCACTCAGTTGACTCATGTGGAAAAATTTATATTTAGTAATGGCACAGAAGGACAGTGATCTAGCACTTCAAGTGTGTTTTGAAGGCTCTCAGGAAGCCCTGTAAGCACAACAAAAAAAATATATAATGCAAATTAGCAAGAGCTAGCATAGAGCTCTTTATGGTTCTTACACATTGAATTTGGATTTTCTTCTATATTGCTGAGAGTCTATCTTCCAATTTTGGCTTAAAATTTGGGCAATAGATATTTTTAGAGCATGTTAGTAGGAATAAATCTAGTGAAACTGTCATAAAGAGACACCAGTCTCTGTGTAGCTCTGATTGAAGCAAACAATTAGAAATTTAATATTCTGGCCAACAAATTGAATTTACCTAAATGAAATCGATGTTTTAGAAACATTTTTCATAGGCTTTTTCCACCAGTCACTGGCAATTTTGCTATTGACTTTAGTGGGAACAGGAACAAGCCACGTATTATGGTAGTATATTTCTACAAAATAACAGAAAATCTAAAAACACGTTCAAAAACTATGACATTGGGTTATGGTGAGTGGGGATGACCCCCTAGTAATTACGCATTTTTTCTGATAGTGTTTCCTAACAAGGATCAAAACATCTGTCTCATTGTATAAGGCAAATTTTATTATTCCTTTACTGTACGGCAAATATGTCTTCAACTTGGAAGTATTTTAATCAACTAAATCAGAAATCAATTGGAAAAAAATAATGACATAAACAAGGGTAACAGTATTGGCTGTTGGTTATTAATTGCTGTGTATCCAAGTATCATTGACCCGTAGGCTGCATTTTGCACACACCAGCTAAATCCCCTCATGAACTGCTCAAAACCACCTGTCAGTTTATGACCATAAATTAATTCAGCACATTAAATGTGACCAGGCATTGACTAGCTTGAAAGTTGCTTTGCCACGAGTTCCCAAGGCAGGAAATATATTCATTGCTTCTAGCATATGAGAAGAGACAGACTTCCTAAAATGTAAAAACCAGACGCTGCAGAAAGATTTCAGTCATCAGAAGTATGAGTTGCCCAGCTAGGAGTTTTGTATTCATCTTTTTATACTGGCATCTCAAATACTTTGCATTTAAAATACTATTTTTAATTTAGTAATTATTTACTGGTTCTTCAGTACTCTAAGTTATTTATTTATTTTTTTATTTAAGGTGATGCATATAGAAAAGTAAAATGCTCTACCCAAAGTCATGCAGAGAGCGAGTCTTGTAAGCAGAACATGCAGCGAGGTCTTTTAACTCTGATCCATAAGCAAAAAAATTGTGTGCCATGATTGTAACATCCTCCGGGTGAGATAAACCTCTATATCTAATTCTATTCATAAAGAAATACAAAATTACTTTACAGAAACTAAAATAAGAAATTATTTAAGAAATACACTAAAGATTCTTTACCGTACAGTTAAGAAATTGTTTATGCTTTATTAAATATCTAGTATTGAATACTACTTCTACAAAGGAGAACTATTTCACCACTTCTTGCAGTTCACCACTACTTTATTTATTTTTTAAGCTAGCCTTTGAATTCAAGATGGTGTTTTCTCAATAATGTTTTTGTGCTGGATCTCATTGTTGCAGTTTGTCTGAGTGTGAGGGAAAAAGCTAGGTATTCCTCATTCCTTATTCTTTCTCTACTTCAACATCAGAATTGAATATTTTTTACCATACAGTTATTTTTTCCTCATTTATTCTCTGTTCATTAGTGTTGTGGTTTGGGGCTTTTTCCCTCCAATCCCTGGTGTCTTAAATCAAGTATTCAAAAAAATCTTAAAAAAATCCATTCCTTTCCATTCTCAAAGGTTACTCTCTCTTTCTGCCTAAATAAATAAAGGAAAATGATACATTTTATTTTTCATAGCGGAAACCACTGATTTTTACACTAGAGATATTACGCTTATCCATAGTCCTGCTGTCTATCGTATGAAATAAAATTATTCCAGATACATCAAAATAAATGACCAATCCATTACCAGGATGTAGTGTGATTATTTTTTATATCAATGTTACACTAAATAGCTTGAAAGACAAGGAAGCATTGAGAGCTAGTGGTTGATTTCTCATCACCTTTTACACCAGCTTACAATATGTTTGATTCAACATCTCTTAAAAGTATTTCCTGGAATTCTGTGGATTGGACTGTCCAGTAGTATCAAAATACTAAAGTAGATGCTGAATCTCCATATAAAAATTCAGTACTCTTTATTTTCTTCAATGAACAAACTACATTGTATCTGAAGTTGTGCAGATTGTCATTATTTGAAATTTCATTTTAACATTGAGTATTCTTATGTTATTTGCTAAAATTAAAGAAAAAAAAAGGGGTGGGTAGAGGAATGGAATGGAGAAAGGCTATTTTTATTGGGGTGAAAAAAAAGTTAGGTGGTTTAAATGGTCTGAGTGAGATAGAGATACAAGGAATGAAATGAGACAATACACCAGGGACCAAATTGGGCAAAGACTTCGGAAACACAAGCTGTATAAACTGCACAAAATAAATAGGTGACACAGAGGAGAAAAGCAGCCTGTGGAAATGAATATTAGCAATATCAAAGGTAGGAATATTGTGGCTATTGCAATTTACAAGCCTCTATTGTATGGCAAGTCCATTGACACTGATTCTGAATCTCTGTTCTCTCCCAAAATCTGAATGTTCCACCAAGCCTGGGCAACCGCACCAACTGCAGTATGGTTTGTGAAAAAGCTATTAGCAGAAATGACAAAAATGCACAAATGCATGAGCTGCGTAAATCCAGAGTTATAAATAAATGCATGTCATATAAAAGATAAATTAAAGTTCTCAATGGGTAACTCTAAATGAAGTCTGTATTCAAATAACAGACTTATGTGATAAATGTTATATTGTTTCTCACTCTGATTGAGTCTTTTCTGCAAGAGTGCCCAGAATGCTTTATAGAGTGTTTAATATCTTGCGTGGTATTGAAGTAATTTGAGAAGACAATTTAGGGAGCAGAGACGAATCTTTCGACATAAATGAAACAAAAATATGCAAGTGCCACTGGCATTATTTCAAGGAAAACATTCAAACTGATCAGTCAATATGGAGCTGCTCTTCACTTGGGAGAGAAGAGGTTTTCTGTGATGTACAACACATTCAATATTTGAGTACTCAGTGAAGACCTTTGCTCTCATATTATGAGGAATATGTAACTGCCTCTTCCCCCCTTTACTGCTGACCTTCCATGCAGGAAAATCATAACCATGCCTTTGTTACAGTACATGAATGTTTCCAACACAAAAATATGATGGAAATAAAACTTCTCAAAGCGGTAGCAATGTTGTGATTTAATAGATCACTCATGGAAAATAAGCAATTTGTTGGGTTTTTTTTTCAACAAACAAGCAAATCATTCCCTTTACAGACAGTATCTGAGAATCAGCCACATCATTTTAGCAAAGCATCAACTTTTTAAGAAAATATTTTAATCAATTAACTTTAAAATTTGTTTTATTTGCAGACCTCTGACCAGTGAATTTTAAATCCTAGATAGCAAAACAATGCTCAATTTAAGGGAGCCACTGGTGATTTATTTTCAGGTCCAATATTTATAAGTAGGAGTAAATGAGGTGCTACAGGAAAACTGGGAAATCTAGTTAGCACTAAATGGTTTTTAAGGTAGAAGATATTGGAATTCATATGACTGTGTTACCATTGCTCCTTTCAAGTATTCTAAAAGCTGCATACTGAAGGTCTGGATAACAAATGCACATTTCTAATTGCAGGCATTCATAACAACATTGGCATTTACAAATTCTCAATCTGATATTATATACAGCAATACATACAGCGCTTACATATTGCTACAAATATTCTTTACCTCATATTCAAAAGGATCTGGATCCTGACTGTAGGTAAGAAACAAGTCCAGTCCAGCATTACCCCTGGAGAGTAGCTTTGATACAGACCAAACTGCTGCACTTGGTCAGTGCAATTTGCAGTTTCCATGATCAGAGAATCATAGAATGATTTAGGTTGGAAAAGAGCTTTAAGATCATGTCTAAAGACCTTTGTCCCCATGCAATGCTACAGGCTTGGAAATAAGTGTCTGGAAAGCTGTCTGGAAAGGATCCAGGGGTGCTGGTCAACAGTGGGTTGAACATGAGCCAGTGTGTGCCCGGGTGGCCAAGGCGGCCAGTGGCATCCTGGCTTGGATCAGAAACAGGGTGGGCAGCAGGATCAAGGCACGGATTGATCTGCAGTACTCAGCACTGGTGAGGCTACACCTTGAATCCTTTGTTCAGTTTTGGGCCCCTCACCACAGGAAGGACTCTCCAGGGAAGTGGTGGAGTCACCATCCCTATAGGTATTTAAAAGACACATAGCTGTAGCATTTGGTGGCACGGTTTCGTGGTGAACTTGGAAGTATTAATCTGTACTTGCACTCTGTGATCTTAAGGGCCTTTTCCAAATATAAAGATTCTGTGGTCATGGAAATGGCAAACTGGGCTGGCCAAGTGCACCATGATGATGATCTGCCTGAAATCATGGTGTTAATCAGCAGCCTCTCTGCTGCAAGGTGATCAAGGCACACACACAGCCTTTCTCCTGCAGTCACTTCACTGCTGAGCTTCAGCCAAACTCTGAGATCTCGTGTTTGCTTACAAGACCTACTGTGTGGTTAGATGTGAGCACTCATCTCCTTCACCTCATCGATTACTGTTTGCTCATTTAGCTACACATAACTAGAAATACACAGTAGCAATGCAATCACTAAACTCAACTGATAAAAAACCCAACGGCTAGCTATTTTATCTTATTTCATATGATGACAGACAAAAGTAGTACTTATCCATTTTACACATGCAGTTTCTGCAAAATCTTTCAAGAATAAATAGTTAATTGGCTAAGACACAATGTTTATGTCAATAAAAGCAAATTCTAAACCTGTATCACTATTCTTAATTAGGATACCACTTCTCCTTGACTGATTGATATTCAATAATGCAGCAAAAGTAATGGAATAAAAAAGCCTCATATTTCATAGAGGTCATGTTTTACACCCCTACATTTGACAACCTCCCATAACAAGCATTTGTTGCAAGAATTATCAAGGAAATTAAAACTAATTAACATAGTGTTTCCCAAAAGAGTGATTAAGTTTATTAGATGCAGTGGTTTTAAAAGTCCTTAGGCTTTGTTTTGGTGGTCAGGTTCAGGGGTGGGTTTGGTTTTGTGGTTTTGGGCTTGGTGGTTGTTTTTTTCAGGGGGAGGGGGTGTAGGGGAGAGAATCTTCTGGGTTTTTTGTTTTTAAGGTCTACTGTACATAATCTCTTCATCTCAAACAGCATATTCCACAGGAGACTGCAGTATCAGCAAACATCGAGACACTTTTACTGTCATGTCATCCTTAACAGAATGTAGCACCTCCCAACAGCTGGTATGATTTCTTTAAAACTAAGTTATAATTTTTTTTCTGGGTGGCTAGTCCAAGTATGTCTCAATAATATAAAATATAAAAATTGTATTAAGAAAAAATACTTGCATGGGCATGTAACTCAGACTTTATCAAATAGACGTATGAGGTCAAAAACCAGTCAGAATCAGACAAGAATAGGACAGTACAACATCTGCCTTTTCTATTTTCTGCTTGCCTACATCAATAAGCAGAGTTTCCTGCCCTTCTAGAAGCCCTGAAGCATACATGGTAATTAGTGGAGTTCCAGTATGTCAAAACCTCCAGTTTAGATGACAATTTCAAAATAAACCCTCAACTCATTTGCAGTCTCTGAGGATTGCCTCAATAGCTGAAATGACCCTAGAATTTTCATTAGGAAATCTTTGTTGTTCCATGTTCCTCAGGCTATCACAGTAATAGAATACTATTGATTTGTATGGCATGGATATATTTGCATACGACCGAGGCAGAATATCAATCAGTGTCATATGCATTTGTAACAGACTGCTGTGAGCAGAGGGTTAAACAGATTGACAAATTTATAAACACAAATATGCAATATATACCAGTTAAACATTAAGCAAGAAAAAGTAACAGGTGTACATTAAAAGCCTTTCTAGACTAATCTAAATCTACGTCATCTTTTAAAAACAAACGAAACAAAAAAAGCAATACATGCTATTACATCCCTCAGGCACTTTTTAAAACTAAAAACATTGCTCGGGGATTTTTGTTTCCACCCAAACCTTTTCAGAGAATCACATCTATAAATTTTTAAATAAATAAATAAATAAATAAATAAATGCAAAAAATTTTAATGAAAAATCAGGAAGTGCTTTAAAGAATAAAAAATTTTCATGTATCCTGCTTTTTTGGGGGGGGGAAACCCTCACAATTTTCAAAAAGCTCCTTATAAAAAAAACCCAACATTTTTTTCCTTATTTTAGCAATTAATTTTTTCTTTACCAATGGGCAACCTGGACAAAAGAAAAATAGATCACAACTCTAAAGACTCTTAAAATACTTTTTAATTAAAGTCTCAACTGAACAGTGATCTAAAGCAATGAAATTAATTTCCCTTTTAAAAGAGCTACAAAATGTTGTCACAAAAATGGTACTAATCTTCCAGAGCACAGGAGCTTAAAAGCTTCTTGTGACCCTTGAAATCCATGTCTAGCTGCATTTTACTGCCCTCCATTTATTAAGCTACCTCTTCTTTCTCTGCATATTTTATTTCCACTACCACACAAACATTACACTTTTGCTATGTGTTTCAAACTTACCACGTAAAATTTTGATTCAGAGTAAATTAAGAAATGTCTATTCTATTGATCTTGAATTTTGAACATTATCATCAAATGCTTGTGGGAAGGGTGTCAAAAAAAATCAGTGCTGTCTCAATACAAAAATAATGTGTTTATGGGAACAAATACAAGACTGGAACTGATTGAGTTCGATCAGATCATGGAGAACTGAGAGGGGAGACACAAAACTGGCATATTAGTCAGAGCTTCCACCACCCTGATTTTTGGGGTGCTAAATGGAAGGTCACATCCAGGAACAAAAATCAGAATGGAATTTTATTATTAGAAGCCATTAGCTTGACAAAAAATAAGAGGATCACAGCTGCACAGGATAATATAGTTAATGGCTTATATATAATCTGGGAAATATTCAGAAGGAATAGGGAGGCTGTATTGCCTCTGTGACTGCTACTAAATCACTGTGTCCAGTTCTGCTGTCAACATTTCAAAGACATTCACAAAAGGGTTCAAGAAAGAACCATAAGCATGATGACAAGATTGAAAAACATCACTACTAATAAAAGATTTACAGAGGTCAACCTATTTAGTTTGTCAAACAGAAGATTGAAGTGTCACTGGATGACAATCTATAGCCCACTACACAGGGGGAAGGAATTTATTGTTAGAATTCTTCTGAAAGATATACCAAAATCTAATGGGAAAAAAAAAGGAGATAAATATATGCAAGTTAGAAATAAGGCACAGATTTATAATGGTGAAGAGGTATGAGAAGACATTTTCATATTCAGACTAGAATTTTTAAGAGTTTGGGATGGGTTTTTATATATTCCAAAGCTCAGTCATCCCTGCTGATTAGAAGCAGGAATTCATCCAGGGCAGTCCAATGATGTATTCCATAGGAAGAGTTCAGGTTCGACCATAATGCAGCCTCTCCCTCCCACAGTTCCTTCCCACAACTGAAACCAACCAACCAAGAAAAAAAAGAACAAATCAATACATAAAAGGAGAGATAAAACAAAATGAGTATTTTTTTTCTTAATTCTATCTCTGGTGCACCCCATTAATCTCTCCACTTGAGATTCTCCAATTTCGTCACTAGGCATTTATTAAGTCTGATCTTTTGTATGGGAGAATGTTAAATGTTTTTGAAATCTAAAGCAATCTATATTCTGATCACTGTTAATATTTTTTCCTTACTGCTTTAAATAAATCTGACACATATGTTTAAAACCTAACTTTCCATGAAGAGCAGGAGCACTTCATAAAGTCTTTTTTTAATCGCATTACTACATGAATTTCTTTGCACTTCACTCAGTGATCATTTCATTAGAAAGACAAAAAAGAAAAATCAACAATTACTGTTCATGTCAAAAAAACCCCTAAAAAATGTCTTGAGCACTTGACAAATACATTAGGAATCACAGGCATGGCTGAAAAGACCATGAGATGGAATAATCATTTTTTAACTTCCTGCAAAGTCTAACACACATTGACTAAAATTAAACTAGCATAAAAATGGGCAGTTGCTCAAAAGTAGTTTCCTGACAGAGCAAATCAGTGACAAAAAAAACCCACAACAAAAAATCCTTTTTCTCTTAATACACAGTGGTTATCTCTTGACTCTATTCCATAAGGGAAACACATAATGTTTCCTATCATCACACTAAACCCTAGGTCCCGCACACTTCAATAGCTGGATATGCTTAGTTCTTCCTACTTTTGAAATACTAATGAATCAACATTCAGCTTCACCGACAAAAAACACTATGTATTCCAAAGTAACATTCATTTGTACTAGAAGGAACTCTCTACTTACAACACTACTAATTTCAGCTGAAATTACACCACACTAAATTGTCTCTGCCTGTGCACAAAGCATGATCCAATATGAGGACAGCAATGCCCCAAGGCAACTTGCAGAGAAAAAACTATCTGAGTAGTCCTAGAATATTCTCATCATTGAAAAGTTGCATATTTTCCATCAGTCATTGATTTCAAAAACATATTACAGACAGAAAACTACTCCTAATAAGTACTGATCTTTATACAAAAATGGAGTATAAAGCCATAAGAGAATACTGGAGTCATCTAGCACAAAAAGGATGAAAGGAATTTTCCAGCTTAGTTCCTGTTTGAAATAAATCATATACCATAGTAAACCATCCAACCCCTATGCAAAAACACTCAGTGGTGTAAACTGACTATAAATCCTAATAAGTTCTTGAAAAAATTAATTTTCCTGAATGCTATTTCTCCTTTAAATATGTCTAACCTCAAATCTTAGCCAAGAACTCTTGTTAAACCTTTGCCTACTACACGGAAGAGCTCTCTTCAAATGCAAAATTCGCTAGTGCACAAGTACACTACATCTACAGGACTTTAGGCATCTAACATCAATTTTCACAGCTTTCTCAATATTTTTAATGAGTTTGACGAAGTTTAGAGAAGAATTGGCATAATTAAAGAATTGACAAACATTTTATAGACGCACAGAGAGGCCTGTATTTAGTTAATTAAGAGGAGGGTTGAAACGTTGCTTGAGCAAAATGGTAAGTTCCTAGTTCCCGCAGCAATGTACTCATTTATATACTCTAGAGTTCAACATGATGCTTAATCACACTGCACACAGTAGCAGACATGCTATGTTTCAAAAGTATACTGGTTAGAAGTATGCATGAGCAATTATTCCAATCACAGATGAATTTCACTATAGCAAATCGCTTGTATATTCATAATAACCCACATTACACTCTTCCATCAGACTTATGCAAAACTGGCTCAAGTTATGCAGGGCACTGGCTCCCAAAGATATGCTCCTTGAAAGTCTGTGTAGGCTTCACAAATGATAACAAAAGGTCTGATGGATGAAGGAAGGAACAAACTGTAAGAACACTCAAAAAAAAAAATAAAAGTACAAAAACCTTTGGTCACAATTAGCAGTTATGTACCCATAAATTAGCAAACATGCCAACTGGCAAACAACCATCCTTCCCTCTAACATCAAATGTTGCTATTCTCTTTGAGCATTATTCTACTTACACTTCTCCATAATTTGGGACAGAACACATACATTTAGTACCTTTTGGTGTCTTATAGAAAGCACGAAGGTTAGTAATGCCCAGCTGAGAACCTTCTTTCATCTAAAACCAACTTGTCTTTTAACACCTCAGTAAGTGACAATCATTACTGCATGACCTATTGGATTAGCATCACTTGCAAGACATAAAGTTTGTCTTCCTCTATTTGACACACAATAAACCACAATATGTACAAGAGCAGCCAAGAATAAGACTGAGACACTCAGAGCTATGCAATCTGGAAATACAGTGTATCAAGCTCACTCAATCGATTGAGAAAGGGGTTAATTTTACACAGGCTGGAGAAGAGGACTATTCTGTGCAAGTGACCAACATTCACATCCACCAGCCTCAGGAGAGCCTCATGCTTCCAAGATAGCTGGTGCTTAAGAACACTTCCATCACTCAAGTGCCATATAAATAACCTGTGACAACCAGTGCAGAAGGTATGTAGGGATAACAGCAGTCGAAGCACAGACATCTTAATTTTTACTACAAATTTTTTTCCCCCACTGTTCTTTATCTTGCATCACTCCAGGTTCCCACAATTACTCTGTCTTCTGCAAGGCAAACTCATTCCCATCAAATCTCGACCTCTCTGCCTCCACTCCAGTATTTTTCATTCTTCCTCTCCCTTATCCTTCAATCACAAAGTACAGACCACCTCCCTACCAACCCAGTTACTCCTTTATATTTCATGACAGTGTCAGGTCCCTTTTCCTTTTTCTTTGTTCACGTCCTCTTATAAATTGCACACAATCACGGTCCTTTAAATTTATCTTTCCTTTTCTAAGCCAAGATCTATAGATGCCCCACTTTTTTTTTTTTGTCGCAGAGCACAGCCTAGAAGGTCAGCTCACAGCAAAAAAAATTCTTCAGAAACAACTTAAAACATTATTTACGAAAGAATGCTCTTCATGGCAGAGGCCATGGCTGCAGATTCTAATCATAAGAAAAAAATAAACTAAGAGAACCTACAATCAGAATTTAAAGACCAAATGGCTGCACCTTCCCACTTTGCAATAAACAGGCCTTTCTCTCTAAGGCTGAGATACGAGGAAGTTTTTCTTCAGCTTGATCTGAACAACAAATGAGTGGCATAACAGCAAGCAAAGGAAGTCCTATTTCAAGACTACTAAACCTGTGGTATACTATCATTGATATGAACTAAAACAGTTTTTTAAAGTCCTCTGATTATTTGAGGTGAATTTAAAACTTTTAAAAATGTTACCGCACATAAAACGATAAATTGTTCTTCTAGCTGTGAATGCCACAATTGCATACTTTACATTTGTAGATGTAAACATCATTAGAGAGAAACCTTTCAGAGAGCTGCTCAGAGGATCAGTGAGGTAGACTAAATGCAAAAACTGCAGCAAGCTCTGACACACATCACAGAACTTGGAAGGTGAAAAATTGAGGTTTATTTTAAGGTGAGAGAGAAAGCAAATTGATAATACTGGGGAAGATAAAAAGAATTGTTTCCTTCTTCTCCTGAACAAGCACAAGTGCCCAGAGTTGGTCAGCTGCTAATAAAGTATAGGCAGCCAAATGTGAGGTTCAATTATGAAAGCAACACTCAAGCATTTTGCTGTCTGGTATGCATTAACGTCAAAGCGAATAGCAAACACCGCAACTGAAAAGAACAGCCAAAAGGCAAATCCAGCATCTGGTCTGTCCTGGCCAAAGGCAGTGACTCAGCTACAGTCATAGGGCATAACAAGAGATGGATGCAAAATCTAGTAGTCAATAGAATTGCTACTCTAGCACAGAAAACTGATGAAGTCAACTAATACAGCTGAAAGAGGGCTCTTCTGCTGGCTTGACCATCTCCACACCAGTCGGCTGGACAGGGTGAATCATAAGTACCAAGTGATGGATTTTCATGAATAGTAACATTGCTTAATTCATAAAGGAAATACAAGATTTCTTTCTCTAATACATTCAGTTAAAAGTAAAATCAATTAAGGATGAATTTAGACTTAAGGTCTGTCTGAATTCAAATAATTGAAAACCTCAAGTCATCTAAAATAACATCTTGCCCTCTGGTGTTTATGAGCATCAATGACATAACAGAACGCCTTGACTTTTCAACTTGTTTTGTGATTTCTGTTTTAGAAGAGAGTTGATATTCACATGCCGAGGAGGTCTAAAAAGTCACACGATATACCAGTGAACCTGGTATACCTGGGTTTTTTTACTAACTCAGAAAATGCGATCTTTCATGCAGGTGAGCTAACACAAGATTGACCAAGAGTACCTACACTACAGTGAAAACCTAAATCTTTTGCAGTTTCAGCTCACGGAAAGATCACTGGGGCAGGAACAAAAACAGAGCAAGAAAACATAAAAAAAAGCTGGAACTGTTTCTGCCTTCTGCTACTGCAACTATTCAAAAGTATGCTTTTTTTGGACTGTTGTAATGGAAGTAGTATAATCTTTTTAACAACAAAAAGCTAATAGCAGTGGATAGTTATATTATAAATTATAGAAATTGTGACTGCTGGAACACAGTTTATGACTAATTTCTCATAATGCAGTTTTTATGCACACACTTCTTACAGGAAAAAAACGCACTAAAATACTTTAGAAATCTTGGAATATTTCATTAAAGTCAAAAGTTGAAGTGAAACATTTATTCGCTTCTCTTCTGTAGTTTGATTGATTATTAACTTACAGCCTTCTCCTTTGTATGGTAATTAGATCACACAAAAAAAATGAGCATTTCAGTGGAATCAGTTTCCACAAACAACCACACTGCCCTGAACAGAGGCAACTCTTCCACCCCCATGTCCTGGCTGACACCATTGGTCCCAGATATGGTGCAAGTGTTGGTATTGTTTCATCTCTGTGTGTAAACTCCCATACATCCTTTTGCTATGTATAGCCCATAAAACAATTTTCTATCAATCTTTCATTTACTGTATCATTTATCATACCTGAAATAAAAATACAGAAATCAGAATATCAGAAAAAATTATTCCTATGTACTTTTAACTCAATTAAATCTAACCAAAATACAACTGTTTTCCATCTAGAAATGAATAGCACAACCAAATCAGGAGCTGCTCAAAGTCTCTTAGAGTTTACTCTACTCAGTCTCCAAATCCCAGAGGGACTGGAGAATTAAGTACAAGTATCAGATGTTAACAAGGATTGTCACATCCTCACTCAGGTTATCCCTGTGTCTGTTGGCAATCTTGCACCCATGTTTTCTGCATGGTATCATATAAGTTATAATGAGGGTATGAAGTATTCACCAGTCTGATCAGACCAGCAATTCTAAATTCAAATTCTGTCCAATCTAGATTTACTAAGCTAATAACTATAAATTAGACCTCTGCATTAAGAACAGTGACAACTGCAAACCAAGCTGCGACTGCAGACGCAACGAAATCAGTATGACTTTGCAGTATTTTAACCTTCCTTAGTAATACCTGAGATTTGGGGCAGTCCACTCAAGAGGAGATCGGTTGCTTCTTTTGTGATGGGTTTGTATTGAAAAGATACACTGAGAAGTACTTCAGAGGCATAAAATTTTTAAATACTGGAAAAAGCATCAAAGAAAATTATTGAATTAGCATGCACCTACTGTCGGATGCAATGCTTGCTGTGCTGTATACACAGGATAGTTTGTACAACGGCAACCAAAGACAAGGCTGTAAAAGTGCCAAGCACTCTCAGCACAGTGCCAGGCAGGTTGCAGCATTCTGTCTTAAAAAAAAAAAATATCTAATAGAATATGGCTGTAACAGTTCTCAAGTTTGCAGTAACCCTTCAGAAGCTTTTGCAATCCAAAAGAATTAACAGGACCATATAAGGCAGTGGCTTCCTAGCAGTAATCTGCATTTTCAGTTCACATTTAAATAGAGACAGAAATAGAGGAAAAAGAAAACAAAAAACCCCAACCAACCAAACAAAAAAATAATCCCAGAACCCCAAACCCACATCATTTTCTACTACCCTACAGCAGCTGTTAAAAAAAGTCACTAAAAAAATGACCTCCTGTGTGTCTATCCAGTACTGGCAAAAATCTGATTTCAAAATAACCAGTTATGTCACTGGTATTTGTGCTTTCAATGCAATAAAATCCCACTAGCTATCTTTTCAAGTACACAAAGAGGCTGCATCACACATATCTCGCTCTTCCTCTGGTAGCTCTGCCTCAATCCTCCCCTTAAGTTTCACAGCTGGTAATGCAAGAGCATTGCACTCCACATTCATCCCTTGCTTTCTAGGAGTACTGCCTGCTACAGTTGTTTAATTTACTTTCCACTACCTAACCAGTCTGCACTGGAAGGCTGCACATACGACAACTGAACTAACATAGATATATATGTTGTGCTACAGCAGTTATTAATTATAATACAAGAGTTACATTAATATATACTATAGGCCTCAATGGAAAAAAACGGCTCTTCAGTATGACCAATTAAAGGTTAAGAAACTGTGCAACTAGTACATTCCAAGAATAAAACTGATCAATAACTCCAAACATCTCAGAGATTATTTATCCTTGACAGGTAAGGCCTTTGTAGGAACTTTCTACCTCAAAACTGGTATCTACAAATTTACAGTCCCAACATAGTTTGCTTTGAAGGAGTAGGGAGAAGAAATGTGGGATATAAACTGTAGATAGATCCCTTGTATCTGCATGTTTTCTTGAATAACTGCATCACATTTCAGATGGGTATTTCCCTGACATACTATATCCACAGATTAGAGATGATGGTGCTAATTGACCATTTATAAATACAGTCTGCCTGCTGCAGCACTGAGATGTAAAAACAGAGTATACATCAGAGTTCTCCACAAGGCAACACTGAAGTGAGAAAGATTTTGTCAGTGTTTGGTAAATCATAGCTGAATATGGCTTTGCTGTGGCCTAGAAAAGTCTTTTTAGAACTATTTTTGCCTGCTTTTTAAGTGTTGTTCTTTACACTAGCAAACCATTAACAGACTGTGATTGTCAACGTGATCTGTAAAAACCTGTTTTTTCTCACATTCCACAATAAAATGCTGCCCTGCTTGAAATGCTGTTTGTGGCACAAGGCGTTAAGCTGAGTTCTGCCTCCAGCCTCCAGAGAACAGCTCAGCAGGAGCTAACTCCCAAACCTATTTTTATAAAGAGGACAAGCCTGCTTTTCCAGATCATATTTTCACATAGGGGTTTAAATAAAAATCCTGTTTCATTATTTATAGTGGTCATTTCTAACTTGTCATAATGAATCCAAGATGGAAGCTATAGAAAACTAAAGAGCTTTTATATTCATTAACAAAGTAATTATATGTTGTCGTTATTTGCTTAAACAACCAATTTCAGTCTGAAGTAGTTACCCTCAGGAACCCATGGCAGCTGAGTGCCAATACCACAATATTTGCCATACACTGTATTAATCCACATGCCATGCCAAAAATAATCAAAGGCTACCTGCTAATGGTATCAGCTTCTTTAATCACATCCATTAGATTTAAAGAGAACTTTAAAAAGAGGCACAGCAAGAAGGTAGAGAGCTGCAGCTACGTAAGTGCATGTTTATGCTAATGAACTGCTGTATGAAAAGGAACCTGAGGGAAATTTTCAGTGTTAATAAACATTTTGGGTCAGAGAACCTTCCAAAATATACAGAAATTCAAATCCAGCACTATCAAGGATAGCAGACACTTGAGGAAAGGCAATTTATGATCAAAGCCAGCAATACCCATAGGATCAACATTGGGTTGAAGCCTCCTTTACAGTTTCAGCATAGCAAAACTGATGAAGTGCTGACAGGACAGATCATGTTCTTGAGATGCTACTTCTAACACAGTCATCTTTCTACACTGAGGAGGAAGCAACTAAAACATAAAGCAGTGGCAAATAGAAATAAAAGCTCCTAGAATTATTAGGGTTGTGCTTCTTAGAATGTCGGGTGGGGGTTTTTTTGGTCTTTCTGAGATGAGGAAATGATGCCTTCAGCTTGAGGAGAGACAAAAATCTAAATAAAAATATTATCCAGCAACTTTAACATAAGACTGCAATATTCAAAATTGCAGGACAATTCAGCACAGAAGATAGTAAGACAAGGATGCATCATAAACTATTTATACATATTCTTTGAAATTTGATCTAGCTAAATACAATGATTAACCCAGCCTATCCTCTAAATAGGCAAGTTTCATATGAAAGCACAAGTACAATATTCCTAGTCTTCCTTTTTCTGTGCCTATGTAGCAAATATTCAGCTACCTCCCCTGACTTTAAAACATTAAGCAAAAACAAGTAATGAGTATGTACGTAGAAGTCTGATGTTGTTTCATTTTATTAAAATGTTTGCATGTTTTCTCAAACCATTATGAAACTACCTAAGTTTGTCCATCACAAATATGTATTTTCTTCTCTTCCTTTCTCCTCCTCCATCTCCTGTTGCTCTGAGGCCTTCACCAAACTAGAGTTGCACTTCAGTAAGTCCCTTTTCAAAGGGAAAAATTGCTGATTTTTGAATGGCTTGGGACTACTGGCAAGACCAATAATAGTGAACGTAGAACATAACTCTACCTTGCACAAAAAGGACTCAACAATGGCACTGATATTGGCAGGCTTTTACGTAAGTCGTTGTAACAGTATCAATGACAAGCAATAAGGCCATTTTCTGTGACTTCTACATTAAAGAGACCACAAGGACTTCACTTTTTTATGGTCTATGCTTCCAAGTAAAAGAGCTGTCGCTAGAACTCTGTTGCCTTCTTCCCCTAGCAATGCCTTTATATATTTATGTGGCAAACATCTCCTCACTATCCCAAGTGAAGTAAACTGAAAGCTAACAGTTCAAAGAATTTAGCATAAAAGAGAAGTCTACCATATGCTCCACTTCATTAAGTGAACTACTGTTGGTTATACAAGAAGAACTATTTCAAGAATATTTAATTAAATTATTCATTCTGTTACCACATTGACAGTAGCTTTCATTAATTAGAGATTGATTTTTCAAGGGTTTTTCTTTATGACTTCATCCACTAGACAAATAAAAGACTACAAAATGGAGATGCTAGGGAATCTCACATCCAGATTTCCAACATTCCCTATTTTTATTCTGTCCTGACTGTCATTCTCATTTCAAATCTTGGGTTTCTTTATAGATTGATTTTTTTTCTTTCTCTGAGTCAGAAATGAGTCATCACCTAACTTATGATGAAATATTCCAATGATGGTACATTCAATCAAGTGGAATAGAGCCAAAGTCTTGAGGCACCATTTCCTTGAAGTATCTTCCAAATAGAAATACATTATCTGTTCCAGATAGGCATAAGTTACTACTGTTTCCTTTAAAGCTCCAATCATGACTTTACTGCATAAAATAAAGGAAGGGGCAAAATCGCTACAATGTTGATTCTGAAAATAATGCAAGACAAAAAGAATTGCAATAAAAGCTCCAATTCCTTATTCTATCCTAAACACAATGCACTACAGCAAACAGCAATTTTAAAACAAATCTATCATTCTTTACTGTGAAGAAGCTTGGTTATAATGGCATTTTCTAGGTAGTCCACAACTATTCATCAGTTCAGCTCTCTTGGATCTAACTGCTGTGTATGTTGCAGAGCACAGTCTCTATTTAGCCATCATATATATGGACCTGCTTGGACAACCTGACATGAGAAGTGGTATTTAAAACACCTGTCATTTGACTATCAGGGAGACTAGTCTCTCTTTCTTCCAATTGCTTGGGAACTACAAAGTGCAATGGCCACTTCCAGTAGTGAAACTGAGGAATTCAATTCAGCATATTAGAAAGTGAAGAAAAGGGGAAGGTAGTCATTAGGTCAATACTCATAATCTTCAGAACATTCACTGCAATTAAATAATTAACTCAGAGTTCCCCTAAAAAAAAAAAGCCACCACCAAAACCAAACCACACCCCAAGATATTAACTACTACTCCAAGAGAAACAAATACTGCATGCAATTACATTTCTCTCTGTTGATATAATTACTAAATATGGGAGCTAATTAAGATGTAAAACCAAAGTGACATTCTACAACTAAAAAACAGGACAGAAGCAAGTAACACCCACATCTTGCAGTATTTTCCCTACAGACCTGTATCTAATGGTATGCTAATACTGTAAGAAGGTTGAGCTAGCTCTCTTTGAACTGTTTTTTCAATGTAATAAGGGCAGCAGTTTATGGATCTGCAAATATCCAAACAGCCCTTATCTAGCACTTGAAGAAAATAACACAATATCAGGCCAGGAAGAAAAAAAAAAAGAAAAAAAAAGCCCTTTCAATATTTTTTCTTATGCTTGGAAAGAAAAGAGAAGAGGCAGAAATTAGGGGAATCTGGGATGTTTTACAAAAGTTCCTAAATTTTTATGGTTTAGCGTGCTTCCATACCAGCATAAACCCAAGATTCATCATTTTATTTATAAAAGGAATCTTAGTAATTTCTTATCCAAGAATGCTGGCACACCCATGTACAAATACCAGAGCTGTAATTCAAAACACAGGAACAGTCAGAACCCACTGGGTCATGTTTTAAAAGCAAACTGACAGCAAACAAATCTCACTCTAACACCAGTTAGTAGTCTACCATGTCAAAAAAGGTGCTGGTGTTACCGATGCAACCAATAAAAGCTTTCCCATCACAATAGCCATTGGGACTACTGCCACTCAGTTTTGCCTGAAAGCCCCTGGAAAGAAGCCATAGCTAAGGAACACTGTGTTTGCATTACCCTCCCTCCTGAAGACAGTTAAGACAGAAGAGCATTTATGACTCACTGCCTATGCTCCACACTGCAGATACCAGGGATACTCTGCAGTGTCCTAGGCTCTACAGTCACACAGAAAAACTCAGAGTTGTAGTCACAGTGACCCTAACTATTCTAATTTGGAAAATCTTATTTATGCTGAAATGTTTTAGACTTTGACTATTTGCCTATCTGGTGGGCTGAAAGGCCACAAAAGCCAATTATTACAGGAATACTTTTGCTCTAATATTCAGATTTTAATTCTGTAATATGAAAAACTGCACCCTAATTAAGATGATTTAATAAATGCTTAAAAACAGAAGTGTTGACAAAACATCAGAAAAAATGAAAAACACCACCACACACATATTGGGACACACTGTCTTTCTGAACTACAGACCAAGGTTGCAGTATGTATGGAGCTACAGGAATGAGGGTGATCTCATGGAATAAACTAGCACCATCAGAAATGCCAGCACTTCCTGACCACCTACAAGCATCACCAGACAATTACTATGTAACTACTATTTCTATGCGTGCCAACTGTCATCACAGAACTTTAGATTCATTATCTAAGATGTATATTTCACACATGAGACTAAGAAGCAGAGAGGAATCCTGGATGCTTTGCATTCCTCAGAGATACACAACTCTAGTATATCTTGGTGTGCAATATCACCTTGGAAAACTGCAACCAAAAAAAACCACCAAAACCAAAACACTGTCTATGTATTAGTACAGTCAGTTCAAAGATATTACACATATACATATTTGTCACCAAAGGAGGTTCCTTGAAATCAACACTGTCATTTAACGGGTCTAATTTCTTACTCCAAGAGATACAGAGAAAAGAGACAAATCCTTACTGTGATGTATCACATTAAAAAACAGACTGGTTCCTAAGGAACATATCATATATAAGAGTAAACCTGCCAAAGAGAAAATAGTGCTGTGAAGTACTTATTCATTGGAAGAAGCTGACACACTTATGAAGATTGAAACTGCTGCAAAGCTGCCACAAAGCTGCAGATGCTGCTTGCATTGCCTTTCTTAAACCAGAAAAGCCACTATTAGAGCCAGGACAAACAGAGCACATAATGACCAAATACATCATCTTTACACCTGCAATGCTACAAACCAAGTCTTCGAAGCCACATGGGAGATAAGGGTGCAGCAGATCCAGGCTAAGGTAAAATACAAATCACTTAAAGAGCACCTTCACACTTGCCACAGAAAAATCATAAAAGAAAAAAAATAAGTCAAAATTATGTACCAATTGCTGTATTGCTACTTCTTCGGGAACGCATTTTAGTCATAACTATTCCTGTACCAGAATGGAAAAGTCAGTATTTTCAATATCATAAAAAACAGTTCTATCTTAGTGTAGATAATCAAATTACTGTTTTTCAACAGCTCGTAGCATGCTCACATCCACTGCACAACTTTATTGCATTATTCAGTCATTTGTTATGCAGAATTCAGAAAGGAAGGAAAGAAGAATGCCATGTGAGTGTGAGTATAAACTCTGCTGGGGACATATCAATGCATCCAAGTCACTGGGGTACCTCAAGACAGTGGAGATAGGTTTTCTTTCTCAGTAGTGTAATTCATGTTTTTATCTCTGTGATTTTGATACAATAGAACTCACAATGCTGGGCATATTTGTTACTTTTGGCCACACAGATGCTTTTACAGACATTCAGGAATTATTGCCCACTGCAGAACTGCACGTGATGTGATTCAATAATTTGGGTGGGTTTGTTGTCCACAAAAGTCAGATTTGTTACCCAGTGTGCAACAAGCCAATAATTGCACACTTGAGAGAGACACTGATAATTTATTTCAGAGTTGCGCAAGCCTGGGTGCTCAGTGGTATTCCACAAATCAGCACAGCAACTATCAAAACTTTTTAATATTTCTACATTTTAGCAAACAAAGGAATTCGTGTTCATTTGCTACAAGTTACATAGTTCTCTTATTAATTAGTCTTCTGTTGGTTAATGATTCTCTCACTTCTCATGCTAATTAGTCTGCACGCTTAGTCTTTCTATTCTTTTGAGTCAGTGGGTTCCTTGGGACAGTGGTCCATGAGTCAGTAGTTGCGAACTCCTCCTCTTGGAATCAGCTGTCACCCAGTTGGAGCTGATTTCAGTACAACTGCAGTTTCTTCCTTATCTTCGGAGTTCCAACAGATGTCCCTGTGGCCCATAAATTCTACATTTTTGTGTCCACTATCAGTGAGCATCTTTCTTCCCAAGCTTTGTTAACCTCCCTCTAGGCCTCAGATCATTGAAGCATGACAAGCCCTAAAGGCTAACAAGGCAATTCTACCAACAAGTCATTTGTCTTTCTAACACCTGGACATCACTTAGAGCTTGTTAGCTGCTATATGTTTCGTGGATTAAATCTCCCTTCTTGCTGTTTAGGCATGAAAGTATACAAAGATCAAACATCAAAGAACATCCTTTCTTAGGAAAATTTTACATATTCCACATTTTGCAACAGTTTCTTCTGCTTCTGTCTTGTAATGTTTCTAAATGGAATTGGTATAAGCAAAGAGTAGAATTACTGCAGAGAGTACAGTGCAGATCAATTAGATTGTTGCAGGAATTACAAGCGGAGGTTTTTCTATTGTATCATGTAGTAGACCAAGTAAGACAACTTCCAAAAGTGCAGTTCTGTTCTGAAAGTTGCCTGTAAAAAATGGTATGTTCCTTGACTGGCTTCAAATAAAAAAAACCTCATTATGTAGTGATTAAAAAAAAAAAATTGTACCAATCCTAGAAGTGTGTATTGAACTGTACTGCACACAAAAACTCTGCAACCAGAACTCAGCTAGTACCTTTCAGTTATGACGTGCATTCCATCTTATTTTGTTCTGTATCTGTACTACATCTGCCACAGTAACAAAGTTTTCAGAAATAACGGGAATATATCAGTGAAGTCAAGAGATGATTCATTACCAGTGACCATATATCTCCGAAGAATTGAGTAAGATGGGGGAGGTTGACTGTAATCTGACTTTAACATCACGGTGACTCACCAATCCACTTGACTTGCATATGACAAGGCACTTCAGCATGGGAATACAAGCAAATAAATAAATAAAGCAGCCCAGAAAGTCCCTTCCCAATCATGTTAATGGCAGACATATAGAAAATGTATCAGGAATTCTACTTTTATGTAAGAAAAATAATAATACATAGAGATCTCCTGGGAAATATAGGATAAGAAGAACAGAAAGTAAGATTAGACAGGCTGCATGTAAAGGAGATAAATGGAAGGAAAAAAAGTTCTACAATTACAGACTGGTCATTTGCTTTTTTATAAGGAGATTATCATGAATGTATTGTTTAAAACAAGAAATTCTAGGTACGGCAGTTAGAATTTACTGAACAACCTACGAAATACAAAGCTTTGCAAAGTATGAAGTAACCAATTTTTGTATTAAACAGTAAATAAACTCTTTTCTTAAATATATATATTTTAGTCAATAGACAGAAATTATGAATCTTTATATTCACATACCATAAAACAGATCTTGACTCCAGGACAGAAAGGAAAAAACCCAAAACAGTTTGGTAAAATTTATTCTATTCCCTAAATGTTAGGGAAATTACGCTAGGTCTCCCTGCTTATTATTTATAACATTTATACAAAGATATGAAGAAGTTTATCTATAACTACACTTTATAAATGTGCTGTGCTTCATCCAAATGAATAAATAAAAATCTCTATTTATATAAACAGAGACGCTTTATCCTGAGGACAGCACACCCCAACACAGTACTTTCATTTTACTTAGAGATGAGTGAATTTTGTTTTTTTTAGCTAGGTGGATCCTAAAATTAATCTCCTAAATCCTCACCTTGTCTTCAAAACATCAGACAGTAACATGAAGAGATGTTGGTCAGGTTAAAATATAAACAGGATGTGAACAGAAGTGGATGTCATGAAAGTAGAAAATAAATTCATGTCAACTATTAAGCCACCCAGAGAAGGGAGATGAGTTTTGTTGTAGCTGGCATTAGAGCTCTGTAACTCATAAGCTAGTGCACCTGATTTCTAAACCCAATTCCACATGCACAAGTCCGCTGTAGTCATTCTGACTGCTGGCAGTAGCAGCTACATTAAAAGCAGCTGAGAGAGTACTGAGTGACCAACAAAAATTAGATTTAATATATTAGAACACACATCAATGTAACATATTTTGTTGATCCCATCAAACCACACTACTGGGGAGAAAAAAAAACACAACAAACAAATACAGCCTTAAAGATTATATCATCCATAATGAAATTACATAGCAGAAAAGCTGTTAAAGGAGAACACAAACTTCTGGACTAGCAAGGAATACCTTTCTGTACAAACTGAAGAAAGTAGCACCCAAGTAGCAGAATAAACTAACTCTTAAGGAGATTTCAGGTAGTTAAAATCCAAATACATACACACAGCCCTTTCAGGAAAAACACCGAAAGAAGACACTTCATAGAATTATAAAATGGTTTGGGTTGGAAGGGACCTTAAAAATCATCTACTTTTGATATTCATTATTTCCTATTTAGTTTGTTGTTGCTATTCTCTTCTCATGGCTTAGCTTTTATTTCAAAAGATTTCCATATAATTCTTTACTGTCTAAAAAAATAGTCAAGGTCTAAACCTCTGAATTGTTCTGAATTCTTTATAAATCTCAAATGCTCTGAACAGATGGAATAGATACTTCCTACAGTACATGAGCAATCCAAGAATTCACAGGCTGTATGTGTATAAAACAAGGAAAATTAGGTGGGTTAACAGCAGGAAAGTAGCTGCAGCATCCCACTATGGGTGTAGAGACATTGAGTGTGAGCCCTTTGTCTGGACGGGTGCCAAGGCCTCCCCACAGTCATCCTAGCTGTAAATAGGTAGGATAGCTTCATTCAAGCTGAGAAGAAAAAAGGTAGACAGATGTGATACTAGCCATATTGCTCCCTTGTGTGCTGTTGGCTGCAAAATACAAGTGGGCCTTAAACCACAAGATCGATAAGGCACCTGCATCCAGAAGGGATCCTCGGTAGGTTTTGTATTAGGGAAACCTACCCAAGTATCAAAGCATCAATAAGTCTGTTGATTTCTTTATAATTAAAAATAATAAAAAAAAATTTTAAAAGCCTGTATTACAGATTTTTCAACAAAGACAAATGTTGTTAATAAATACAGTTCATACGGTTTTAATGTAAGAGTTATTAGATGCTAAAAAAAATATTTCCCATTTTTACCCCTTTATACTGCTTCTCCAGCATTGCCCATGTTTTCTCCCTTTTTCCTTTTCTAAGTGGTTTTACTATGTTTAAATGCTTCTTCCATATTGACAATTTTGTCTGTTGGATTTTTTCCATTGCTTTGTTCCTCTACCCAAAATGCAGAGCATCCCCACCTCTCTTTCCCATAAGATTCCTTTCCTTATTTATGCTGCCTTTTTTTTTTCTCTACTCCTCTGTTTACTCTGTGTCTTTGCTTCAGCAGAAAAGAGTCCAAGCAAAGATAAAAAACACATGGGAAGCAACAACATTCCTTCGCTACTCCACTGTTTTGCGCATGGAAGCATGCCATTTGTGAGGGAACAGAAATCCCTGTGGCATTTGACAAGGATGTTATGTTGCTCGGGCAACCATTCCTAATTGCCTTTTGGGATGCTGAGCAAACAAGATGGATTTTTTTCTGCTGGTCTGTATGAAGGTCACAGTAGCACAGGGGCAGCAAACACAGGTTACTGCTACAACAAGTGAGGCACTGAAAAAATATACATCAGGCAGCCCTTTATGCAATAACATGCCAACCACACATAAAACCCAATATATGCTGCAATTAAAGTCATGTAAGATATAATGTGTACAACAGTTGTCATACAAGACTACAACAACTAATATGCCAGAGACAATGTTATTCTAGACTCATGCTGAAAGCAAATCTCAATGTTTCTCCTGGTCTGAAAAATTAAACATATAAAAAAAGCTATTTCTAACTTTTATATATATATATATATATATATATATATATATATATATATATATGTAACAGTATCCTACAAGAAACAGATTGTCAACCGCACTTTGGCAGGACACTATTAACATCCTTTAAAGATTGGGATGAAAAAATTTTCATAAAGTAAACGTCTGCTGAAACAAATAAAGGCAGAAGCTTTAAGAGCAAGAGCTACTTCCTCAGAGTTCCTCCAGAGGGTTCATCTCAGTATATGAATATTTTGCATCTTAAAAGAAACACACCATATGCTGGGATGGCTTTTTTTAACTAGGAAACTCTGCCTTATATTTTTGGAACAAGCAAGTTTTTCCTTGGGTATGTTTATTGACATGTTTCATAAACCTCAAATCCTTAACTGAAAAAAGAACCTACTTTGGTTGTATGAAAAGCAGCTTTTTTTTTTTTAGTTCAGAGACCAAAAGGAGGAAGAAAGGAGAAATTTCATGTAATTTGGGGGGAAAAGACCATTTAAAGATCAAGACACATGCAATGAACATTTCATTGCAAAGGTATTCAGATAAAATTACAGCTTTTCAAAATTTTCTCCATTTTCCCTTTCATGTAAAGTATTTGGTAAATTTAATCCAAATCCACTAACAAAGACACAAAATTGAAACTTTTTTCAGAGTTTAACGAACCGATAAATTGCAGTTCCTAATCCAACAGTCCAAAATCCTCTGGATCCTGGAATTGCCTCTATTTTCTGCCCGGCACACAGGAGGTACAGATCCACCTGAAACTCTCCGGTTTTCATTGCCCCTGGAGCCATGCAGAAACTTAAGACCATAGCAGAAAGATGAAAAATTACCCAAATTTTTCTTTTAATCATGTTTACTCTGTTTTCACTTCAGTCTCTGCCCTGTAATACAAAGGCTTCCCCAGCCTACACTAACCAACCCCCATTACTGGAAGCAAAGTCTATCCTTCCTGAGTTTCTCCAAACCTACACTTACTGCAGCACACTACAGCAAGCACATACAGATGCCAAATTTACGGTCCAGGAATTGACTGGACCAAGTAAGGAGGGAAAGATGTATCTTGAGCTCCCTGCGATACTTCCCAGTCCAAGAGCAGAGGAAAAGTGTTGGTAAGAAAAAGTGTTGCGCTCCCTGCTTTGCGTTACTGTCAAGGGCAGGACACCAGGGTCAGCAGACTTAATGTACCACATCCATCCTGTGCTCACCTTTCACGTCAAGGAGAGGAAAAAAGGCAAAAAAAATATTTCAAAGCCGTTAGCAGTACTTGACTATAACCCTTTTTTCTCCCCATGGATCATCCCAGTTCCCAAAGCTTGAGAATAGCTCCCAACAGACAGAGTAAGAGATGTAACTGTAGCAATTTCATGTTCTTATTTATCTACAACTGGTCAGAAAGCTCTGATATAGTGTTTGTTTAGCTAGACTTGCATGTACTTGCAATTATTTTTTTTTTGCAAAAATACTTCCTTAGCCATAATGGGTGGCTCCTTCCATGTGTTTCACATTTTCAGGCATTTTTCCCTGTCCAAGGAAAGCACTCCAGTTCTCTAACATAAGAAAGCAGATTTTACCAGTGAGAACACTTGAACAATAAGACCATCTGAGAGGCCCATGTCACAGATAACTGACAATCAAAATGTTCTGCATCCTAAAATGTTACCACAAGCACTTAATGCACCAACAAAGTCAGCAATATCCCACCATTAGCACTCATGGGCCTTCAACTTTCATAAAACATTCTCAAGAGGCATTTTCAATTTCATAATGACACTTTAACATACACAATATAAATAGATATGACAAAATATTATTATTTAAGCCTGAGGGAAGACACATCAGGAGTCATATTTCTCTATTATTAATTATTATGCACTCTGAAACACTAAAAAAACTAGTGACGTTGGTGGACTGTATTCAGGAGATAAATAACAGGAAAATTAAAGTAAGACTTGTCTGTCCCTACAACTATTACTATTGGCAGTGTGTTAATTTTCTGCAGAGCTATGTGAGCAAATGACTTGCAACTTACAACGTTACTTGCACTAATTTCGTGTTACAAAGGAAAAAAATAACTTTTGTGGATTTTTTTCTATTTTCATTCTGTTTTCAATTATGAGCTAATTTTGCTCTTACAGTATTTATGTGCAGGCCTCAAAGTCTGCAGCACCTGTAGCTCTTCATCTACTTAAGGAGGACTTGAACACTTCAAATCACAGGGCAGAAATATCACAGAATCACAGACTCTTGCTGCACTTGTGTATCCATGCTGATTGTCAATATAAGAAATACTTTTTAAGGACTTGGTACTATACTTAGAAGTAGGAATATAGAAGGATGCCCAAAATAAATAAATAAATACATAGTGTAAACGATCAAATTATTTTGAAAGCCCTGTTGTTTTTATATCAAAGATTATAAACTGAAATGTCATACAGTACACTAGCACCAAAATGAACATGATGTCTCTAGACATCATATAGAGACATACACTCAAGAGAGAAAGCATACGTGCGCCTATTTTACTTAGATTAAAGGGTGACCTAAATTAACATTGGTTTAAAGATAACAAAAAGACCTCGAGCAGTAAGCAGCTGAACATAAATCTGGTTGTTTCAATTACTCTCATAACGATATCTCAGAAGGAAGCAGCTCACCATTCACCTGCAATTCTATTAGGACTGACTGTCAACCCGAAGAGGAGGCATTTATTACTGTTAGACAGGACACTAAAAATTTTCTTTCATGATGACATCAGACTTCATTCTTGTATCATTAAATTCCCTGTTGCCAGGATTCCATCCACACCTCCACCTTTGCTGTTAACAGTTGCCGTAAAATTTTATCTGTGGTCTTGGCCAGAGCTGAGACGATGTGCTGGCTGTCACAAACTCGAATCAAACAGTCTTCATTAAGTATTCCACCTCCCTCTGCTCACTGACTTTGACAAATCAGGGAGTACTGTTCCCACTCAGAGTTTCTTATTCTCATGTAAGATGTTGACAAATTTGGATTTTCCAGAACAAGCTTCAACAAAATATGGGCAGGATTCTAATGATAAACTTGCATGAATAAAACTGGCGACCAAAATACAAGCATCCTCTTCCCTCTTCAGGGGAATCACACATGTTCATGAAACAGAAGATTTATGTACCACCACCAAAGCAGAAAAATGGATAGAAGGGTCCACTTCATATTCTGTTGGCCATGAAGACCTAAATATAGAAGCACAGAATGGTTTGGGCTGAAAGGGACCTTAAAGATCATCTAGGTCTAACCCCCCCGCCATGGGCCACCTTCCCCTAGATCAGGTTGCTCAGGGCCCCCATCCAACCTGGCCTTGAATGCTTCCAGGGAGAGGGCAGCCAGAGCTTCTCTGGGCAACCTGTTCCAGTGCCTCACCACCCTCAAGTAAAGAATTTTTTCCTTATATCTAATCTTAACCCATCCTCTTTCAGCTTAAAGCCATTACCCTTTGGTCCTGTCACTACACGCCCTTATAAAAAGGCTCCCTTTGGATAATCGAAGGTGCTATAAAGTCTCCCTGGAGCCTTCTCTTCTCCAGGTTGAACAACCCCAATTCTCTCAGCCTTTCTTCATAGGAGATGTGCTCCAGCTCTCACGATCTGTGTCAGAAGTTACAACTCAAGTCATCAAGTTTTTCTGAGCTTCTAATGCCCTATAACCCATGGTTTGAAGTATAGCATCTTCTTTTTAAGCTTCCTGTTGAATGTTCCTGATTTCTTAGTTACTGAGCAATCTCCTAACATTATCCAACAGCAACATCTAGGCATAAGAATAATCCTGAAAAAATATTTCATGCAAGATTAATGCCAAAAGTATAAATGATAAAATGCTACTATACTAAATATCATTAAAGATACCATAAGAATAGAAATATAGATAAAATTTCTCCTTCTGCTCCTTGTTACCATTCATAAACTCAGGTTAGGGCAACTCAGTATTTGTAAACTCACTAGCATAAAATGCATTGATTCTGAGCCACCTATCATCTAGACAGTGAAAATACATTTTGATCTATTTACACATAAATGTTATCCCCCAAAAAATTTTATCACCAGTCATAATAATGTCATTATATTAAATAAATATACCTTCAGAGACTTATACCAGAAAACTGAATTACACAGAAGCATCCAAGTTCTACTCAAAAGCGAGACTTAGTGTTTTTCAACTGAAACTATTCACTAATGTGCATACTGCCACTGAATGAATAATGATACTTTTCTTGGCCACTTTTCTTTTTAAGGCATTGTGGGACAGTTTCATACCCCAACATCATAAAATATTTTGTTAACCCTGACACTTATTTTATCTCAATATTGACTTTCAAGGTCTGTTGCAAATTTTTTTCTACCTTCAGAGATCACTCAAACTGTAAGGGCAACACTAATTTTCTTAAGTAACTCAGTTTATTTTTTTTTTACATTCTTCAATCCTTCACAATAGCTGGTAAGTCAGCATTTAGCCAAATATGCGTCAGTAACCTCAGCCAAGATGCCAATAGCCATTTACACAGAAGAAAAACTCCCCTGCTGTATGCAATACCTGCCCCAAAATTAATCAACAACAGAAAATAGCAGCAAAATGATCCTTGAAAGACTACCAAGCAAATATACGGAAGAAAAAAGGATTTGTGAGGTTAATTGTATTAATGCTACATAGTGACACCTGGGGACCCCTGGTGGCCTAGTGGTTAGCATGCAGGACTCTCACCTCTGCGACCCAGGTTCGAATCCCAGCCAGTCCCCCGGGCAGATGGAGCCCGTTAGCCCTGTGAGGCCATCCATCTATGAGAAGGTCACTCTAAACAAACCTACGTCCTGAGGACTTCACTGCCATTGTCCAAGCTTGCTTGGCCCCGGCAGATGAACCTTAGGATTAAAGGGTGGGCTCAGTTCAGCGCAGGCTGTGTCTCACTTAAAAAATCCATTGCGCAGGCTGGAAAGGTAAAAAGACCTTTCCCCAAATCTTCGTTCACGAAGACTGGCCATTATTATATTACATAGTGACACCTGACAAATAAGTGTTTTGGACAGCTTCCTGACTATAAAAATTCTAAAAGGCTGATTAACAAGGGGGGAAAAAAGCACTGTAGATATTCAGCTCGAAATTACAGTGGTCTGGAAAGAAAATCTCAAATTCATCTTTATTTTTTCTGATTTTTAACAAGCATCCTGAAACAGGAAAATTGCATCTATTCTACAAAGCAAAACTTTGCCCATGCATTTGAAAAAAGTTAGGACATTTAATTACCATTTTCTTTTCTTTTACCGCATTCTAAAGCTGCCCAGGGCACTGGTCTCCACTTCCCCACCACTCCAGTCAGACCCTCAGCAAGACAACAGGCTATGAGTTTGAAGTCTACAGTGCATTCCTTTCAAATATTTATGTTTTAGTCTTTGAAAGTATTTGTAAACTGTCTATTCCGTCTTGTCATATTTTAGTTTGTAAAAATTAAACTGACCAAACCCTGCAAAGTACCAACACTTAAACGCTGACAAATTTCAGTTACTACAAAGATAACAGAAGCCAGCACATTTCCAAATGAGCAAAAAACTAACCCATGATAGGGATTGTTTTCAGTTTCTCACAAAGTTTAATTTCCTCAGAAAACATTCACCCTTTTAACTTGATGTACTTGAACAAAGGCTTTAAACACGCACCACAGTTCCATCATTATTTGAGTATTTAACTCATAAACATAAGCAATGTTTGGCGATGAGAATGAAAATGACAAGCAGTAAATACACACTATACAAACTATAAAGATAAATTAAAATTAGCTGTCTGGGAAGCACACAGAAGTTGGAGAAGACTAGAACCTTCACGATTCCTCATTTATCCTTTAATGAAAAAAATTGACATTAGCTGAAAAAGTATTGATTTTCTGTGCTGTAACCTGTGGGAAACTAAAGAATTGAAAGTCATTTTTGCAGCATACTGAGATTGTTTAAAAAGAAAAATTTCAGAAAGGTCTGCCTGAATTACTTTCTGGATCTCACAACACACACAGACATTTATTTCTGTTCAGACTTGTCCTTCTAAATGAGAAACTTGCATTTGGATGTTACACAATTATGTTTAAATCTGCTTCAGCATGGTTGAAATGTATAACCCACCTTGACAGAATGACCAACCACAAGTGCAAAAATATTTCACTTGCTGCCATTAAGAAATGGCACCTTACACTGCTACTAGGTATAAAGACCAGTAGGAAAATAACTGATTTTCCTTGGTATGCTTACACTGTGAATATCCAGGCATTTTGCTCTCAAAGGTGTTTTCCTCTTGTATTCCCCAGCCCCTGACAATACCTGCTAAGG
Organism: Neopelma chrysocephalum; assembly: GCF_003984885.1. Lineage (NCBI taxonomy): Eukaryota > Metazoa > Chordata > Aves > Passeriformes > Pipridae > Neopelma > Neopelma chrysocephalum. The sequence goes on from NW_020897703.1 coordinate 11,547,951, forward strand.
ATCTCCTGAGGTGCCTAAGGACACCCAGGAGAAGCATGGAAGACTGCATCAGCCGGGATGTGGGACTGGCAGCTGGAGAGAAGAGGCATGGAGCATCGGCAGCCAGGACAAGGGGACATACCCTGAAGGATGGGTGAGCCCTGGCACAGGACTGAAATTCAGAGAGCAGTGAATTAAAGAGTAGGGAGTGACCTGTGGAGAGGCAGAATGACAGAGGGCAAGAGCTGAGGAAGCATGTGTCAGTGCTGGAAAGCCAGAGGTAATGAACATACCCCTGGTGCATCTGGCTTTAAAAAAATTAGTTTCAAAATTAGTTTGTACTCATTGCATTATTTATAAGAAATTACATCTACAAACAGATTTAGACAGTGTTGGTGGTTTTCTGAGTGTTACACCACAAAGGTATGACACAGTTCTCATGGCAAACTTCCCAAGAATCAGCCAGGAAAACAGAACTATGTGTTCCTCAAGGTATCTGTAGCCTAAAGAGCAGTTTGTTTCCATCAGCTTTCAACGTGGAAATGTTGCCATAGTTGTTGAAGTATAGAATCTCTGCAGCTGCTATGCCCTCTACAAGCACGTTCTGTGTGCCTCAGCACTGAGCAGTGTTCACAACCAGACAAAGCAGGAGAACCAAAGGAAAACATATAAAGAGCTTACTATTGAACCCATGCAGCAGTATGAAGAAATAAAACTGCTTTGTTATGAGATATTGCCCTTTTTCTAGAGAGAGCCATGAGCCTAATTTACATCAATGACAGCTTAAATAGTTCTGGTTTACTGTATTTAAAACCTCTTCAACTGATGCAAGCTAGCATACTTCTGTTGCCCTCAAGGGAAATTCACCATGTTTATCAAGTCCTTATTTTATCCGTATCTACCTATTTTTCACACAGCATAATTCCTTACTGCATCTTTTAAATTATTTTTACTGACTTACTACAAAAAAACACATGTGCAAAAGAATGAAGAAAATGTAGAAGGTGCTAAAGTTGATGTATTTAACTTTACAAAAGAATGCTGTGTCCTTTAAAACAATTCAAATACTAAATAGTATATGGAAAAGTAAAGAGAAACAGCACACATTTATGACTGACATTTGATAGTTTTATGAAAAATTGAGTTAATATGCTCACAAAGTTAAGAAGAAAGCACAAAAATTTTCAAACACTGAATAAATCTCTCAAAATTCGAAAGAACATTGAGGGGGAAATCTAATAATGAATATAAGTTAATTATACCAGTTAATTATACAGAAATACTGTCAGGTGGCAGGGAATAATGATATCACCGTGTATTTGCACCACGAGCTGGCAGCCAAGAGCCAGTACAGGTCTGGACTGGGCAGGCAGCAGTATCAGAGCTGGAGGCAATGATCCTTCCTCCCCCACCCTGCACACAGCCCTCGTACATTAACAGTGCATTAACAGTTTGAGTAACATCTCAACTATTAGAATGTGCACACATCATAGAGGATAAGTATATATTTGGAACTATAAAGGTCATACAGTTAGGAGAAAAATGAGGCACTTGGGAAGGCACAAAGTATTAGGAGAACTATGAGTAGCGATCTGTTATGCAGCCTCTGGGGAACCAGTCTGGGCATTGCAACTGGGAAACTCAAAACCTAAGGGAATTAAAAAAAAAAAATCACAGCTTTAGGAAAGGCCAAGTGATTACAGCATGGCTGTTTTACTCAAACTTACCCTTTGTAGATTCACGTTATATTGTTTTGGCCAAAACACTATAAAAAAAATCAAAGAAATTTATGAATAGGAATTTGTAAATTTTAAAGGCAAAGAATCTGACACTCTCTTCTCTTCCTAATGTAGCTCACAAAACTTAAATTTGTAGCACACTTTATCTTCTTCAGGCAGATGGACACACATAGCAGCCACTATGGAAATGGTAGGAGCTATTAACCCAAGCTGCCATGGTCATTGTTACGCTTTAGAGCAACCAACTACTTTGCAGATCCAACCACAACCTTTGCATCACCTGAAATGAAAATTAAAAAGCATATAATAGATTACTTCTGAAGCTGCTTCTATCCCTTAAACTCACAGACACTCCACAACCATGTGGAGCTATTATAGTCCTGTAAGGGTCTGAGGGTTAGTCAGCTGGGCTAATTCTAACCCTCATCTCTGGCCCATTTTCAGGCCTGCCCCATTAATCTTCAATTCACATCAAAAGAAAACACAACCATTATTGTATTAATTAGAGACAGAAGCCACCCTAGTTATTCATTGTAAGCTCTGTCACACAATGGTACTTAACGGTGACTGGGCAGGAGACAGAGTTTGCAGCTACTAAAGAAAATACCTTGTTTGGGTTTTTTTAAAACTATTTTGCATTGCAAAAAGTAATTGCATTGCATTGCATACTGCAAACTGACCATGGGTTTTATTTGTAAGCTACACTATCAGGCATTAGGAGAAGGGAGTAAAGCCTGCTCAGTGGAACACCATATAATTTACATTTAGCTTCCCACAGCATATTTTACACCTACACAAATATAGGTCACAGTTAAGGGGAGTTATAGAACTCTTCTTTTTTTCTTCAGTCAGAGAATGCATTATTTTTGCCCACGATTATGTCACTCGAGAACATTAAACTGTGTAGCAACTATGTATGACCTGACTATAGGTCCTAGAAGTTACACAGAACACACTTCTGTGTTACAGAACACAGTTGTCAGGCACAGGCGAACTTGGAAAGAAAACTTGCATTCAGCTGACCAGAAGAGGGGAAAAATGAGACGGATTTTACACATTCCTCAACCACTACAAAGAAAGACACAGAATTTATATGGCTACAGAGGTAACCTTCCAGTACCAGCAGCACACTGATACTTTACATCCAGACTCATCCTCTGACTACTCTATAGCTCCCTTTCAGATCATTCCCATCTTTCTCGTTTCTTGCAAATATCTTATGAAGCTTGTTTTCCAGAAACAGATTAAAACCAAGAAACACAGACTTTATACAGGAAAGAGACATAATTACCTACCAGAGGGATGCATATGTCATGCTCACACTGGGGTCAGAGGGACCTCAAGATGACTCAACACCAACTGCCAAGTTTCAGATCTCAGCAAGCTGTTTTATGTTGAAGCTTCTTCCTTTTAACCAAGTATCATTTCCACCACCAGCCACCACCTTGTCACCCAGCTTACCCACGCCACTCTAAAAGAAACATTTATCACTAAACTAAACATTCCACCTTCCAATTTTCAAGCTGAAAGTCCCTTTATCTGGTACCTTTGTTGCCATTTCTGTAGTTCTCCATTAGTGATTCTGCCTTTCCATTTTCCCTAGATCAATCCTTACCAGGAGACAACATGAAAAAATAGCACCCTGAATATAAAGGTATAAAAGAAAATAAACTGTTCCCTATCGTTATCCTAAATGTTTTCCTGGTCTAGAAACTAAATTAATTGAAGAGACTTTTATCTTGTGGCCAAAATCTCAAAAATCATAATCTAAGAAGATGAGCAACAGTGTTTATTTCTCTCAGGGTTTATTTCTCACAGGGTTTATTTCTTTACCACTTCTCCAATCATAGTACCATTTCTTTTCAAAAAAGATTGAATTTTATTTTCAAAAGCAGAAGGGACAAAACAGTTAAAAGCTGTTTTCCTGAATATGATCAAAATGGTGTCAGGCATCCCTGAGTAGGTCAGGCATAAAAATCATCATCAAGTAGAAGTGGGGACAAGAGGCCATCTGTAGTCCCACTGCAGATGCAGTTTGACCACACACAGGACAGAGACAGTAAAGACAGAGGTGAAATGGGAAGAAGAATCATCAGCCTGGTACCGTTCCTGTAGGATGTTCAAAGAAAATCCTCTTGACCCAAATCCCATGTAGGATCACCGTATCCACACTGGGTTTGTCACAGGGAAGAGGATGGTGGGATAGCTGCAAGGATAGAGAAACACCACTGTATCACATAATTTAGTAGTGTTTTATTAAGCAGGATGAGTATGGCATTTCTATTCCAGCTTGTCTGCTCCAGAATACACACAAATCAAGGTCCAGGTGACACTGACACCAGAGACCCTGAGGAACAGAATGCTCACCCCAGCTGCTCAGTGTGTCAAAGTCCTGACCAGTGGCCTGGACCTCGCACAAGGCTGTTCCCCTCCAGGTCAGCCTTCCAAGTGGCAGAGGTATGTGCATATCCCTTGTAATGCTCCCCCACTGCTTTAATTATTTATTCCTTTCTCATTTAAACTGTCAGCATGAGCCATCAAAGGTCTCATCAATTCCACGATCCATATGTAAGGTCAATTTGCAGTCATCACTACGGTTTCTGTAATTCTTTGGTCTCCCACCTCAAACATGTTACAGGAAGCATGAAGTTAGCAACTGCTACAGAACAAATTTCTTCTATTGTTTTTTCATTTTCCAGGATTAATCAGATCAGTTAGAGGTGGGCAGATGTAGTCAAGGTCTCCTCTGTCTGAGCAGATAGTCTTCACCCCATGGCACAAGTTTCATATAGCCTCTTCTTTGGGCAACCTGAACTTACTACATTTCTCAACAGAAAACTTTTCAGTTCATCATCTGAAAAAGGATATCACATTCCAAGATAAGGTATCTTGAAATCGATCTATAGATTGTTCTCCGACAAATGTTACTTACTTCAGGTTTGCTTGTTGTCATAACAAGGCAATCCCAGATATATGCCCTACTTTCTTGATGTAAAGATCCAACACATCATTTTAATACCTCTGCATCCTTCACAATCACAATTCATTAAATTAATTGGAAACAACAGATACTACAGAAAAGCTTTGTATCACCAATACAGCCTTTGCATTAGAGAGTAGGACTTCATTCAATACCACAGAGATCACTTAATTCAGCCTTTTAGGTAGAGAACCCATCAGTTCCTTTGCATCCCTGTTTGGACTAGAAACAAGAAATTCAATAGCGGCTAAGCATGATTTTTGTGATTTTCACATTTTTCATGAGAACTGAAAACTACTGGGGGTTTTATGTAGTTTATAGGCTAGAAGCATTTCCATCTCTCAATGTCCACTGTAAAAAAGGGAAAATAAAACACCTATTTTAGCACAGTTATGAAAGCAAGCAGTCAGATAGCACTGTGAGAGATCATAACCAAGACTGGACTTTCTATCTGCTAAATTCTGGGTGGATTCAGCTTATCCAGTGGATTCTCAGCATCCCAAAATAAGGAGGAAAAGATTCATTGGAGTGGAAGGAGGGCTTAAATTCCAAAAATGTGAAATATTTGATTGAGGAACACGGAACCTTCAAGATATGCCTAGGGACTGCACTCTGATAGAAGTACAGGTTCCATCCTCCAGCAAGAAGACAACAAGAAAGCCAAGTTTCCCAGAAAGAAATTAGTTTTTTGGTAGAAAACTTAATCTTCGAATCTAGTGCAACATGACACCTGCTACTTAAAATTCTTGCAATTCCATATTAAGCTCACAATCAATTAGAGACTTCTTTCCTTTACACCTCAAATTAATATATCCATTATTTCCTTTATGAGATGTGCTCTCAATTAGTATTAAAATATATTCCCTTTTTAGGAACTAAAAAAAAAAAAGAAATTATTTAACTTCATTTCAAAATGCATCTGTTCTCTCTGCTACAGTGAACATTTCTAAGAATCATTATAAAGCTCTCCTAATTTAAGGAGTTTACAACTGCCATACATTCCAGACCTATCCTCTTACTCTTCTTCAACTTACTACTCCTCTTCTTCCTTCTAAACTTCTATTTTTAAAGTTATAGGTAATAAGTAATGACAAAAAATCTTTTTCAGTTTCTGAGTTGGTGATGGTGGGGCTCACATTGAAACCGTTTAAGCGACCAACCTGTAGTTTTCTCAGAAAGACAAGCTTGGAAATTCAGTATCTCCCTACCTGCTGCTACCCCCCTATGTAAATAGCCCTCAGCAGATAGTGACACATTTCACTTGGAACCAGCTTATAAACTATCTGAAAATTCTGTAGGATTAATATACATATGCAGAAAAAAAATAATTCAGAGTTTCTGAGTACCATCTATTTTTCACTGTTAATAGAAAATTATTTTCTGGGTTTCACCTTTCATGCCAAAACAGAATTACAGAATAATTCAGGTTGGAAGGACCCTTCAGATGTCACTTGGGCCAACCCTGACTAAAAAACGAAAAACAACAGCAACAAAACCAACCCTGCTTTTTCCTCTTTTAACAGTTGTCTCTAGTATTTTGGCACTGTTCACTTTTTTCCTCCCTTAATATCTTAACGGCCTTAATATCTGCAGCCCAGAAGTTTCCCTAAAATACATGAGTTTGACTGTCTATACACGGTAACTCTCGTGGTCTTCTCTCAGCTTCCACATTTCACATTTAGCTGTCCTCCCTTTCACTAGTTTATCAGCTACCAGCACCAAAATGTTCTTCCATCCTTTTCCAACTCTTTTTAAAGGACCAACCCCAAAAGAGAGACATGCTAAAAACACCATTTGTCAGGATATATACAGCAGTGGCATTTAAAAAAAACCCTTTTAACTGCCTCCATGTCTGTATTCTGACTTACAGGAAATAGCTGAAAGCTGTGGGTTTGTGTTTACAGCTAAGAAAACTGTGGTATGGACATGGTGACATTATTTACAAACATAATAACACCACTCATAGCAGGAACTCTACTAGTAGGCCTAGGACAATAGCAATAGGACAAGGAGTAACACCTTTAAACCAAAAGAAGGTAGATTCAGACTAGATATAAGGATAAATTTTTTTACGATGAGGGAGAGGAAACACTGGAACAGGTTGCCCAGAGAGGTAGTAGATGCCCCATTCCTGAAAACATCCAAGGCCAGGTTGGATGGGGCTCTGAGCAACTTGGTTGAGTTGAAGATGTCCCTGCTTGTTGCAGAGGGTTGGACTAGAAGACCTGTTTGGGTCCAACCCAAACCATTCTACAACTCTATAAATACATATTCCTTAATATTTCATATTGCAACCAAATTGAGTTCATGTTACCTGGCACCTCACTATACAACTACCTTGTTGTCACTAGACTTTTGGCAGCTGGAGTCTCCCTATCTATGACCAAAGACATGTTTTAAATCTGCCAAAAATCCAACATCCCTCAAATGGCCTGAGCATGTTCACCCTCATTTGTGTATTGTACCTGTTGCTGCTTCCTTCAACACCTAGAACCTTGATATGGCAAATTCAACATCAACCTCTCTCCCCCCCACCAAAAAAAAAGTAAGTATTTACTTTAATATTCCACTGTGAAGAATTTTTTTAATCTCATTAAACTTAGTTTAAGAAAGAAACACAAGCCTGAAGGAAGTTCTTGGAGAAATTCCTTTTTTAAGTATAATTGCCCAGAGTAAAATTTCTCATGAAAATTATCTGCAAAAACTGCTGCCTTTTCTTATGCCAGGACAGTCAAAAACTTCAAAACCACGAAGCATTTAGTTAAAAGGGAAAAAAAAGAAAGACACAAAAAAACCCTCCCAGAAATCTCTGAGAATTGTTTGAATTGCTCAGTGTTTTTAAAAAATATTAGAAAAGAGTACAAGTATTTGCATAATTAAGGCATAAGGGCTAAATGAACCATTAGGATAGGCTCACTGTATACATACACACACAGTAAAAATATAAACACACACATCTTTAGCAGTGAAGTGCTAGCAGTTCCTTCCTGTCTCCCACTGCAGGGACAGCAGGTTCTCTGGCATGTCACAGGCACAGAAGGGCTGACCTAGAGGACTAAGACCCTTAAGAAACACAACCCTCCTGAGGCAAAGCCACATGGTAAAGAAGTATAAGTTCCCAAGGAATTCTAAAGGATTATGTGGGGAAAAAAAAAAAGGCAGAGAACACCCATGCTGATATCACATGTATTTGGCCAAACAAGAACAAAAACATTCACTTCCATCACACTATGAAATCCATCGGCAGACCATGCCTCAGCTGAAATGTGCAGCAGCAAGGGGTAAACACATGTACATATCACACACATATGTGCCAGAGGACTAAAGGAAAATGAAGCTGTACTATGAAGACCCTCTGCTTTTGTCTCCAGAGTGGACCAGAGGAAGAAGTAGCAAAGAAGAGCAGTCCCATCTCCACGACCATTTGCAATAGAGGAGGCAGGGGACTCCCCTACTACAGAACTCACAAAGCTTTATCTTTCCATAGCCATGGTGGCTTTGTAGTAATGTCCAAATGGCTGCTCAGATGCACAGGAACCCTCACACCTGTGAGCAAAGCTATGTTTTTGATGGTTATATAAAAGATCACATCCATAGAGTACAGCCTTTCAACATCAGCACTTGGAAAAAAACCGTACACTTGTTCCTATGAGTATACATGAACCAGTATTCACATCCCAGAGATTTATGAATAAGTACCAGAATGGACTAAGAACAAAAAATAAGCAAGTAATAAGCAAGACTGCTAACAAGACCCCTATCAACACAGCTCAGAAGCACTATAGAGGATCTGTGAGCGCAACAGCCAACTAATAGGAAGTGGAAGAAGCAAGCTTGTTGAACTACAGCACAACAAAAGGTACCTCTTTCAGCCCTCAGTCACAAATCCTGCAATGCATTGTTGTCCAGATACACATCCCGCCATGTATTTGTACAGAAAAGTTAATTTAAATATAAATTCTTTAAGGTTTTTAAATAATCAATCTTGTACACATCTCTGTTAATTTATCTAAAAGGAAATAAAAGAGAAACTAGTCTTCTTGTGTAGTTTTTAAACAAAAAGAAAACCCTATTTATTATATATACACTTTAAAATGTTTTACTAAATGTATAAGATCCATAACAACCACATCTGCTTAACCTCTAAAGGTCAAGGTCCTGTCCTTTACACCAAGAAAAAAAAAAGTCTAATTATAGTATCTACAGCTATATGGACAAAGGCTGGTTATTAGAAAAGAACTATTATAAACCAAACACAATTACATTGTACAGAAACCATTAGATATTTGATGAGATTTTAATCTTTGAGTTGGTATCATTCTGCAACTTAATCATCTGGAGAACAGAAAATCTGTTAGGAATGCAATTAAGTGTACTAGTTCCATTAAAATTGAGCTGATATAGTTAATTGTAGTCCTAAAATAGCTATTTCCTCACACCTTCACTAAGCAATTTTTTTCATCTACTGAGTAAGAGTCTATTTAAGGAACACTTTTCACTTAAACTGTCTACTAAGATTTGTGAATACTTTTTTGTTCTGTTGTTTCCCCATACAAGTTGTGCTGCAGTTCGCTGTTCGACCTTGGCTTCCTAATTTGCTCTGAGAAGTACAGCAAGGTCTTTTGTTTCAGTTACTGTTAGTCCATAGCATCTGCATTGCTGAAGCTTTTGGGAAGAAAATCAGCAATGTAGCCTCACAGCACACTACAGCAATTATAAACTGAAATGAAATGATGAGCCAATGGCAAAACCCACACCAGAAACTCATTTTAAACATCAGCACTTCTGACAAACAGATGATTTCCAAACGTCAATTTTAACGAACCCGTACATCTTCAAAGTACTTGAAAAGGTTTTGCAGCACTGCCAGCAAATTGGGAATATAGGCCGTTCCTACCTGGTTCTGAGAGAAACAGAAGGAAAACAACAAAGGTATCCTAACAGCGTATCAACTTGGCAATAGCTAATCTACAACCGAACCTCGCAGACCATACAGTTTATCGGGGCATTTTAAATTGCTCTGCAAGGAAGGGGTAAAAAATCCTGACTTCGGGGAGCGACAGCGGAGCCGCGGGCTCGGGGCTGACACGGGCGCATCTCCCTGCGCGGATGCCGTTACGTAACCGCGGCCCGGCCCCCGCGGTCCGGATGCTCCGGCTGCGCCCCGGGGCCGCAGAGCCCCCGCCGGGCCACTGCCCCAGCCCCAGCCCTGTCCCCGGCCCCGCCGCCTCTGCCCCCCGGCCCGCTCCCGCCCCCCCGGCGGTACCGCCGCGCCCCGCGGCACCGGCCCCTCGCGCAGCTCCCGGGGACCCGCCGACCCCGGCCCCGCCGCGACCCGACCCGCGCCTCCCAGAACGGCCCGTTCCGCCGTTCCGGCTCCGGGCACGGGCCCCTGCGCGCCCCCAGCGCGGCTACTCAGCGCCCACCTCCTCGCAGGGCTCCGCGGCGCATCCCCGCTGCGGCCCGGGAGGCTGCGCCCCGCCGCTCCCCGCACTCCCCGCCCGCCTGACGGAGGGAGGGAGAGAGGGGGCGGGCAGCCGCCGCCGCAGCCCCGCCGCGCCGCCCCCCGCCCCCGCCCGCCGGCCAAGGTGCCCCCTGCGCCGGCGGGACCCACCTGCGGCGGGCGGCCCCGCGCTGCCCCCGGGCACAGGTAGCGGGGGCTGGGCTGGGCAGGGGCGGCCGGCGCAGGGATGCTCAGCCGAGCGCGGCCGTGGCTCTGTGCGCGCAGCGGCGGGGCGGCGCCGGGGCTCGGCACCGCACCGCACCTCGCTGTCCGCTCCCGCAGCCGGCCCCGGTGCGCCGGGCAAAGCCCGGAGTCAGGCTGCTGCCGGCGTGTCGGAGAAACGGGGCAGCGGCGGGGACCGAGTCATGGGCTTCGCTCATGACATCAGGTCTGGAATTAAACGGGAAAGCACGTGGGCAACAGCGGGGCTGCGCTGGAGAGAGAGGGATCTCCGTGCCAGGGGCGGGAGGATGGTGTCAGACAAAGGGGTGCCGCCGAGGGACTGGGCTGTCAGCAGCCGCGTAAGGGCCTTTCCCCACCCAGGCTTGATGACACAAGCACGACACCCAACCCTGCACCGTCACCCTCCCGCAGTGTTCACTGCGTTAGCCGATCAGTCTTTGTCAGCCGATAATGGGAGGTTGTTGTAAAAACACACATTTGTGCTCTAGAAAGCTGCGGTAGAAATCACTCCTTTGGTTTAATGTGTATTAGGGGTTTTTGTTGTTTTTTGGTTGTTTGGAGTTTTTTTCTGTAGATTCTCCATCACGGCTTTTACGACATCCTTGGTAGCTTAGACACACCTTTGGAAACGGGAAGCTGGACTGTCTTGTGTAGAGAACCTGCTGAGTGGCGCAGTGATCACCCTGCTGTGGAGGACACAGGTTTCAGACTCACCTGTCTGGTTAATGACTCGCCTCTGGCACCCTGGTCCTTCTGCTAGAGCCTGGTCACTCCCTGTCCCCAGGGCTGGCACACTGTCCTCCCCTCCAGGGATGGCTCTGAGACCTCTCTTACCAAACTGCACTCCTACTATTTACATCCCCCAGCTTAGCCCTGCTCTCTGGATCATGGTAACAATACAGAAAATAGATTGTGTTGTCCAAGAAAATCGGTTGAAATCCCTGGAGAACTAGATGCTGCTGCCAGCAAATTTCAGTAAGAGAAGGGGGGGGAAAGGGCAAATACCTTGGGGAAAAAAAGTAGATTTACAGCATTCTATAAATTACTGAGCCTACACTATTCATTAAGCAAAGACAAACAGGCCGTATGATGCTGGTTTATGTTTTCCCCATTTCTCAAACTGGCAGTTCCAGATTTGGCAGCATCACTGTGCAACAAAGACTCATTCTGGAGACCCTGGCATACAAAGAACCACAGTTGTTTTCCTATTAAAGCAAAGACCTCCATAAAAGAATCCCTTGACACACTATTTTTTGTGTAACCTCTAGAATAAGCTTCTTGGAAAAAAAAATGCTTTATTCTCTCAGCTGAATCTGCAACTCTCATTTTGAATGTGGTTGAATAAAGTTATGGAATTCATTAAGTAATAGAACTTTTTGGTGTTTAGTTTCCAAGAGCTGAAGCAGGAAAAACATTAAGTGGGATTATGGTGGTGTCAGAGTAAGTTTTCATATAAAATCTGTAGAAAGATTAAGTAAGAAGCCACATACATTATGGAACACTTAGTAATACCAGGAATGCAGTCACTTATTTTTCTTCTAAACTAAGTAAGTAATAGGGCAAGGAAATGGAGGAGTCTTAAGGTCACCATTCAACAACACCATTTCAGGCAAGAGGCCACTCAACATCTGTGACCTGAAAGAAATTCCAGAAAACTGTGTTGTTACTTAGGTTGCTTGTTTCTGAACAACTTATTCTTTAATATTCTCTAAAGATCTTGATACCAAGTTCTTAAGTGGCTATTTTACAGAGTTTTTTTTTTTTACTAATTTGCCTATACTTAAACCAAAGAGAAACAAACATGTAGAAGGGCAGTTTAAATATTTTGTTAAAATGATACAGTTAAGTTACATAGATGGTGGATGACAAAATGCCAGTGAAGTGTATGCACGCAGGTACCGTCTTCTAAGGCCTTATTTACCTAGAACTGTTTCTTAGATAACTGTAGACGATTATGACCATATCATTCAGAAATGTTGATATAAGCCGATTTTATGTAGGCTTACATAAATGTTTTGAAAATCTCTGTTGTTGTTACATAATCACATGAGAATTTTTTTCACTGATTTTTACTCATAATTTGCACCACCAGGAGCAAAGGCTTGAACATCTTGATGAAATGTTGAGGTAAGGACCTAAACACAGGAGAGGAGCTATATTCCATTTTGTCCATCCAAGAACTTGACCTGTTTTTCTCAAGTTTACTCTCATCAACAACTGGGAGGCAGGTTTCCCAGAAGAAAACTATAAAACATGGTTTGATTGTCCATGCAGAGATAAAACCTCCATAGGTGAAACCCTAGAATTCTTTCCACAATTCTTGGCAAGACACAAATGCCTTTAAAATGTCCCATTCCTCATTCAGGCAGCAGGGAAGTTTACTAAATATAAAAGCAAATGTTTGTTTCCCACCCATACCCTGAGGATAAGCAAATCTATGGGCATTGGAAATATTTACTAACAGAACCCTAAGAAAATAGTTTTATTTTCTCCTGTAATAAGCAATATTATTGTTTCTTTGCTGTCAGTTATTGTTAGGGTTTGCATGTGCTTGGCAAAACGGTACCCTTACACAAGGCATAGGTAGCAAACACATTTTTATTAAAGATTTTTGCAAATTACACCTTATCTTTTTTGCAAATTCATTGAATTATGCAAAACTGTGAGGATATAGTAGTAGTAAGCAGTGAACTGGACGTGCTTTGAAGAAAAAGCACGAAGTAGAGCACCAAAGAGCATTAAAGAGTGTCTGATAATAAACAAATTAGGCAGAGGGAGAGCTTGGGAGGCAGGTTCATATCAGGCACATGCTCTGAAAGCAGAAAGGCAGGCATCAGCAAGATGCAAACTGGATATGCCCTACAGTAGAGGAGTGCCAGAAGACTGAAGAGCCATCTCCATGAACCAGAAAGCACAGCTGCCATCAGGACTGACATCAGGTAACCAGATCAATGTCCCCCTTCTTTGACGGATTCTGACCACCTAACACAACATTCTTCTTTGAGTCCTCCTTAGGACTGAATTGCTTAGAATACTTCTGATGAGCAGTGTTACACCTAAATAGCCTAAAATTACTTGTGTGAAGACCAATGATCTTTGCAGTTTCCTGATGATGCAAAATTACACGATAGGCAAAATGAAAGCTGACTCTGAGCAGCTGTAGAAGGATCTGATAACAGTGAGCAACAGGGCAATGAGACAGTGGCTGAAAATCTATGTCAATAACTACAAACTAATGTAAACAGTAATGAAAATAACCCTAACTAAACATACATAATAATGGGCTCTAAATTAGTCTTTATTATTTGGAGTCATTGTGAGTAGTTTTCTGCAAACATTAGTTTGCTACTCAGCAGTAGTCCAAAAGGCAAACAGTATTAGAAATTGCTCCAAAAGCAGTAGAGAACAAAGCAGAAGAGCTCATTACAACCCTATGTAAATCTCTTTGCACTTGAATGCTGTGTACAGTTCTGGTTCCTTCACATGAAAATGTGAAACTAGAAAACACATGTATGCAGCTGACAAAATTTACACAGAAGTATAGGAATGCATCTGTGTGAGGACATAATTTCTAGCTGAAGAGCAGACTGAGAAAGGATTGTCTTTTGATCTATAAAATCCCAAATGATACATAGGAGGCTGACAGGAAATGATCACATGCTATTTTTCATCACACAGGACTTCAGTGAAACTCAGATCAGGCAGCAGGTTTAAAACAACTGGGAAAAACTTTTCCATTCAAAATATTATTAATGCAGATGGCTTGCTTCTATACTATGCTATGAAGCTGAAGAGACAGATGATTTTAAGCATGGATTATACAAATGATTGGAGGACAGCTGCAGGCACAACAATTTCCTTTGCAGTTCCTGCTGAAAAGGTACCTGCCCCATTGCCTATTGAAAACTGTCCAAGAAAGGACACTCATTATCTGCACCGTTTCAACACTCTTCCTGAGCATCAGTTTCCAGCCACTGTAGAGAGCAGGATACCAGATTAAATGGACTTTTACACAGTCTTGTGCAGCCATTCAAATGGTTTATTCTTTTCTTTCTCCTCAGTTAGGTGTGAGAAACCAAAGACAAGCAGCATCCCTACGTATGAAAGCATATTCCTGCCTTTCTCCATCTTCCCTGGGAGTGAAATCAGACTCTTAGTTCCTGATCTTTCCATTTCAGTGTTTTTCAATTCCCCTGAAGAGAATTTGGAAAAACTGTTTTTATTATCTCAACATTTTGCTCTTCAGTTTCTGTAGTGATAGTTCATATACACTGGTCTATTCATTTCAGCACCATTTTTTACTCTACTTTATACAAAATCAGAACAGCACACAGCAAGAGAAATCCTGAAGCATAACAGCATAACATATGCGTAGAATATAACAAAAATACTTTCCATATTCATAGATGATCACAGAAATAAAATATAAACCATTCTTGGATATCCCTGAAGAAAAAGGGAAAATTATGTCTTCTCATTGAAGAAACTAGAAAGGGAAGTAGAAACACCCAAAGATGATTTAAAACTGAAATTACAGGTAAACATCTTACATAGATAATCACAATTTATAAGAGTTCTTTTAAGAACATCCCTATTAAATACAAGAAGCCAGAAATCTGAAAAGCAAATCTCAAATGCAGTTTATCAGAACTCCAATTATCTCTGAAGACAAATATATGACCAATCAGCAGGAGCGGTTCAATCTCAGAAAAAACAAAATCTTTATGGTTGATACTCTCTATAGTTAACTATCTCCACTCAAAGATAAGGAAAAGAGCTTGTTTCATACTTGATTTTAGCAATGGGTAGTAGTCCCATAGCCTCATCTTCAGCTAACTGCATGATTTCTTTACTGTGCAGTCTGCAAAACCAAAGCAGTATAAACACTTGGAGCTATCAATTTTAAACAACAACAACAACAAAGAAATCTCTGGCTGTGTTATTACTAATACCTTCCAAACCTGCTGGCTATTATAAGCACTCTGCTTTCTATTCTAGACTTTCTTTCAAGCTTCAGTATTTAAAGGACTTTTCTCTCTATAACTCCACTAGAATACCTTTAAAAAGGGTCACAGCAGTAAAGTTTCCTCTGCACTCTCTGAGAACTATTAATTTATTTTTCCAAAGCAACAACAGATTACCCAGCTTCAGTTTCAGATGGTCTCCAGGTTAAAATTCCAAGAATGCTTTTATATATGGGCATTGAGGCCATCTTTGTATCCTTGGCCTTTAGAGAAAGGAAAAACCTACTGCGATATCTGTGTATGGATAACCCGTGTCTAAAATTCTGGCAATAATTTTAAATAACTTAGCTGGTATGTTGTCACAGAGAAGGGCAGCAAATTTTAGTGTCCTCCAGCATTATTACACTAATGTGAACTCTGAATAGAAGTGAACTCTATAGACTTGATTTAAATTTAAAAACGTCAATGGGTCAAGACATACAGTACATGTTTTTATATGCCATTGCCTTTGATTTTGTTTTGCTGATTAAATATAACTTTACGCGTGCTATCCTTGGATATAACAGACACATTAGGAGGGGGATTTAGTGTGCCCAGGATGAGGACAATCTACATTCTGATACTTTAAATAACTTTCAGCAATCTTGCAATTTTATTTGTTAAGTTGCTTGTAATTTCAATTTTAGAAAATATTTCCAGCAGATATTTACATTTCTGATAGAGTTTTCATGTCCACATACCCAAATATGCTCTGATAACATTGTCCTGTATTCCTTAAAATGTCATCTGGAAAATTTACTCATTAGCACCTTCCAAAGACAGAACTTGGTCAGAAGAGTTGGAAGAATTCCCAGGGAAACTTCTCTATTTGCATGCTCAGGATTTGTAAACATTTTCTCTAAATACAGAGTAGGGTCTGGTCAGCATTTAACTTTTCAGTCTTAATATAAGTCCTGCAGATATTGTGTGTTGGATATTGTATGTTAACACTGGATTTGAACACCCTAGACTTCATGTCGGGTGAAACTCCACCTTCCCAAGCTCCAGAGAGTTTGCAGAATTTCAAGATTTTCAATTATCATAATAAAAGAATTAAGGTTTGGGAGCAGGCAGATGTATATTATTAAAGTAGAAGAATAAGAGTCTTATATCAATATTTAATTAATCTGACAGTGCCATGTATAGTTGAAAACAACAGCCCCACCATCTATGAGATACACGGACTTTACAGAACCCAAGTGTTATTTTCAAGCTGTGATTTACGATGTTTACAAAGCACCAAGGCCATAAAGCCCATCATCCCTCAAAGCAACTCCTCTTAAAGCCTCCTTTAAAGCATTTATAAGCAAGCAGAGCAAGCAGCTGAACGGTGTTTTGTGTTATATCCAGCTACACTCTTCTCTTCACTCCTGTACCCAGCAGAGCTGCCTGGTGCTGAGTTTCAGTCTCCCCAGCTTCAGCTACCAGAGCTGTCTGAAGCATCTGGAACCACCTCGAGTTTTGAGTGCGCTACAGCATCAGGCTGGCTGCAGGAGGCCTGTAACTCAAGCTTCTGTTGCTGTGCTTATCCCTGCCAAAAGCAAAGGCTGTGGATGAATGACCTGATGTGAATTTGTGCTGCAAGTTGTTCAGTGAACTCCTGACAGCTGCAGCTGAGGTAAGCTGTGTCAGCGCAAGGAGGAGGAACAGAACCACCACACACCAGAGTGATGAAGGAGAAATTACCCAACAAGATAAATGAGCTCAACAGAAAGCACACAATTTTGAAAAAACAAATATTGCTTTAAAAGTAATTCTGGTGCCAAAATATTCATTATGTGTATATGAAATAAGCATTGTGCGTGACAATCACTGCATTTCAAAATGAAGGAGAAATAAGAAACAAGAGTGACGTTACTATAGATTGATGTACCCAAATTGGCTTTCCCCCAGGAACCCCCTCATGCCTTACCTCCTATTAGACTGTTTCCTGTTCTATTTCTTGAAATCAGAACTCCTTTTTTTATAATCTTCCTTATTTTTCCTTTGTTTTATCTCTCTTTCCCCCAATTCTCTTCCTAGTTCCTGCTCATTATCTTCCTCCTAATCTTTTACAGAGAAATTGCAAAAATGCCAAAAAACGGTATAGAGAGGTGTTCTGTATGCAATGTTTTCAGGTATCTCACAGAAAACTTTCATACTCAGCATGACAATTTTAAAAGTATTTGGCTAATCCTGCATTTGCAAAACTAGGAAAAGCCTCTGGAACAGCAAGAAAAATTAATCAGAAATAGACATGTGAGGCTTGTGTGAGCAAAACTAGAACATCTGTATTTCAAAAATGATAGGCTGTGAAGAAATAAATGGCTTAAAAACAATTCAGAGAAAATATGCAAGTTAAACTAGGCTTCTGTCTTCTCTCAATTACTTTTAAATCAATTACTTGAAATTATTTTAATTATTAACTTACGTTAAAAGCACTTTGAATTATGTGTTTGAAATTGATACACCTAGTGATAATTCTTTACCTGTGGAAAAAACCCACAAGCTTTTGGTTATGAAGTTCTATATACAGGCTGATTATCTTAGGAGCAGGTTAAGATTTTCAGCAGTGTCAGCTTTGAGCTGCAGTCTCCGTCTACACACCCAGGAGCCCAGTGACCTCTGCTGGAACCAGGGGGATTGCCTCATAGCACTGCAGGCTGTGGTGTCACCCTTTGTCCCTTTGCTATAATTGTAAGTGAACTTGGCACTGTTAACCCTCCTTCTTTGATAGTTTTTTCTTCATTCTATTTGGAGAAAATTTACCAATATAACTGCAGTTCTAACTTAACATTCTGTGAAAAACTTGAGCAGAATCTTTGATAAAGTTTTAAATGAATGTTTAACAAATAAAGATAATAAGTTCGGGAAAACAACATGATGAGAATATGAAATTAGTTTTCCTGAATTGGAGCTGTGCACATAATCATGTTTTCACCTTCAACAGTTTCCACTTATGTATGATTATTCCTTCTGTCTCTCACTTACTTCTACAGTAATTGAAAGAGTGGAGGTTCCTGCTACTGCAGACATTAGATGATATCTCTGGAGACAGAGCAGAAGAGACATGACAGAGTGCCCTGGGTCAGAGAAAGGACCACCAACAGGAAGAACAAGAAAAGATGCAAAGGAAATCCAATTGCACACTGCACTGCAAACCTGGGCTCTACCCCCATGTGAGGTGCCCTAGTACTGGTTTGTGCCACTAAACAAAAAGGTCTCAGGAGCCCCAGGACCCAGTGAGGAGCACTGCAATCACTGACTCACAGATCACATTCAGAATGCACAGCCCTCTTGAGAATGGCCTTTTTTCATTTCATAATCAGAAATATCCTAATGTAGACAATCAGACAACATAAGCAGATTAGTATCTTCCCCCACTTACACAAAGAAAAGGCTCCTCTACTAACCAAGAAGTTATGACTCAATAAATGGATAAAATTATTTCTACTGGACATCATTTAGTGTAATTTAAGAAATCTGTATTATCTCATTTTCAAAAGGTATAAAAGCCTTGTTCAATGACCACAGAAACTATGGCTGATGAACACAGCTGAAGTCCAAGTCACTTACGGATAAGCATACTAAATTCTACTTACCAATACTAAAACACTGATTCTGCAAAACAACACACCAAAAATGCTATACACTTTTGGTCAATTCACTAAACACCATCAAAAGGAATAAGAGTAACACAAGTTTTTTTCCAGTGCAGGAATCTAATGCTCATTTTCACAGCAGACAGAGTTTTTACTTACCAACGAAAAGATCTATAAAAGCAGCATGCCACTTACCAGTAGTGCTACATAACAACTGAAACAGGGAGTGGTGAATATCATATCCAATCAAAAATGCTGGGGGACTTCAAAATAGCAAGATGTTACTTAGCTGGAGAAGAATAGCCCATTAATACTTTCAGTAAATACACTGAACTCTAAGGAGAGCAATAATGATTTTAAGTATCTTCTAAAAACATTACCAGCACACTACAAATTACTCCATGTGAGTCAACTAGTAGTTTGATTCGATATTGACTATAAGGGAGATACTGTTTGCAGAGTTGCTTCTTAGGGTACCTTGAAGCCTCAGAACTGGAACAGGAGTTTTTTTTTTCAAGTTCCAGCCCAATTCTAATTCTCTTCAGTTGCAGACCTGACTGAACAAGCAGGCAAGAGAGGTCCACAGCCCAAAGCAGGGAGCACTGATCTTCCATGCCCAGGGGAGTGCAGTGGCCCACTACTCCCAGAGACATGTAATAACAAAAATAAGATAGAGAACAATTAGAAAATGGCACTGCTCTACTTCATAACATTACTTCAAGTTGTAAAGGGTATCTTTTAACCTTCTGTGTGTGTTGAATGCTCCCTTCAAGTAGCTGTTAGGATCATGCCAACCTGATTCTTTTTTCCCCATCTTGGATGGCCAAAAAAAACCACCAGTCACTTAATTTTTGAGTGTTTACCCTCCTGGGGATGTTCATGTCCCCTAAACACACAGGGATCCACCTTCAGTACCACGTCAGACAGGGATCTTGACATAGGAGAGACTCTTCAAAAGGCTGATTCCATCACATAAATGAGAAGTTGGGGTTTTTTTCAACTGCCTATAAAGGCATTCTCAGCATTTCACCTGGTGCTGTGCAGATACACCACACTATACAGGTTCAGAAGCATGTGTCAGACCCCTCTACATGAGCATGGTGTCTCTCCATGTATTCAGAATAAGACTGATGCTTTCTGAAAATTTTGGATTCACTGCACATATTGACTGTACAGTTAAGTCTGCAGAGGTGCTGCTTGACAGTTCTGGAGTTTGGGATTTATGGCAACCTGGTCAGAATTATTTCCCCTGAGCAAAACGGGAAAGCCCCAAATGCTACTTGAAATTTATCATACAGGATGGAAAAAACCCCCACAAAACCAACCAAGCAGCAAAAAAACCTTACACACCGATCCAAACTGGGACTTTTTCAGGGGAACCCCAGAGAAATGGCAACCCTTCTTATGAACACCCTTTGGGCTAGAGTCACAGACAGGATCCAATTCTCCAGGCTCAACCATAAACATCCAATTTCTAACATCTATACCAAATTGAGCAGGAATTTTACACAGCACAAAGAGCAGACTAAAACAACTGCTCTTGGGGAAAAAAGCTGCTGGTGAGTCATCAAGGACTGCATTGTAACACATACTAGGAAGATGGAGAGAAGGAAAAGGAGGTTTCTTAGGCTATCTTTATTCTGCAACTTCCTCATGTTTAACTTTTTTTCAACTTTTAAACTTGAATTTAAACTTCTGAACCAATTGCAATGACAGTGCTTATTCTCATATACCCTCTAATGGAAAAGTATTTTTACTGATACTCCTTTATAAAGAGCAGGAAATAAAACCTAGTTGAACATGACTGTATCTTGCATTAAAGTATTTTAAATACTTTAAAATATTTGCTGTATAAGTAACATTAAGTAACCTGCATGTAAATATTATTCTAATTGCATTAATTTAATAGTAGGTGAAGTCAAATGACAATTACCAGATGGCTAATCTAGGTTTGCATCCTAGCAGTAGTTTAAGACAGCTGACTGTAAAGCACCAAATGGTGAAGCGCTAAGGTTTGAGTAACGATGCCTTCCAGTTAAAAAGATTTTATGAAAAACTCTCCACTCCCTCCTCTTCCCACCCCCATCCACCCACATCCCAACCAAGGACATTGCTTTATTTGGTGCATGCGTTTTGCTGTTGGGAAACAAAGGAGAAAATTAAGAAGTTTCACCTGCAGCTTTTAGCTACTTACAACTGGAGGTAATTTCCAATACCTTCTCATTTCCTCCTTCTCTTTAAAAAACAAATAAAAAAAGCAGTCCATCTGTTATAGGTAAAAACATAGCTTAAATTAATAAAGAGACACAAGACAAACCCACCATTATAAGGTGCTGTGTTTCTGCACATTCACTATTGAGACTGGGAAAACAAAGGGGCTGCAGCATCAGAGAGGAGGCTGCAAAGGTCTCCTGGTAAGAAGCAGCAGTCTTGGAAAGAATAAGGGGCTGGAGAAGCAGACAGTGAGAATCATGGAAAGGGGGACGATGATCCTGGAGCTCAGTGAGCTACATAAAAATGAAAACGCACGGCTGCTAAGGGACACTGGCCAGTGGGACCCAAGCTGGTGACTGAGCAGCTGCACAGCACAAAAACAACCTTCTGCCCAGCCCTCCTGACAGCAGCATCTCCCTGCTGGGAAGGGAACCTGAGCCTAAGCCAACCTAACACTGCTGGCAGGGAGTGGAAAAAAGTGGGTAAGTGCATGAAATTATAGGGTAGAATAAAAGCTCAAGTCTCATTGTTTCTTAAACCCCATTATCCAGATCTACTGTCCCTCACTCTGTCTCCCCTGTGACCCAATCCCCCTTATCAATGTAAATAACTCTCCTAGCCCATTAAAAGTGCATACACTGGTAGTGTCTACCCTGAAACACAGTTCACTATCCCATCCTGGAACTAGGAGTAAGACCTGATTTCTCATCCCAACCTTCCTGCGAGGAAGGAAATACTTCCAAAGGTGCTCAGAGACAGAAGAAATTACAGGGTGCTTTCGTGTCTCTCCCCACACCAGTAATCAAGGGACCAGGATAGGAGATGCATCCAAGGGCATGCTTGTCCTGTAGTGTGCATACAACTAGAATTCCTCAATTTTATCAGTATAAATTATTTTAATAACCAGGATATTTTCAATTCAACAAGTAGTATGCAGGAATACACAGAAAAGTATTTGGCATTTGAAAATTCTCTGTGCAAATACTTATTTGAACTATCTTCATTTACTCTCCATCAGTGCTGGAATGTGCTCTTCATCCTGCTGAAATGCTGACTTGTCCAACTCTTACTTCAACATATGCATTGAAAGCCCCTGGAGGAGGGGGGAAAGAACCCCAACCCCTTTAAAAAAAACAAAAACAAACAAACAAACAAACAAAAACCAAACAACAAAAACCCCCACACACCCCTAGACTCCATCCTTTCCCCAGTTATAACCAAAAGACCTCAGGATAAGAAAGGATAAATGTAAGCAGTTTTGATAGTCTGACCCACAGTCAAATGTCACCTTCACTAAACAGCATACAAAGCATAACAAATACTTTTGGCCCAAGTCAACAAAATATTTAAGAATGTACTTTGAATCATTTTCTAGATTACAGCTATTTTCTTAAATCTAGATTAATACTGTCACACCTGATAGCACTTTTTAAACAGTTATTTCATTTTCTTTGAATTTACTGCTGTACTTCACTTTTCAATGCAATTTGGATTATGAGAAATGTCTTCTATCTTAACAGAATCTGAATCATTATCAACTAACCAGTCAAGTCAGAAAATGTTGACTCCTTTATTTCCTCCATCATTGTAATTTCCATCTTATAGGAGGAATTCAGGTAAAAACAAGATTTCTGTAATACAGGATTATATATTACTACAAGAACAACCACCAGTCTACAATGTTAAATACCTAGATAATTTTCAAAACTGCATGTCTGCATATTCAAAATCAAAAAGCACCATAGAGAGAAGATCAACTAAGTAACAATTAACAAAAAACAACAACAACAAAAAAAAAAGCTGTCACTGAAAAAGCTGTCACTGTCCACAGGAACCATGTCTAGTCACGTTTTCAGTCAGTCAGTCAGCTAGCTGAGGGTCATGTCATTATTTAGTTTCTGTAGAAAAAACACAAGTACAAAAATAGCATCAAAAAGCAACATACATATTTTTATTTTAAAGTACATATTATAAAATAGAATCACTACAACAGCATATAAATAAGGCCTTTAATATCTTTAGAAGAATAATATTAAAGTTTTAGATATGCTTCTCCAACTTTTAAAGAAGTGTTTCTTTTTCTAAGCAGCGTGTGAAAGCTGCATTTTTTCTGCAGTACGCTGTTGATACAAAATACAGCTATTTTTTTCAGAATACATCTCAACTATGATACAATTACTTTTTTTAAACATTTTTGCACAACAATACATTATAAATATAGATGTTAATTTCAGGATTTTAATAAAGTTTAAGTAAAAGAATGAATGCAAATCAAATCAGTGATGCAGGACTTTTTCAGAGCAAGAGTAACAAGACAATAATAACCATGTATTTCATGACAGAATAAATGCTTTTCAACTTAGTAAGTGACTAAATAATTATTTAAAGACCAAACTTTTTCAGAAGGGGAAAAATGCAATTAATCCATTTGCTGTGGGTTAAAGTCAATCAGCAATGACTGTTAAAACCCACAGAACCCAGGTCCACACAGTTGTGTCTTGCATTTTTAATACATTGCTAGTTAGAAGCTCTGCTTTCTAAGGACTACTTGAAAGTTTTGTGAGAGACTTTTTGTGTGGGTTTTGGTTTTTTGTTTTGTTTGTGGGTCTGTTGTTTGGTGGGGGTTGTTTTCGGGGGTGGGGGTGGTATTAAAATAGAACTACAAGGTTGCAATAGAGAGATTAATTGGATTTCCAGAATGCATTCTTCTGACATATAGCAAATTCCTTCTTTCCTCTTCCATTTTTGAACGATATAATTTACACAACTGGCATCAGACACTGCAGTGAGGTTTTCATGAAATACTCAAAGTAATGCAAAAATCTGATGGAGAGCACAAGCTGGTCAATAGCAAGAACATTAAGATTGGTCTGCTTTCAGCAACTGCCTAGAAGTAGACACTGTAGTTGTCTTCTCAAGCCTAGACTGATTCAAAGCAAGATAGTTTAAAGTGATTATTTCAGCCGTTAATACTTACTTAGCATAAGTGGGGACAACCTCATCCCCAAAAAAACATTATGTTAGAACTTAAAGTAGTTAAGAGAACGTTACTGGTCTCTATTTCCATCTTTTCTCTGCTACTTTTAACTACTCATATAAATTGAATTTTCACTGACTTGTAGGAGAGCCAGAGTCTGTAAAATTCATTAGGTGCATCAGTTTAGAATATTAATACACATGTATGCAAATTCGCCTGATAAACAAAAGGTTGTTGCAAGGTAACAAAGTTCTTATGGTCAGATGTTTACATTGCAAGAGCATTATCAGTAGCATACTGTTACAATAAAACATTTTTAAAGAAACAATTTTGTAAATTGTATTTTTAAAAAGATTATTTACATAAGAAAGTGTTAGGGAAAAACATCAAATGTGTAGAAAAAATATTTTACTTAAATTTAATTATTTCATTTATTTTCATATAGATTCTAAAATTCTCAGGTCTTATCACAGATTTTAATCAGAACCTTGTATAGAAAGGACTATTGCAGAAATCCAGTCACGTTGTTAGAGACAAAAAGCCAGCAATACAACAGGACATCTGTTCCAAGAAGAGACAGATGCTAAAACAACCTGCTAAAAGACTCAGAATCAAGAACCTCGTGTACAGGATGTATAATACTGTAAATTTAGAAAACTCTTCTCCTTGTGATATAGCACAGACTCGGCAGACAAAAGGCTAACCAGAAGGGAAATACTCAGCAGATATTTCCACCAGAATTATTAGTAATCTGTCCAAGACAGAGTTAACGTGTCTGTCTTTCAACAACTAAAACTAGTACTCTGTTATTTGAAATTTAGAGATATAAAAACCTAGGAAAGCAGAGAGAGCTCTGCTGTAATTTTGAATGTTCTAAAAAAATAATTTTTAAATAGGATCTTAGTTTTCCATTTTTCTAATTAGGTAAAATGTGTGTATCTTAATCTGACCTTATAAACAAGTCCATGTTTCTGATTAGTCAATAATATGTGTATATTAGAATTTAATAACATAATTTGAAACATAAAGTAAGCTTTAGCCTTTTGAAAATCTCATTTGGTGACCAACTGCACACTGTTTGTCACCTGGAGACATTAAAGAATCTTCTCAAAAACCATGACTGGAAAAACATGTGCTTCTGTGTGTGTTCATATGTGTAAATAAAAAAAAAATCAGTTTTAGATAGACCATCAGAAGAGAACTTTCCAGTCTTCTCACTCTTATCTTTCTTAAAAACAAAGAAAGAAAACTTCAGGATAGATCATTTTTCGAATTTTGGATGCATATTGTGTTTACAGTTTTCTAGTAAGAAGTACACAAGGCAGACCTGGCATTATATTACACATCACATCATAGTTATTCCTGTAGAGACCCAGAGGCTGGCCTTTAATTGCTGATAGTAAAAGTCACATTAAAAACAAAACTTTGTACGAAGATAAGAGCATGAGTACAAGTTATTTAAAATTGTGTTTGCCTGCTGATTAAAAAAAAAGAAGAAAAAAGCTTCAAATTAGTTTTAGCTGTAATTCAATGCAGAAAAAAAATGCTAGAAATCCACTTTTTAAAACAAAAGTTATATATAGAGAGACTAAGGCCACCTTTAGCATTTGCTGCTTATCAGAAGAGCAACATGAAAGTCCTCAGGAAAAAAGGAGAACAAGAACAATCTGGGCAAAATCTTTTTTTGATCTTTGCAACTCTAGGGTCACAAAGAACATCTATACAAAGAAAGGTACAAGGACTGAAGCTTAGAGGTAAAATATTGACGTGAAGAGAGTAAGGATTTCATGCGACGTTTTCTGAATGAGTTAAATCAAAACTTCATGTCCCCTAGGAAGATAATATGGCTACTGGAAATATCTGAGAGCTATAGTAATATTTGAGAGTTATTTTGCAGAAAACAGCTTTTTCTCCCCCTACTATATTTCTCTTTTGGTCATAGTTCTAATGTTAAAAAAGAAATTAAAAAAAAAAAGAAATTTTACTAAATTTTATGTAATCTGAGGCAAACCAACGTTTTAAAAGAACAATTTAGTTTTGGTCCCTGAAATCTAAAAAATATAAAACCTCTAGGAGTTTAGCCAGCTTTCACAGGCCATAAGCATCAAACAATAAGTTCTCAAACTAATTATCTTAAACACACACCTCATCCCCTCCACCACAAGCTCTGCAATATTTTCTTCACTATCCCACATTTCAGCTACATCTCATTTCTGAGAATCCAGATGACCCAAATATCCCAAACCTTTGGTTTCACCTGACAACCTTACCTGTCCCCCCCGCATCCTTTTTTTATGTACCCCCTTCACTCCTCTATCCTCCAACAGCTCAACTCTGCATCTTTATCCAACACCACTGATGGCATGTGTTTTTAACAAAAAAAAGACACACAGAAGCTGATGTCAGTTCCATTGTTTATTTTTGCATTCTCTTTTCAATGTTAACTGATTCTCTTATGTACAAAAGCAAATACTTCTATGAACATCGAGACTGATTTTTATCAACTGGTTCATATTTTTCCAAGAATTATAAAAATTCGTTTTTGCTAAAATAAAGTGCATATGTGCATATATAAGCATACACAGATACGTGTACATATATACACACAAACAGATATACAACAAATTGCATTTCAGGTTGTTAGCTAAGAATAGGTTTAAAGTTTATCATTACATGTTTGTATCTAACTTTAAAAATACTTAGCCAATTACTATTTCAAGTAGCTGAACTTCAGTGTAACAGCTCAGACTGGGTACTCACCTGCTCAGTAAGTTCTCTGGCGCTTGTTGGGTTCCTCCGAGGGCGAATCTGCCAACCTCACCTTGAGCCTGACACCATTCACAATCTTGCCATGTAACGCAGTTATGGCCTCACTGGCACTTGCTCTGTCTGCAAATTTTGCATAGCCCACATTTTTTCCAGCCACAAGGTAAACTTGTATCAATTGTCCAAAACGACTGTGAGGGGGAAAAAAAAAAAAAAGAGAATTTACAGGTTTTCCTGCAACATATCCAATCTGAAGTATATATGATTTGTTAACTGCAACAACTGTATTCTGATATGTACACTATGTTTTCTTCTGCTGGCCTCTTCTAAAACTCCCAATTTTCATATTCCCTTCTCTTGAATTATGGGCAGGAACAGAAATAATACCAGAAGTTCACAGACTATGTTTTCTACAGAATATTACAACAGAACCACAAACACCAGTGATTTCTCTCTTATTTAAAAGAATATGTAAAGCTAATCAATACTACAGTCCCCAAACACTACATGGCACTTAAAACTTCCAAAAAAAAAACCAAAATAAGAAATGTTGGACTCCAAAATTTGGATATGAGAAAAAGAAAACTGCTAGGTTTAAACAAAAGCCTTGGGCTAACAGCGATTGGGGACAAACCTCCATCTTAGAGTCCAGACAAGGATCCATTGATGTCATGGGTTTGGAATGTCCTGCCCAAGCCCAGAGAAACCATGCCCTGAATTCATCAAGCCAGTGCAGAAGACTTATTCTGTTTTATCTCTCCCTTTGTGTTCCCTGGATCCTGTGCATTCTGCAAACCTGAATACCTCTTTCCTCCATGTAATTCCCCCAAGATAAAATGGGTTTTCCGCTATGATTTATGTGTAAGACCCCAAATTTGTTAACCTGGGTTTTTCCCTTATGTCATCCCCTGAAACATCCTGTTTGTAATAAATTGTAACAATTAGAACTCCCTGTTGAATATGTAGACCCTAAACCCTTTAAATATGAACTTGTAAGTCCAATAAAGCATTCCAGTTTTCTGCCTCCGCTGGGATCGTTTTAGTTTTTGACTCACTACAAAGAAAAAACCCAAACAAACCAAAAATAAGACATACACATGCAAACCAGCAGATAATTTAGAAGCTAAACCTGCATCTCACTTAATTGAACTTGCTCAGTTGTGATTCATCTTTGAAAAGGTCTCACTGAAATGACTCAGAAAGCAAACACAAAAGCTTTAGGGAAAATACAGATTTCCAAAGTCCTCAGGAGATTCCTAGACAGTTCCTTAAAATACGTTTCTGAAAAATAGTCTGCTTTACTTCATATTGAAGTTATACAACTGTATACACAGCCTTTTCCTTCTCCAGCATCTCATTAAGAAAATCCAGTATATCAAATAGGCACAGTTTTAAATTCCACATTATGTGCATACTATTTCTTTTCCTTTCCTGGTGCTTTGTACAGTTTGGTTTTCTTAAAGATTTATTGCAAATGCAAGCTATTAGAAAAGGGAAATGTCTTTTTCTTCAAGAGTATACTACAAACAAATAACAGAAAACACTGGAGAACAGTTAACTATAGATTTGTTTTAAAGATGGCAAAAATTGTCTCAAGTCTTTGCTCCTCAAAAGGAGGTCGTGTGAAAGAACAGCTGAAACAGTGTCAGTAAGATGCAAACCATTACGATACATGATATACTTACTCACCTAAGTTACTATGGAAATTTATCAAAATACTTAAATACCTTACAGAAATATTTAAAAGAAAATGCAAAATAAATTAGGAAGAACTGGAAGTACCACATTTTTTGGTTAAAAATAAGTGTTAGAAGACTAGTAATTTTACTTTAGATTAAGTTAATTGATAATAAAGCTGCTATGACACTGCATCTATGCTTCAATGTGAATTCCATTACAAACTAGTTTCAAAAAGCAACTGTTACTTACTGTTCACTTATACTTACTAATCACTGTGCGCTGCCCTTTTTGGAAAGCATTTTCACAATAATCTTTTTTATTTTCAACATTTATTTTAAATATTTCATAGTTTGTTTTCTTTTTGTTAGGAAGCACTTATTTGTAAATGGAGGCTTACCAGAACACATCCTCCAAAACGACAACAGGTAAAGGATGGGGATGAAAAAGTATGAAAAGCCTTTCCTTCACAGAAGTGTCAGGTGGAACTTTTTTTTTGGGTGGTGGCAGTATGGCATCTGTTTGGGGCTGAAGTAACTGTGGGCCAGAAGTTCCTCCAAACGCCTGCTGAAACAGGAGAAAAAAACCACAAGTATAAATCAACTGGAGGGGCAGGGGGCAGAGGAAGTAATTTTACCTTACTTACAATTTTTGTTCCCATCACAGGACATAAACAGCCTCTACAAGTGCTAATCTTTGTTACTTTATTTATTTTGATGATTTCATTAAATTGCACAATAAATCCAAGTAAGCTCAGGCAACTTTACAGGGAATAAAAATGTACCAACCAATCAGAGGTACATCTTAAAAAGTGCAGCATCTAAAACAGTTACAGAAGAAAGTGAGCAGTGTTCTTTATTGACATATCTGAAGTTTCTTACAACAATTCAGAAGAATACTAACACTGTGCTTTATATGAACTTACGGGAGGTGTCCTATACTGCTGGACAATCGTGTTGTTATTGCGCAACGCTGACGACACCTGTGCTGTTACCAGCTGTGTTGCCATTTTTCTGATGAGGCTGCAAGCAGAAGTGATAATAAAATACTTTAAAGAAAGAGCTAAGTTAATCCTAAATTCAGCAAGAGAAAAGTTTCAATGAAAAAGAGTATCTCTGGAAATCTGTAATATGTAAATAATGACAATCAAGCCAGGTTTTCAGGACACTCTACAGACATGACCTGAAAGTATGCATGCTAGCTGGAACTCACTGAAAACAGTAATACATTACTACATATACCTTTTGCTTTTTTTAACACTCTAGGGGTACAAAAGATAAAATTATCTCTACAAAAGCCCACTACGTTTTGTGAGAGGTGCCTAAAAAGCAAAACGGACAGAAAAATTTCACCTATTTCAGTAAAGAGCACAAAGATTCAGTTGAGAAGTCAAAATACTATCACAGAAAGTTTACTTCCAGCTCCTATTTTCCAGTGATTTTATTTTGTTTTGTTGCAGAATAAGAAAAAGCAATTGTACATTTTGCACAGTCACAGCCTGAGTTGTAAGACAATGCTGCAGAAATTATTGGAGAATGAAGGTTGCAATCAACATTTTTTCTAGTTTGGGTCAGGCATGCACTTTTGAAGTGAGTCTCCCCATTGTCCCTCCTTACTGTCCCCATTCATTTCCCAGAATAGGTTTGACATGAACTAGATTCCTTTAGGATGAAACTAAGCCAAAATTTTCACCACAGGAGAGTACCTAAGCCCCTCCAACTTGTAATGGGCATTCAAATGACAGGAATGAGTTAGAGATGGTGGAAGACCTGACAATTCCCCATACTGTGAGGATATCAGATCCTCATCACCAGCAGCTTTATTCTATATATATGTGCTTCACAAGGCTACTACTCGCCCTACTGCAAACAACCAAGAGATCAAAAACACATTCCAGCCCTTGTTACGTATTACAGATACATTGACAAAGATTCTTGACAAATCCAAGATTTTTCTATAGAATCTTAAGAATATATATTTTAATCTTTTCTTTATCAAAGACTAGTAAGTTTCAAAAGGCTTATTCTAAACTATTCAAAAAGAAAACCCCAAATCAAACACCTCAATTTCAGAAAATACTACCTATGAGTACAGAACAAGCTCAGAGTGATATTGGTGTTACTTATTTAATGATACATTTATTTTGCTCTCCAGAACACAACTTACAACTTTTTATCTCAATATATTAGTACTTACTCTGAACTATCACTCCCATCTTCTAGAAAAGTGACAGTTAATCGATTTCCAGGAGGATACTCAAACCCATGTAATTTGTACTTGGCATATATAGCTGATGCAGCAGTGCTGTACTGAATCACAGCATAGCCTGCAAATACAGTGCACACAGTTTCAGGGTGAGATGGCTAAATTCTAAGAACAAACTACACTCATATAGAGCAAAGGATTAAACTGCACATCAGTCATGGATGACACAAAATTCTTAAGTCTTTTTACCACATATCACATTATTTAACCAGAAGTATTTGAAGAAAACTTCAGTGGAATTAACTAGTGACAGACGAGCTGTATTTATGCTACTTTGAAAAGCTGGCAATAAAACCACACAAGCGAAAACACGTCTTCTTCACTAATCTGGAATGAGTAACAAAAGGATACATGATTTCATTTAAAAATACAACTATCCCATTAAGAGTCAATCTCAAGAACTGTAAAATTATACTTTAGCTCTCTGAATCATTTCAAGCTTCTTGGAGAAGAGACCACTTCCACATTTTTCACAGCAGCAGCAAAACAAGACTGAAACCAAAATATCTTTTTAATAGAAAACATGACCTGTTTTGGAATTATTTAATCCCATTTACTCATGTCAGCTTCTACATACATACACCCCCCCCACGCCCATTTCAAGATGAAAACTCTAAAGATCTGTTTATTTTAACTAGATGTCCAATAATTTCTGAAACTTTTTCTTCATTGTCATGGTTTGAGATTGGCCCCCCCTCGAGAGAGGGGGGCTCAGAGGTGATTGGGTGCCAGGGCAGTGTTCCCTGAAGAGCCAATCACCACTCATGTTGTTCGCTTCTGCGCAAAAATCATATATTTCACAGCACCGGAAGTGGTTGGCAAGTTCTGTGTTGGCACTTGGGCTGTTGGTGTCTGCTGCGTGTAGGTGTGGAAGGCCAGGGGGTGGCTGGGCTCCCTCTCTCCCCTCCGGGGGGGGAGAGGGGAGCCCTGCAGCCCCCCCAGCTCTGCCTGGCCCAGACCAGAGTTAGAGGCAGCATTTTGAGTGTGTGCAGTGAGGGAAGAGACTCACGTGAGCACCTGAATCTGACTTGAGGTAAGAGGAGAGAGGCAGGCTTTTGTAGCCAAGCCTTCTCCCCCCTCCTTTTCTACAGCTAAGCTGTGGAGGGGGGCTTTTCTGTCCCTCCACTGGAAAGTGGAGGAGAGGCTCAGCATTGAAGCTGAGCCAAGTGGACGGGCTGTGGAGGTAGGCCCGGCGCTCGGGAGAAAGAGTCCCAAGCGAAATTGGAGACGGACCCCGCCCAGAGAGAGGGAGAAGGGGCCCGGAGGATGTCTCTGCCACGCAGGACAACCGAAAACCTGAGGAGAAATCCACATGCCAGGACGTGGACACTTGATAAGCAGAACCACACTGCAGCAGCCTACGAACCAAGGTATGAGAGAGAGAGAGAGACAGATCACACAGCAGCAGGAGAGCAAGGACTCAGAGCTATCTTCCTGGACTTCATGAGGAGGAGAGACTGCAACAAACAACTGGAACTTGGTGAGGGGGGAGCGTTCGGGCCCAGAACACTCCCACAGAGGGACTGGTTACTTTCCAGCCTTGAAAAGGCTCTTTCCTGGACTAAACTTAAAGGAGGGGCTTGAAAGGACTGATTGATAGAGATATATATATAGTTGTCTTTAGCTTGTATAGTATTTATTTGTGTAAATAAATGTATATACTTCTCCTTCCCCTATAGAAGCCTCTGGCCTGAAAGTTTCTCTTCAGTAGTGTTGGGATAATTGTGGGAGGGGGTGGAGAAGCCTGAAAATTGGATTTTTAGATTTCTAACGCGGCTCAAACTGCCACATTCATTTATTCTACCTAAAACTATTAATTTGACCAAAACCACTTATCATGACTTTGATTCCATCCTTCTTGAGATTTTATTACGTGAAAGTAAAAGTACGAGGAATTCACAGATAAAAGAAAAAAAACTTTCTGTACTAATACTTACCACTATTGGTATAAGGATCTCGCTGAACATCACAATATTCCAGTCCTGGAACTAAATCAAAGAGGGCAAACAGCTGCTCTTGAATAAAGGGAAGCCGTGATAACACTGACAGACGTTTGGAGACGGATTCTTGAATTCTGCTCTCATTTTTTTCAAAACTACAAAATTCTGGCTGCATACCTCAAGAATCAACAAAATAATTTGAGTCATCACACCAGCATGCCTTCATTTCATGCATATGTTGCATTCAACTTTTAAAAGCAATCCAAGTCAATTATATATTAAAGGTAATGTGTTAATTTCACCAATGGAAATCGCAAAATAATTGGCCAACCAGAGCAAAGCAAGCCATAAAAATATAGAGATGAAATGCCTGGCTAGTTTCTAACTTCAACATCCAATCTACTACTCAAGTGTTGGCCTAAAACTCCATTAGCTTCCCTTCTTCCAAACCACATTCTTACTTAGTGACCATACTCAAGACTACAAATCACTTTTAGTACCAAAAGCTGTGACTTACAAAATGGAAGCGTATTTCCTCTTGGCTCTTGCCTTGTGTTATTACTATAATAGTCATGTTCAAAAGACTCAGATGCCTTATTTTTAGGTTCAGCCAAAATGGCCCTGAAACCTGAAAGAAACAATATAGCAACACCTCAGCACATCTCAATTATCTGACCACACCCACATTCTCCAAGTACCATATTTAGAACCATATTATTCAGAAAGACCAGTAAGCACGGGCTGTAGTGAAATAACTATAACTCTTGAAGCCTGCCATAGTAATCATGTGAAAGTTAACAGTTTCCACATAGAACTACTCCTACTCACAAGTTAAGCACAACAATCTACTTGCTGTGAGAATGACTGAGCACTGGCACAGTTTGCCACAAAGGTTGTGGAGTCTCCATGCTTAGGGATATTCAAAAGACACCTGGACATGGTCCTGTGCAACCACAGTGCTGAGGTGATCCTGCTTGAGCAAGATGACCTCCAGAGGTGCCTTTCAACTTCAACCATTCTGTGATACTTAGCAGGATTCTGAGATGCTCCAGAAGGAATCCCATGAACTTCTGTGCTAAAACAGCAGTTCGTGGGTGTTTTGCACTGATCTAGGTTTTGCTTTTATGAAAGAAATGGGTATTATATTCAAGCTATCCAACTAATTTCATTTTAACCTCACAGCAAAAAGGAAATACAATTTGACTGCTAAGTAATCTCAGGCTCATATTCCTATGCACAAATATCATTTTTATAGAACCACTTATGATAGGTATGATGCAGAACCACCACGTATATTAAGGGGGAAAAGAAACCCCAGACACAAAAAGTAAGAACAACAACCAATCAAGTCCACACACCAAGTTATTTCATATGTGTGACTAAGCAACATTGAACAGGAGGTTTGACTGAAAGGCTGCTGTTAAGTTTCCCCAAAAGCCTTTCTTCTCCTGGTCTTGAAAGAATGTAATTAGGTGACTGTTCTCACTGAATGTTAACAACGCTACTATTTACTTGCAAAAGAACTTTGTATCAAGATGTTTTTACATCACAAATAATTTACCTGCAAACACAACTAAAAAATAAAGGTACATTAATGATGATACACACTTATTGCAAAGAAAAGTCAAAGAATTCAGTCAGATTCTTACTTCGATCACACTCTTCAATTGCTCGGGCAGCTTGCGATGGTTTTAGATACCTCACATAGCCCAAACCCTTACTTTCTCCAGTAGTCTTGTTTTTAATAATGCTGCAATATTCAATGTCTCCATACATCTGGAACAATTAAAAAGCGTATTAATTTCCAATATCTGAAAATGCCTAAAAGTTTCATGTGCTAAACCCTTTTGATAATTAAGACAAATCATTTTAAAATAACAATTATCAAATAGCAAATCAGTACCTTAAACTTCTCTCGCAGATCCTCCTCTGTATAGGTTTTCGGTATCATAACAAAGATTCGTGTAAGCTCCTCATCTTCAACATCTCGGTGGCTTCCAGAAGCTCTTGACTGTGCAATAAATACCTAATGAAATAATTACATAGACACTAATTACCAGCAATAGGTCTTAAACACGTATCAACAACCAAGAAAAAGGTTTAACAACCTTTGTATTTATTTTTCGCATAAGCTAGCTTTCCTAACATGGAAAAAAAGAACAGCTGTGATCACCTGTGACAAAAGATCTACAAATATAATTCACCCCAAATGGTTTCCCAAGCAGGACAGAGGCCAGCAGAAAAAGTCTTACTGGGGATAATGAACAATGGTGAGGAATACTGCTACTGACTTAGCAGCACTGCCAATATGCCCAGTGACACGGGAGAGGTAGCAAAGAATGCATTACTGTAACAAGCTTAGTATAGCAGTAGTAAAAACAAATATGCAAACAAACAAACAAAAAGGCCTAACAGCTTATTAAAACCTTGCTACTGGAGTTCACTGCTCAGTTGGGCTGAAGTTTGCAGGTCTAGTGCTCTATGAAGGATCATAACTTCTCACATCGTTACTGTTAAAATACCTTTTAATTACTGAAGTAAATTTCATGTCAGAAGGGCACATCAGAAGACAACCAGGAGAAAAAAACAAACAAACCACAAACAAAAACAAACAAACAAACACACCCAAAACAACCAAGTAAGAAAAACACAAGCCATTTCCTAAGTAAGCTTCTTATACAAAAGTAGCAACTGATTTCACAGAGCTCTTAATTTATGTTTCTAATAGTCATGCAGGGGAGAAAGGAATACAAGTCTGATCTTTTGGCTTCTGATGGCAAGTTCTTCAGAAAAGATTTTACTGACTCAATTGCATTTTCACATGAAAACAGGAGGCTGAAAGCTGCCACCCAATTGCATGGATTTAAAAAAAAAAAAGTTTTGAAAAAAGTTTTCATGAGCTACAAAACCAATATGAAACACATGTGCAAAGCCAGCTCTATTTATTCACGTCTATCTTGCTTACAACACTTAGAATATACTGTTTAAGAATCTTTGTCACAGAGACTCCTCGAAAATTCAAAACGTAGCCCCAAAGAAAGACCCCGTAGTTTCCAGGTAGAGCATTTCCCTCCGGCCTGTTACAGCTTAGGCCACACGTGGGAGCTTCAGGTACGGCTGGGACCCCCCCGCAGCCGCTCCGCGAGGCCGCCGTGGGTCCGCCGTGACCGGAGGGGTCTCAGCGCCAGCCCCGGCCGTGCGGGCAGCACAGGCCCGACGGGGCGGGGCGGCCGCTCGCTGCCCGGCTCCCAGGGCTGCTCCGGGCAGGCCCCGACACCGCCCGCCCCACAGCGCCCGGCCCCGCTCCCCGGCGGGTACCTTGATGGGCTTGGTGTCGGGGAGCAGGCTGCGGCCGTGCATCTCCTCCATGGCCCGGCAGGCCTGCGAGCTGCGGGCGAACTTGATGAAGGCGATGCCGCGGGACTCATTGGTGCGCCTGTCCCGCAGGAGCCAGATGTTCTGGATGTCCCCGAAGGGGGAGAAGCGCTCCCGGATCAGCGACTCCTCGGTGTCCTTGCCCAGCACCACGAAGATGCGGCTGTTGGGCGGCTCGTCCAGGCACTCGGCCGACAGGCGGACGCCGCTGCTCTCCTCCATCACGAGTTTCCCTGGGGGGCCGGCAGGGAAGTGCCGCTGCGCCCTTTCCGCCGGGGAGACAACGCGCCCGCCCCTTCCGCCACCTCTTCCTGTGCCAGCCGCGCCCCTCCCACCCCGGCGCCGCTCCTCGGGGCTCGGTTCTGTTACCGAGGACCAGAGATGTTTAACGAGGGCTGGCCCCGTTACCGAGCAGCGGCCCTGTGCCGGATCCTCGCTGCTTTGCAATGTCTTTAGGGATAGAGACTCCACAACATCTCTGGGCGGCCCGTGCCAGTGCTTGGTTGCCCTCACTGTAAAAAAAGTGTTTCCTGATATTCAGAGGGAACCCCCTGTGTTTCAGTGCATGCCCATTGCCTCTGGTTCTGTCACTGGGCACCTCTGGGAAGAGTCTGGATCCTTCATTCTCTCCCTTCAGCTATTCCTATATATTGATAACATCCATCCTGAGCCTTCGCTTCCCTGGGCCACGCAGTCCCAGCTCTTGGCCTTTCTTCACGTAAGAGAGGTTCCAGTCCCTTACTCACTTTTGTGGCCCTTCACTGGACTCTCTCCAGTAGGTCTTAAAGTGCCTCAGCAATCCTGAGTAGAGAGGAAGGGTCTTCTCCCTTGTCCTGCTGGTAGCACTCCTAATGCAGCCCAGGATACTTGTCCCCTCTGCTGCGCATTGCTGGCTCATGTTCACCTTGGTGTCCACCACAAGACCTTTCTGCAAAGCTACTTTCAGCCAGTCACCTCCCTCCTCCAGTTGTACTGGGTCATGTGGTTCTTCCTCCTCTGGTGCAGGAGTCTTGCACGGCCCCTTGTTGAACTTCTTGGTGCTCCTGTCAGACCATTCTCTAGTCTGTCAGGTTCGTATGGATGGTATCTGGTAGGACCTGACATATTGACCACTCCTCCCAGGTTTGTACCCTCTGTCACTATTTTCCTAACATACTCACTTCTGCTGAAGTGATTTTTGTTTATTTTTAAAGGGCATCCTTCAACTAGAGACTCACCTCCTTTGAAAGAGCACTAGTGTCACAAAGAGAGAATTCCTCTGTGAAGAAACTATTTTCAAGGCCTTTGCTGCTATAGGCAACAGCAGGGCTTCTTGGGAGTGCTCAGGATACAGAAGACCAGGGAACTTTATACATTTCATAGGAAATAAACACAAAAAATATCCAGGAAATATAGCTATCTGTAGGAAAATAAGCACACAGATAATTAATTGAGAAGAATGCAATGTTCTTATAAAGCTCATCACATCTTTAATATTTGGATTCGAAAAAAAAGAATTCCTCCTAAAGGAGTTGTCAGTGCCCTAGGATTGTAGTGGTGCTGACCACTGCACATTGAGGGGTCAGTGATCCACAGCACAGTTCACCCTGGACAAGCGCAGGCTGGGGCTGTGCTGGGCCATGCTGCAGGTACAGCCTGGCCTTCAGGCCATATTGTGCAGCACACATGCCTCAGCCAGGGATGAGCAGGGTAAACTCAGTCAGCTGGCTCATCCTTGCAGAGAAGCCTGTGGGCACCCCCTGCTTGGTACTGACGATTACACCTGCAGCCTGGCCTTGCCCTTGTCTAACAGAACAGCAAAGATTCCTGAGACCATCATTTCTGTTTTGACTGCAGAAATGGCAGAGTTGTTTCCATGTTACAAAATCCTATAAAGCTTGAAAGACCATAAGTGAGGCTCTCTACTATGAAAGTGGTCTGCATAGCGTGCTGTGTGTGAGCCAGAAGCTCCCTCAATGCTACTCCACCTGGGCCTCCCACCATCTAAAGGGATGTGAGATTATACTTCTTTTTATAATGTTAGCATTGTAAATAAACAGCATTGTAGAAGATACTTTACAGAGTGTGACTCCATTCTTACTGGGTTCATAACGGACAAACATCTCCTGGTGCAAAATGAAGTTAAAAGAAGAAATCAGGATCGGGCTGCGCACATTCTGTTACTTTTCACAAGCAAATTAAATATGCAGAAATGCCCCTTTCACGTAAGCAGATGTAGCTGTCAAGAGGAAGAACATAATAACTGTGACCAACATTTTAGATTTTTTCATAGATCAAAA
This sequence comes from Neopelma chrysocephalum, assembly GCF_003984885.1. Lineage (NCBI taxonomy): Eukaryota > Metazoa > Chordata > Aves > Passeriformes > Pipridae > Neopelma > Neopelma chrysocephalum. Next base: position 11,586,412 of record NW_020897703.1, read on the forward strand.
TGGGTGATGTTGAAAAATGTAAAAATATCTTTATCCAGAAATGTTCTCAGTGCCACACTGTTGAAAAAGATGGAAAGCACAAGACAGGACCAAATCTTTGGGGTTTATTTGGCTGTAGAACAGGACAAGCTGCAGTATTTTCTTATTTAGATGCAAACAAAAACAAAGGCAAAACTAACAGATAGCATGGATAAGCTGCAGTGTTGGAGGGGACATATATGCAAAAAACCTCTTTCTTTAGAGCTATGATAAAAAGCCTTACTCACAAGGAGTTACTCTCACAACTGTCTACTTTGCCTTACTGCAGGCAAATTTGAACTAGTTTTGGAAACAAAAATCCTCGTTCCCTGTATTAAAATATTGGTAAAATTTCCAATACTCAGTACATCAAATTAGAAGGTTTATAGCTTTCCCAGAATTTCCTAGTACCAACGGGCAGATTTTAATTTCTGTTCTTAGAGTGTTTTCAAATTTTGTTTGCTGGTAACTACCCTCTACTGGCATCATGGTATGCTGCAGTTGTTTTGCTTGACTAAATACTGTCTCCTACTAGTATGCTATGACTTTTGTTTTTTCTTGTATTTTTCATACAGACAGTCTTGAAAAGCAGTGGAACAACTCCAGTGGAAAGTATTCTGCGTGGGTTTCATTGTTTTTATTTCTATTATTTGAATATAAATTATATTATTTGAATCAAACTATTAATTACAAATACAGTCCTGGTTTGGGTTTTTTTTCTGGTTACTAAAGAGCTTTAGAATTGGCTGACTTCTTTATTTTTCTGTGATTTCTAAGAAACATTTTGTGACATTCACTTTATGCTGGGACTTCCTTCATACAAAACATTGTCAACACATATTGACTATTTTTTCCCATTAAAATTGTGTGAAAAAAATCATACCGATGTTAGTACAGCTTTTTAAAAGAAAGTCAACAAAGCAATATCTAAATCCACTTTAGACAATGGGAAGTCAACTCTGGAGGACAGAAGAAAAAAGTGGACATGTCATTATAGGTCTTGCAGTAGTTTTCAGTACAATAGTAGGCTTATGTAGACAGAGACAGGTTTTAGCAGGTTTGGAAGGAAACACTAATGGTTTTTCAACTTGTCAAGAGATTCCAGGAACTGACCATTGACAACCCTTTTTCTAATGCCCCTCAATGGAGCAGAGCTTGATGAATTTCATGTCAATCTGCAGATGTTCATTTTCAAAAACGGTATGAAATTAAGGTTGGATCCTCTGGATATTGGAATTACAAAGATACTTATATACTCTAAAAGTAGTAAGTAGTTGTATGTGAAATGGTGCAAAGAACTGCAACTTTCTGTGATGCAAAAAGGACTTATATTTTACTTAATAAAGTGACACGAAGACAATGTATACCTTGTACATTTTATATTATCATTTATCATTTATGCTCACATTCTCTTGGATTCTACATGGACGACGTTCAAAAGCATCACACCTTTGATTTGAAACCATCGATATTTTCATACATATACGATGTTGTGCCAGCCTTGTACTTTATTATATTTTTTTGTTTTTCGTGAGTTGTTTGGAGTGAGAATACACTGACAAGAGTATTTAGAAAACCCTAAGAAATACCTTCCTGGTTCAAAAATTATTTTTGTTGCAATTAAAAAGCAGAATGAAAGAGCTGATGTTATTTGCATACCTGAAAAAAAGCAACTTCATTGAACATTGCTTCAGCAGCTGCAATGTTAGTGAAAGATGGTTTTAATTTTGACTAGCTCCTAAGTCAAGTTTTAGTATTTTGATGTTAATTATTCATTAGGGACTGGCCTTAGCAAAATCAAATAAGGATATGTTTTAAGATGTTGTGTCCTAGTAACATTGTGAGGTGGGCATTATTTATATGGTGTTATACATTTCATATAGAGAGATCTATAGAAATAGAGGGGTTTATACAAATACTGTTCCTTTCTATAAAGACATGTGAGAGCCTGATTCTGCAACTAGTTATTCAAACATCCACTGAAACTATTAGTCAGTGATGGCTATGTAAAGCTACAGTGTCTATTCCCAGGTGCTCATTTTATGAGCAATGTACTGCTGCAATGCTTACCCACCAGGGGCTTTAACTGGTTGTCTTCTGCACTCCATAGAACTGAACTGATGGTTTGAAGGAAGGGAATAAGCAAGCATCAGGTAACAACTTCTCTGACACAACTGGGTGAGCACTTGCTTCTCTTTTATTTTGTGTTGTAGTTTTAAGATAGTTCCCCCTTTCAGTTTAATAGTCAGGACCTCTTCTGATGAGTGTTTGAACAATTAAAGCATCTGCCTGAATAACAAAAACTTTCTCAAGTGCTTTTCTCATTTTCATTTTGAGGAGCGCTCTGTCACTGCCCTTCTGAACAGAGAAACACACTCTGCCTGAGAAATGCACTGACATTTCTGCTTGTGATTCTTTTAGGGCACCTCTGTATGTCTGTACCCAAGGAAACCAGGTGAGACTGGCTAAAGCCTTTCTTGCTGTTTGAGTTGGCATTGTGCATCCCTGCTGACTGAAGGTGCATCATATGTAAGATGCATCAGATGTAAGCTGCCTGTACCTCAGTACAGCATACTTGTAGAATTACAAAGGCAGCACAATCTCATGGCATTGAAAAATCCATTTTTCTTTTGGCCCTCCCACAAAAGGCTTAAACTAATTATCTCAGGCCCACATATGAAGCTGCAGCCCAGTATACAGTGTACTTGGTTTACTCATCATACAAGCGGGTGTATAGTTAAATGTATGCCAGACAGACTCCAGTTTTCTCCTAACATCCACCAATGCACAGGACACCAGGCTGGGTGTCTGAATCAGGTTTTATCCTGACACCATGTCCAAAGCCCGTGCAAGTTATAGAACCGTCAAGCCACTGGATCATCTTTGTCACATTTCATCCTGAAGAGAAGCTTCTAGTTTATACACAGATTTAAGGTTGCAGACTTCTTTACAATTAAGGTGTTACAGTAAAGAGTTCACTATGTATTTTATGCAATGGAGATAACTGCAGTTTTACTTTCTTCAGTCTTGACTCTGCTTTTTGAGAGGTTATCAATATCCAGATTTTTAATGTAATGAATCCCATGCATAAAGTCCCAGAAAATAAACTGAAGATGCCACAAAACCTTGAAGAAACGGTAAGGGAAGACATTGTTTATACCTAGGCTTACAGAAACACTAAATTGCTGTAAGTGTTTACATACAGAACTGCTACACAGTAACCATTTCGTAGTAAATACTGGTATGAGTGCTCAGACCAAACCTTACTGCAGTGAGATAGTAAAAATTATTTCCATACAATTATTTCGCACCCAAGGTCCTTGCTTGAGAGCTGGGGGTACGCGCCAGACTGACCTCCAGCAGCTCATACGATTTCTTTGTGTAAGGGGAGTGTTTGTGCCAGCGCTGCAAAACCGCAAATGCGGTTCGGGGCGTGTGGCAGCGGCGCCCTTGGCGGGGACGGCTCAGCGGCAGCCCCGACAGCGCAGGGGGCGAGGGCGGCCCCTCGGCTGCGTCCTCCCGAAAGCGGGGCCTCCGCGAACGATGTGACAGTCGCGGCGCAGTCTGGAGGGCTGCGCTCGCTGCCGCGTGTGGAACCCCTTTGCGTCACAGCTCCGGCGGCGCGGCGGCAGCGCGCTCGGAAACGCTTCAGGAGCAGTGTTTCAGCCGCCCTTGCCCCCGCTGGGATGCGCTGCCATTTCATACCCAAGCCACCTGCATGGAAAGAGCTTCATTAGAGGTGCGAGCAGCTCGGGGACGACCCCCTAGAGCGTGTCCTCCGACCCCCGCGCTTGCCGCCCCTCGCCCCGCACGCCGCGCAACCCGCAGCCCCCTCGCCGCGGGTTCTGCAGCCGGGCGCGCCCCAGCAAGCCAGCGCCCGGGTGCGCCCCCTTTCCCACCGCCACGGCAGTCCGGGGCCAGCCCGGCTCCCTCCTCTCCCCAGCGGCTGGGGCTACTGGCGGGGACGGCGCCCGGCGCCCCCCGCCTGCCCCATTGCCGAGAGGGTGCCGTGGGCGGCGGGGTTTCTCAATGGAGAGCCCGTCCTCCTGCGGCAGCATCCCTGTGCGCCGGGGAGAGACGGAGAATTGCACAGAACCCCGTCAAAGGCGGGGGGCAGGCACGGAGCCCTGCCGCCACAGCGGCCCAGGACCGGCGGCAGCGAGGGGATGGCTGCTCAGCCTGCAACAGTGCGGGCACCGAAACTGGGAGCCAAAATCCTTTGTCTGTGGCTTCCTAAGCAGTCGCCTAGCTGCGGAAGCCGCAGCATCTGCGCGGACTCCCCTGTAACCCCCGACTGCTGAGGGAGACGCGGCAATCCTTCGGGACACACACGTAGCCCTTCCTGTCCCAGCTGACACCCGCGAACCCCCCTGAGCTACCGACACCTGTCCCAAAAGCGCTCCCTCTCCTTGCACTGCCCGGACCCTGCGCCGTAAGGAGCTGCTGCAGGAACAGGGTCCTCGGCAGGTCGGAATCCCGTTTGGTTGAAGATTTGCCCGTGTGTTTTCCCAGCCACCCAAACTCCCATTCATGAATTTCTGAAGCACCCTTCATTCAGTCTTTGGTGAGCGCATGAAAGACATTTTTCACGTGTTAAGATCCATGACTCTTGTTTTTTTCAATCGCTTATGCGTAGGCATTGATTAAGCAATGAAACGTGCTCCACGTGCGCATAAAAATAACCCCGGTCCGTCTGCCGGCGATGGATGCGGTCGGATTCCGTCTGGCAGCCGGTGATGCCGGAGCGCACACTCAGGAGAGCCTCGGCGGGCCCGCTCCCGCCGGGCTGCCCTGCGGGAAAGCGGCTTTCGGCAGAAAGCCCTGGGCGGCTCCTGGCGGGCAGAGCCCGCTGTGCTGCCCGCACGCCGCGCCAGGAGGGAAGCACCGCGGGTGCAGTGCGCACCGGGCAGAGCTGGGTCTCCGCACGGGTGAGGCTGTAGGCAAATCAACTCGGAGATTCAAGAAACGGAATTCACTCGGGATTCTTGAATGGGCTCCGTTTTTCCGCCTGTCTCCTGAAGTACTGAATAAGCTCAGATAATGCTATAAATTAGAGCTCTTTAATGCGAGCCCTCGCATTACCTCCCGCCGCCTTTCCCGCGGCCCGCAGCCCGGTTCGTCTCTTCCCCAAACACGCATCACAGACAAAAGGCCCCTCCCTCTCCCCCCGATGTTCTTGAATGAAGCTCCCTAGCGCAACTCCCCACTGCCGGGGGTCCTCCTGCTGGGGGACCCTGCGCGCCCCGCCCGCTCTGCTGAGGCTGCTGTGGCCAGGCGGGCGGCGGTACCCCCTCGTACCCGCAGCGGGACTTGCCAGCCCTCCCTCCCCCCCGCCTGCCCCCCCGCTCGGCTCACGCGTCCTCCCCTCCCTCCTTCTCAGTGGTCTGCCGGCTGGCTTACGCAGCAGCCGCCGCCAGCATTGACAGCACTTGGCAGAAGGGGTTTACCCGAGCGCTCCAGGAGCATCTCCAGAGGCGCGGCGGCAGCGCCTGCCCGACTCAGCAGGGGAGCGGCCCGAAACCGGGGACCGGGGCGAGAGCCGGAGAAAGGCTGAAATCCGGGAAGCAGAAAAAATATCTAGAAAAATACGAATAATACTACTATTAATAAAGAGTGGTGGGCAGGAAAAGGAGGTCGCGGGGGGAAAGTAGGTGGCGAGAAGAAGGCGCGGCTCTGAGCAAGGGCCCGGGCAAGGGGCAGGAGCGGCCCTTCGCCGGGGCTGCCAGCAGTCCTCCCGTGCCCCGGGGCGGCCGTCGAGGCGGCGGCAGCACGTGGCGACGGCAGGGCATGGCCTGAGCCACCCCCGCCGCCGGCACCATGGCCACCGCCGGCGATGCCGGCCTCGACGTGGCAGCCGTGGAAAGTTTCCTAGAGAGGCACCCGGAGCTGGTGGAGAAGTGGCTGAAGAGGAAGAACTCGCTCCCTGGAGCGCCTGCCCAACCCGCCGCCCCCACTGCCGGCCCGTCGGAGGAGCGACGGAGCAGCGACGGCCCTGGCGGCGGCTGCGGTAGCGCGGGCGGCCCCGGCGGTCCCGGCCCCGGCGGTCCCGGCCCCGGCGGTCCCAGCCCCGGCGGCGGGGGACTGCAGCGCCGAGCGTCCCAGAAGGAGCTGCGGAAGAGCTTCGCCCGCTCTAAGGCCATCCACGTCAACCTCACCTACGACGAGCATGTGCACGCCCGGGCGCAGGAGCCGCTGAGCAGCGTGCGGCGGCGGGCGCTGCTGCGGAAGGCCAGCTCCTTGCCCCCCACCACCGCCCACATCCTCAGTGCCCTGCTGGAGTCCCGCGTCAGCCTGCCCCAGTACCCCCCCACCGCCCTGGACTACAAGCGCTACCTCAAGGAGCACAACGAGCGCCAGTTCTTCCTGGAGCTGGTCAAGGACATCTCCAATGACCTGGACCTCACCAGCCTCAGCTACAAGATCCTCATCTTCGTCTGCCTCATGGTGGACGCGGACCGGGGCTCCCTCTTCCTTGTGGAAGGAGCCGCCGCCGGCAAGAAGACCCTGGTCTCCAAGTTCTTCGACGTGCACGCCGGCACCCCGCTGCTGCCCTCCGGCTCCACCGAGAACAGCAACGAGGTGCAAGTGCCCTGGGGTAAGGGCATCATCGGCTACGTGGCGGAGCACGGAGAGACGGTCAACATTCCCGACGCCTACCAGGTAGGAGCCGGCCAAACTCCCCCGCACCGCGGCAGCGGAGGCGTCTGCTGGCCATCGCCTGGCCAGCAGACGCCTCCCGGGGCGTCCTTCCCGCCGCCCAGTGTCCCCCTGGGTGTCCATCCCCGCCGCCCAGCCTCCCCTGGGGTGTCCCAGCCGGCGCGTCCCAGCCGGGGCGGCGGGGATTCCGCGGAGCAGCCGCAGGGGTGCTCGGGGCAACTGTTGACGGGGCGAGAGGGGGCTCCGGTAAAGGCAAGAGAGAAGGCCCCTCCCGGGTGGCCGATGATGCTAAAGTGGCCCTGAAATCGGTACAGCAGTGCTTCTGAATTTCGCAGGAGCGATAGGTGGCTTCACGTGTTTTGAAAACATGTTTTGGAGTCGGCTGAAGAAAAGTTTCAAAACATGCTCATGACAGTCCCAGTGATAGTGTTCTTAAATCTCTGTTTCAGTGTTTCCTGCTTGTCCGCTGCTAACAAAAAATCTCATTGCTTTCAAAAGGGCGTGTATTTTCACCTTTGCATATGTCCACTCAGCCCACGTGGCATGTGTTTTCAAACCTATTCCTATGAGTGATATAACCAGTCCTGTTATTCTCCAACAAAGACTATTCCCACTTTTTACTCTTTTAGAGGCTTCAGTATGAATTGTGAAAATGTAGTTTTGGCTTGAAGGCAAACATTACCTTTGACTTCAGCAGGGACAGATGAGCCCTTGCCTGAGTGTGTTATTGCAGACAGAGCCTTCAGTTTCCTTGCTTGAAATGTACCTCTCTTTCAGGGGGTCTGTTTCCAGTGTTTATTTGTGTGAGTCACTATCATCAATTTGAGGTTCTTGAGAAAATTAAGAACCACAGATCGTCTTAATTAGGATCATGGAAAGCATTAGAAAGGTGGGAGATGTATGTCTTTAAGAATTTTAGTAACAATCGTTGCCCATTGTCTGATTTTGCTCTACAGTAATAATAAAAATAATAAACATTAAAAAAACTGGTGATGCTTTATAGCAAACTACAAGGAAGAAACTTGAAAAATAAGATTTTTTTTAAAAAATACAGATATTTGAAGCTGAATATTTATTTATTTGTCAAGCTCTATTTGAAAAATACTGGGCACCTCACAGATCCAGACTGACAGATGTTCCCAACCCACAGAGTTCAAAGGGAATGAACAGAGCTTGGTAAAAATGTTCAGACTAAAATGAGTATTGGATTACTTTTGAAGAAAAACCTCAACTGGCTTTCTTCCGTTGTTTTTCCCTTTCTCCATTATACACTTTCTCTTGCAATCTGTTTTTATTTTCACTACTAAAAACTGTGCAGTTCCCAGAATATCTGCTGCTGCAGGTGAAGCAATATGTTCTTAATAGTCTCAACTCACTAAACAGATAAAGGATGTCTGAGTTTGGCTGAGAAAGAGCTTGATCCCTCTTTTTAACTCTGGATAACTCCAGCCATCTTTTTTTGGAGGTGAAAATTTCACTGGAAAGGCAGTGTGTTTTCTGGTCCTAGGGAACTGTATTATTTTTTATTCAACATTTGTTCACGTTGTGTTCACTTCCCTGTGAAAAAGTCCAGCTACTTTAAACAGTTTATTGTCTGTTTAATTTGCAGAGAAAAGTAAAAAACAATCCGTCCAGTTGTCATTTCCAGTACTATTTATGTTATACTTTTGTCTGGCTCTTATTAAAAATCAATTTAAATATTATAAATAATAAAATTCATTGTGTTTAAGCCCTAAGTACTTTAGTTGCAGTAGATGGGCAAGCTGTAATCCAAGTCCATCTTGTAATTACATCAATTGCAACTTCCCTGCTTTCAGTGGAGCTACTTCTGATTTGACTTTAGTGCAAATGAAACTTAAGATCTTGCAACATTTATGAAAGTTTTGCTTGATAATAACGTGGGGGAATCTGCTTTCTATTACATTTCTGAGTTAGTAACAGTTTATTTTCTCTTGCATGGCAAGTGTATGTATCCATTGTGCATCATTAAAAGAAGACCTTTCCAATTTAATAGTAAAAAGAGCTCTATGGAAGCCCAGGTACGTGTGTGTGAAGAAGTGACAGGTGTTCCGTTTCAGGTCATTGTAGCGCTCACAATAGAGCACTTCAAAAATTAATAAATATGATGATAGGATTTTTGCCAGTATTGCCACCGATGATGAAAGTGTTTAATCAACTGTCAGGTAAAAAACAGCACCACCAGGAAACTGTCAGGTGGAGTTGGAGAAAAAGTGGTGACAGCACAGCACCATTTTTTGTCCATTGAAGAGGGTTTCTACATTGATGCTATTCATTTGGTAAGAAAAGGCCTTTCATTAGGTCAGAGGAACACTTTTAGATTAAAGTTCTTTTGCTTGCTTTTTAAATTAACGCCCTTGTTTAAAAAGAGGTAAATATACTTCCATGTCATCAATTAGCTAGTTTACAGTATTGGGTAATTTATTTTATTATCATCCAGCCATCTCTGTTTTCTCAGAGCCTAATCAAACACCAGTTGGAATTCGACCACTGAGTGGAAAGTGCGTGTCCTGCTTGTGTTGTCAGCTACTACTGACATTAATGGTACTTCAGTGCAATCAGCATTATGTTTAAGTCCTGTCACGTCTTGCAGTTTGTTTCGTGCAGGAAGTCCCCTGTCCCCATACACACACTGACTGCTTTAGGAAGTATTTGTAAATGACTGGCTGTGTAATTTTCCGAGACAGTGTAGTTTTTCAGTTGCACATTCATTTTTCTAAAAAGAAAAAATACTAAAAAATTAAATCAGTAATAGGCTGGGGTTTTCCCACAATCCAGGTGATTGTTGGTGTTGTTGAGTCTGACTTTCTAAATCTCCTCATGTAAACAATCTTTCTTAATTCAATAAACATACACATATATAAGGGTTAGAATTATTATTATGTATTGAGGACTGTATAATAATCACTTCTTTTAATACTAAACAATGACTGTATAATATCTCACAGTAATTTAATTTATGAAGTTCAGCTGTAACTGAACAAACTTCTTGGAAGCCCACAGCAATAAAGAATTTGACAAATAGTTTATGGAAAGGTTTAGATTAATGTTATATGACTGATTTAAAACTTGCACAATTTCATTCATGTCATTAAAAGCATTATTTATTACATTTCAAAGTCATGTGATGAAAGAGAGTTTATAACAGTAACATATACAACCTGATCTGCAAGAGTTAGCAGTACAGAGGATTTGAGAACAAGATAGCAATTAGATACTTTCTTTGCATTTTGGAGCCAGTCTAGAACTCTTTCTCCTAAAATTAATCCAGTTGATTTATAAATTGAACTTTCAGTCGCTATAAGTTCTATTATAGGGCCTTTGGTCTTGCCATATGTTAATTTTGGGAAGCATTTCTGACTCCTTATTTTTATGTGAATAGTGCACTGTGTCTTGAGCTCTCATTTGGAAGAATTTGGTCATACTGGCAAGGAAGTTTGTGGCCTAAATGTCCATTGAGGTTCCCCTTAGGAGAGAATAGATGTAGCTTCTGTAGTCATATGTGAATACTATTAAGCATATTGTAAGTATACAGGCAGAGAGGCCATTATCTGTAGTTCTTAGGAATTGTTTACATTTTTCTTTTCCTATTTAAAGCTATGGATTTTTTCATGTCATCCCTCCTTCTCACAGGATATCTATGATGTTTAGCCAAAATTACTGATAATTTCAATTTTTTTCCATCTTTTAGAGCAGTATTTAAATAATAAACATTTAAAATCACAAGTAATGTTTGGTTATTGGTATATTTTTAGCTGTGCAAAAGTTGGGAGATAATTTAATAGCATCCCAAATTCTTCTAACTAGTGGAAAAAATATTACCCTCTAGAATAGTAAGCATATATCAGAAAGGGGTGAAAAATATGATCTGCCATTTTCTAGTGTCAGGTGAATAAAGTTTCTGTACATCTTATGTTAAATTTGGAATTTTAAAAGTAGCTTTAAAAGACAGAAGACAAAAATGTCTTACCAGATGGATGTTTTAATAAAATGTGTAGCAAAGAGAGGAAAAATATTAAATGGAGTCATGCTAAGAGATGGGTTTTGTAAGTTGGAGAAAGTGCTATAAAATATGATCAGAATTATTTTTCAGTACAGCTCAAGTCTTCAAAAAGAAAATGTAACCACATTACTGGAACTAAAATGAAGCAAAATAAGAGACAAATTGAGCTCTCTTTGTGCTGGACTCGCCTGTTACTTCTTTCAAGCTTAGGCCAAACATAACATAGTTACGCACACACATCCCTTTACAGTAAGTTTTAAACATCCTTGAATACTTAGGTACAGGCATGGATGTTGTCTTTTTCATGCCCTCCTGGTGAGCTCTGAGCATTCACTGGCTCCTGCTGTGCCAGGACAGCATCACAGAGCTACAGCTCAGGGGTGCAAACCTTTCAGCCTGGGAGTACCTGTGTGGGACTGGCTTTTGGTGTAAAGGTCAGGAGGAGGCATAAGCCACATTTTGTTACGCAGGGTAGCTGTTTATCATCATCAATATTAAGTGTGTCTCTTTCAATTTTAAAGAGCAGTTAAAGGATTAAAACCCTGGGGCCTGGGAAGTTCAGTTCTGCAAGTGAGAAGCGTTTGAGCACTGTTTTATTCAGCAGCACTGGGCAGCTGGCACCGACAACAGCTGTATTCATTTCGGTGCTGACTCTTAACAAGGACAGAGGTTGCTCTTTAGAGAGCAAGGAGAATGAGACCTGGCAAGCAGAATAAACAGTGATTTTAAAAATTCCTTGTAATAAAGAAAAAACAGTTAAAACAATTTTTTTGCTCTGCATTAAACATGACTAGGAAGTACCATGGGGAATGCAGGAGATAATTGCAACAGTAAAGAACTAAACTGCCCTGATGTGCTTTGCGCGAAAGGGCACTCCAGCCCATCATGCAAAATTTGGGAAAGCTTGAAATTCTAAGTACAAATCAGTAAATTGGTGAAGGGCTGTTTAATTATTCCTGAATCTGTAACCCAGTGGCCATGAACACATACTTTGTGTCACAGTGGGGCTGGCCTGGGAGAGGGTGATCTTTCTGCAGGAGGCGGCACCCCTGGGAGGGAAGGGCAGAGAGCCCTCAGGACAGCAGCTGTGCAGGTCTCCTAATCTTCTGTCACTTCCTTCGCACCATAAGTCTTCGTCTTAGGGAGCAGTTTCTGACTGATGTGTGAAACATCCTAAGACCTTCTCAGGTCACACCACCATCACTGTCCCCTTAGAGATCCTGCCAGGGGCAGGAGCTCCGGGGACACATAGATTGGCATGTGTCCAAAACCACCCAAAGGCTCAGTTGTTTCATGTCTCCATGCTGCAGCTCAGGTGGATCACCAGGACAGGCAGGGCTGCACAACGCACTGTACACTGCTGGTGACAGCCCTCCGGTATCATGAGGAATCACACCTGACCCTCCATGCTTGTGTGGGGCAGATGAGGTTAGCTCACCCACCACGCAGGCAGTGACCTGTCCTCCTGAGTTGCTCGGCCATTACTCCGTAGATCCTCACCTCCTGCTTGCTGCCCAGGTGTGCCCACCATGGATGTGAAGCCTTGTCTGTTTGGGATGAGCAGCAGGTGAGCTCAGGGTGCTCAGGTGGGGCTTGTTTGCTTCAAGTCTCTGCATGGAGAGCAGCAGGGTGGCAAGGGCTGGGGTAGAATGAGTCTGACCAGACTCACATGTAATGAGTTTTCTCTACTTCCCATGGTGGCTGTTGGGTAATTCTCAGCCATCTTGTGGGGCTTGCGCACTTAAAATCAGTGCTGAAGGACAGTAGGATGTTTTGTTTTGGTACTGGTGCAATGGGATGCTAAAGGTGGGCGTGGGCTCCCAGGCAAACAGAAGCATTGGAGGACTTCAAGGCATTAACAGGTTAGTAATTTTGTGGGAGTTAAAAAAAAAATCTGACTCCTTTTTCTTAGTTGCCCTACTCTATAGAACAACTACTTAGTACTGGGTGTCTGTGACCTCTCCAGAGGGGCAGTGGTAAGTCCTGGCTCCCCAGCTCTCCCTGCACTGCTGGTCTTGCAGAGCTTGTCAGGAAAAACCTTTTGAAGAGCTGCAGTGGTTTTCCTTTTGGTAAGCTGACAGACATTAACTAGTGTATTGCTCAGCCAGTCCATCTGTCTGAAGAGTACAGATGTTTTAAAGTTTTTTTTCCCTCAGACACTAAAGAACTTTCTTGTCGAACAGATGTGAAACTGGTCAAACTCTGCCTAGAGCTTCCTCACGAGAAGGTAATACTGTATATTTCATTATAGCGTGTCAGTGACTCTTGCAGAATTTGGCTCTTCTGATTTTAGTTGAAATCCTGTTGCAAGCACAAGACTGAGTAAAGCTGTAGTTTCGGTTAGTAAATGATTTTGTTATTCTGCTTGATTGGTTTTTGATTTTTCAAAACAAATGGATGTTTCATTTTGGTTATTTACAGTCGCGTGCTGTTGCATAGCTTTTCCATAGAATAACCAAGGTAATAAACAGGCCTATATGCATCATTACCTGAATTAATTTGTTTTACGTTTCTAAAATAACCCTATTGACAAACTGTGAAAAATAAATGACTTGAGCTACTGGGTCAGCAGAGTTGTGTGTTAACAGGGTAACAGCAACAGTGTGCAGTCTGAGCTTCATGTCTCTACAGTGAGCACTTAAAAATGAGTGTTGTTTTGTTGATAACACTATTGCTTTGTTACAATAAAATATTTTTAATTTATTATTCAAAAATCCTATTATACTGCTTCTGTAGTACTCGAAACCATCTGTTGCCCACCTAAGTAATCTCCTGCAGGTGCTGGGGTTAAACCCATACACAGATTTCTTTTGTGAAACACCCAGGAGTCTTTACTCATAGGAGTATCAGCTTTTTAAAGCCACCCTCCATGTGTATATGTTTCATATGAAGAATCGTAAATATTTAGGAGCTCAGCATTAAGCCTTGTCTCAAAGCAAGTTTGAAACAAGATAAGAGCATGGACACAGTTGCAGTTGGTTCTCAGTGGGGCTTCAGTCAGGTCCAGTACATGAAGGGAGAGCTGTGATGGAGCAAACAGGTGTTGATCTCAAAATACTTAAAATTAGAGAAAAAAAATTTTTCTTTGTAAATAGCTTCTTTAATAGTGATACATGCAAAATAGAAGTGCACAGAATCTGCTGTACATAAGACCACAGCTTGGCTTATTGTTGTACTACAGGTGATCTAACAGGAGTTTGTTTTGAAGGAAGAAAAAAAACCCTTATGTGATGGATCTGGGTAGTGTCCTACAGGAATATTTTCTGATGCCTGCTGTTGATCATCTCAGACTATGAAGCATGAACTCTTTTTATGCTTATTAGCTAGGCAGTTATGTCTGCAAACTTGCTAGTGCTTGTATACCAATATACTGTTTTTTCGTGTCAGTTTTGTGCCAGTTATAAGTAGACAACATGTATTGTTACTTATATCCATTGTCTAACTAATAAATAAAACAGTAGTCAGAAAAAGGATCATATGAGACACTCCCACCAATCAAACTCAACAAAGCCCCAAGCTACTGACATGTGGGGAAGAAAAAGGAAACACCAAAAACTTTAGTATTGCATTGTTGCGAATGAACACCTTTTTTGTTGTTGTTGTTGTTTTGTTTTTTCTTTTGTTTTTTGGGTTTTTTCAAAGTAAGCTATTTTAGAAGTTCAAACTACTTATAGACTTAGTTTTAAATCTGGAAACTGAAAATTTTTTGAGGATCAGTGTTCCCTACTTTAAGAATTGTTTTGGGAAGAACAGAGAGTTCTGAGCTGTTTTGTGTGTTCTTACCTATTTTATTTATCTTGTAAGAAATATTGTTGTCATTATATAAATAGTCACAATATAACTGGGCTGTGCTTATTTACTTGTGAGAATTAGGTTTGAGATGATGCTGCCTGGTACTAATTTGTTCTCCTGCTGCCTTTGTCTCTGGGACTTTAGGGATTTTGGGGGAGATAACAGATATAGCTGCAGCAATCCCTATATGGAAGTCTCCACAGAGATTTATTACTTCTGTTTTGTGTGTGAATTTGTTCTCTACAAAGTTTCTCCATTACTGAAGAGGTTTGCTGCTTGGTTTCTGTTTCCTGTTTATGCACAGTGAAGTTTGCACCATATGTGATTTTTAGAAAAATGCATCTAGAACAGACTGCAGGCCCTAATTTTTTTTATTTGTATTTAACTTTTTTAATGTTATGCTTTGAATCTAGATAACTTGCTGTCTTTTGGATTGCTCTTTCTGTTTTCTATAAAAGTTTATGTATTATAGTCATAGGAAGCATGATTAAGAAATAGAATTGTTATGAACTCTTCCAACTTCAGTTTCTTTATTTCTGTAAGTATAAAGGCTCTTGCAGGATGGCTTCCTATAAATCCAGTCATTCAAGTACATTAAATCAGCTTGTTTATCCCATGCAGTTTGGTAGTACAGTAATACTCAGGTTAACAACGTTGTCAAACATACTACTTATATCACTTATTTTTTATACAACTTAGCAACTCAATCAGTAATTTAAAAACAGTATATTCATGGAAATTTTGATGCAAGCTTATTGTGCATTCTTTATAATAAAGACCTTTCTAAAGAAAAAAACTACAAAAAAAGTAGTGCAATGAATGGTAAAATATAGTAGGCCGGGCCTGTTAATCAAACACCTTTGGTAGTGTTCTCTTCTGTGTGATTAAAAAGCAGTGTTTTCAAATCATTAAATAAAATCAGAAATTACTTTTTCTTGTAGCTGTTAGCTTTGGCTGAGGCACTTAGTGCATTTCACTAGATTCAACGCTTTCTCCTTGGACATTGGAGAAGGAAAACAGCGTCTTTCTCATGAAGACTAAATTCCTGGAAATATATTCAGGCAGGTTTCATCCTCTGTTAGATTATTTGATTTTTAGCTAACTTGGGTTAGGATTATACTTTTTTTTTCTTTGTTCTAAATCATGCTAATAATGCTTACATAAAATGTACTGGTATTGTTAAGGTGGTAAAAAGACTTATTTTCTTTCCAAGTTCAAAGAGCTATCCTATGTTAGAAAAAACCAAACCAAACAAACAAAAAAACCCAAAAACAAAACAAAAAAAAAACACACACAAAAAAAAAGAAAAACCCAATAAAACTCATACCTTTACTAACAATGTATGAAGTACCTACTTAAACTTCCTTCAGGAGCCAAAACTTTTTAATTTCTAACATAATCTAGTACCTCAAATGTCTTGGGAAAAGAAGAAATGTAGATTTTAAGTAAGGTACAACAAGAACAAAATACTTGTTTTGATTCTTTCATGGGAGTTTCAGAGACCCTCCATAGTCTCCTGTGAAATAGTGCATGCCTTCAGTATTTTTTGGTTGGAAATGTTTAAATTATTTTCGCAAATGATAGAAATAGTGACCTTTTTAAATGAGGTTTTGCCTCTTCTTCCTGGTCAGCATGGTTTATTTTTTGTAGACCTTTAAGTGTAGCTGTTCAGGTTTAATCATGATCAATGAATGTTCTTTAGTGAATTCACATGTGTGGTCAATTTGCTACTGACATCAAAGAAAACAGGGATGAGCCCTAATGGATTTTTTTCATTTACCACTTCTATCAATAATACAGCTGATTTGACTTTTAACTGCTTGCCCAATAATTTGTGTGAATTTCATAGTCAAATTTACAGACTAATTTTATGAATACAGTAGTCAATCCAGAGGACTCAAGATACAAAAGATAGGTATCATTTGGTTAGATCCTGATTCAAATTGACTGAAATCCTGAGTACACCAAGCTAATGAGTATCATATGGGATCAGAGCTTGGAAGCATGGTCAATATTTTGAGTTTTCATCTCGTACGTTGAATGTACAGGATCTAAAAAAGTGAATTTGAATATACCAGCTCAATGATGAGAATTCATGCTGCTCACAACTGCCGTTCCAGGTTCTAGCATTTCTGATCCCTCTGTTATTGATTAAGTATGATCTGAAAGTAATGTTATCCTCACAGTTACAGGAACTAGATTTTTTCTTTTTTTTTTGAAAGTTGAGATTCTGATAATGTTATATAATTCCAGAACTTAATCTGATCTTCTATAAAATAAAACCATGAAGATGTTTGTCTGTTCTCATTTATTGACAGTCTTTAAATATGCCTAAAACAAACTGGGACTACAGTGCCCGTATACAGGCAGCTGAAATACCAGCACTTGGAATGATCAATCAAGACTTCTCTCTTCTGTAGCTTTACTTGACTGGGTATCACATTGTACAGGGTAATATTTCCCTAATAAGAATTTACAATCAATAAATATCCTTGAGACAAGGATAGGGTTTCTCCTATAGAATAACTTTTCCTTGTTGGCAGTTCTAAAATTCCAGTTAAAAGTGCCTCAGTCTTCACATTTTTCATGTTTCTGCTATGTAGAAATGTTATTATATAGAACCAAAGCAGTAAAAACAGCTATGTTTGGTTTTAATAATGTTTTAAATAGGCGGTGGTAGACTTTAATTCATGAATGTTCTTGCATGAAAATACTGTCATACAATTAAAATTACAGTGAAGTCTCTCTCAAATGTATCTCATCTAGTCTGTCCCTCATTTCTGAATATATGTCTTGATGTAAAAAAAAAATAAATAAAAGCAAGTGCTTCATTGGTATCATAAACACTGATACTCCTTACTGCCCAGGAGCCTGGTCAGATGAGGACCCTGTTGTGCTGCAGGCTGTTCTAACGTGGGATAATACAGTTTGTGTCTCAAAATGTTCGCAGTCTGACATAACCCATCTCTCTGACTTACCAGGTTTGTTATCAGCTGCTAAACAGGCCTCCTTGCTCAGGGTTACTACCCTGTGAGGAGAGGTAGGCATAAATTTTTGTCCAGGCTTCTTGGCCATCACAGCTCAACTGATAATCTCCATTAGATCCTGCCATGTACATCCCATTTTGACAATAAGTGAATAAAAGAAGAAGAGTGTGGGGATAAGAGGTTTGGAACATAATGCAGGTTATTGGGTCTTTCTGTGTGTATTGCATGGTTTAACAATAATAATGTTGCTAGAAACAGTATTTTATTTTATTTGCTTTTATATCTCTGCATCACTTTCCCAAATGCCACCAAAATTTAATTCCTGCTTGCTTTTCCACAAAAGATTAGGGATAGTTTCACTTCACATCTTGATGATTCTCATTTTTTTCCAATAAACTGCATTAACTTTTTTATACTACTGTACCTTTAGTTTCTACTCTGAAGATGTAATACCCTTCTGCAAAAGTTAATCCAATTCTCCGACATTACCAACAAGTAGTTGAAGAAATAATATTTAATTTATTAATTAGTGAAGCCTACTGTGTGATAATTGCACTGCATTTCCCTTTCTTCTGTTGTAGAAGAACCATATCTTTCTAGGCAGGATTCTCTACTCTGCAGAACAGTTCACCTTCTGTTGAAGTTGATGTAAGTGTTTAAAAGCCTGTGGAAAGATCACAAGATCACACAGATCTGGAATCCTTGATGCTGTTATTAAAAACCATTCATCAATAGGGGTTCTGGTTCTCCTAAAGAAGTTGTTAGGTACAAATAGTTCAAGAGAATCTTATCAAAGACTGTATATTAGTAATCTGATCTTTATGGAAGCAAAGACTGTTTAATACACTCCAGAGGCAGAAATAAGTCTAAGGAGGAACAACTCCTAATGAAGTTGTAGAATTGAAACACAACAAAATAAAATAGCATGATAAAAAAAGAACCAAGAACTTGATATTCTCTGGCAGAAGAGGGCTATAAACTGTTTATAAATACCATGGTTGGTATTAATTCTTTGTGGTTGAAATGTATGAAAATGTGCAGTAAGTAATAAAGTAGCAAAACATATGTTAATCTTTATGATGGATGAGTGTAGAGCACTTCTAAATTACATCTTAAGATGACTAGAACAGTCTATTTCTATACCATCTGGAATTGACAATGGAAATAAAAATAGATATAAAATTGTCAGGAAAAAAACTTTGTCAGTTTTTAGCATCATTAAAAATTTAATGAATTCTCTTCCTCATCACAATCAGCTCTTAGATTAAAGACTGTATGGATTGTTTTCATCACTTGAGACAAATATGGATATTAATTCACAGCCAATGTTTTCTAAACTTTTGAAAACCAAAGTTGCACTTAATTTTGTACAACAGCTCAGTTCTCTCATGTTAGGGGCATCTGAACTGGCTGTTAACTGTTGTCTGTAGTGTAAATGCTCACCCTGGAGGAACAGAGCTTCTGCCAGTAAACAGCATTATTTCCCTTTCTGGCTTGTAGAAGAGCTGTTGAAGAGTATTCTCTACCAAGATGAACAAAAGTGCTGTTAGCAATCTCTCTTCTCAACTTTTTAGCCTCCTTTGAGTTACTTTCTTAAGCAGTGATCAAATGTAATTTGATCTCAAGATGTAATATTGTCACCCTGTGCATATTTTATGCACTATAAATTTGTTTTTGAAAATGGTATTTATAGTATTTTACATTGTATTGTTTTTGGAAATTCTACAAGTATTATAGTATCTGTTTTCACCAAGACATAAGATGCTACTTTAGTGCTTTAGTTTGAAATGTGTTATGGCAGTTGCCCCTAAACCATGTTTCAGATCTGAGGAAAGAAATGTCTAAATGAAATTTTAAGTGATTTTTTTAATGCATTGGGGTTTGCAGTACTATGACTAAGACTTTAATAATTTTGTAGTTTTGGGTGTAGAAATATACTCTGTGCAGCACTGTGGCCCCACACAGAGTAGGAATGACAAGGAGAATGAAGCAATTCTAGTTTTGTTTATGATTTAGATTGCATTGACAAGTGAAGTCATCTTTGAGTGTGATGCAAGTATTTATATCTTATGTACATTCCTCAATAAATGTGTAACCTCAGGCACATTAATTGTCTTAGAAAACAAATAACAAAATACTTGCTGATGTTACTTCAAAGAGAATCTTTTAATTAGTATATTTATTCTTCAGCATACATTATCAGTATTTTCAGTATTTGGTTGTACAAGATTGATTTCTGTCATTCTATTGTAATAGGAGTCTTATGCTCACAGTACACATTCTGTATTTTTTTTTTTTGAGCAAGTGCATGCTTTATGATAAATAGGATTACATTGCAAGCTTATTCAATCATGATTTAGAGACTTTATGTAAGAACTAATTAAAATAAATCAAAATCTTCGTAGTTAATTTTGCATTAACACTGGTCAAAAAACCTAAATATAAGTGAATGCATAAGCATATGAAATAATCATGCCTAAAAAATGTTAAGTAATAATAAAAAACCCTGTTGATTATGCTAGATGAAATTCCTGACCAGCAGAATTTGAAAATAACCAAAACTACAAGAAGTTATACTTGCAAAATTCTTGAATAAATGATTGCTACTTGTCATGTAAAGCTTAAGGGTGATGATCTGTTGTGGGGATTCAATTGCTCTGTTCTGTTATCACTAATGAGAGTTGTGGTACATTTGCCCCTTAGAGCACTGCAGATTAATGAAAAAATACTCTAGTTCATGTATACTGCATTTTAGGAACTTACAGACTACCCAGATATTTGCCCGTACCATTTCAGCCTACTCGACAGTGGTTTTGTTGAATGTTAATATTGTGAGACAGTCTCCACGAAATCTTTCATTTCATCTTTATGTAGTGTTAGTATAGTGACTTCACAAACATAAATTTAAAGCATCACAACTTCATAAAGCACTTCTGTCTAAAATTGATTCTTCCTGGTATTTCTCATGTACTAATTATAAGATTGTATAACATAATATATCCCTGGTGACTTCCCAGCCAGAGATAGTCTAGAAATTAGTACATACCAGACCTGCTCACTCTCAATGAAGGTAGCACAGCATTCCTCGCAGCTTGTTATCCTTTTGTACAAACCCCAGCATGAGCATGCTTCACACACTCTGTGAAAATACATCTGGTGAACTGCAGAGAGCTCTTTCAGTGCCTTGGAGGGCTACAGTGTGTGCACAGAGGAGCCCCGGGAACTCACCAGTGCCTGCAAGGGCCGTGTGGTTACCCCCAGCTTGACTGGTAGGAAAGTTTATTGGCAGTAATATAGAGATAGTAAAACAAGCAGTATTGGTTAAGGTTGAAGAAACTGAACACTGCCTGTAGCCACATGGTAAGCAGGAACTGGATGACCACTTTAGCTGCTGATAATTTGCTTATCTGTGTTAAAACATGTGAAAACTGTGGGCAAAGTGACTCTGACCATCTGTGGCCAGGGCCAAGGACTATGACCCACCTCTCAAGCCTGTCACAGTCCCTTCCTTCCCTCCAGTGTGTCAACTGCACCACACAGCTTTGTGTCCTCAGCAAACTTGCTGAGGGTGCTCTCAATTCCACTGTCCACGTTCTTGACAAAGATGTTACAGCACCAGTCCAAATACCAACTTCTGAGCAATGTCATTTGTCACTGGTCTCCTTGGTTATTTAGCTGTTGACTGCAACTATTTGAGTGTGACTATCCAGCCAATTTGTTATCCCCTGAGTGGTCTATCTGTCAAATCCACGTGCCTCCCATTTAGAGACAAGGATGTTGTGTGGCACAGATGTGGTGCTGAATTGTGTGTGTCTGTAATGAGTTTGTGCTTTGTCAAGGTCCATAGCGTGTTATGCAGATTCACTTTTCTCATATTTATGTTCCTCATACATTTATCTTCATTTTCCAAGTTCTGCTGGTAGCTGCTTTGGTAGTGGTTCTTTAGTTATGTCATTCTTCTAATTGAGGCATAAATGTGGGACTTCAGTGAATGCAATTATGTGAAAATTATGCAATTATGTAAAAACCTTGATTTTCTGAGTGAGGAAAAACAGCTAATAAAGAAGGGGTTAATAACAGAGAAACAATAGCATAATACTACTGAAAAATACTATATCAGACACTGAGAAAATAACTTCGCTGCCTGAAGAAAGCTTAGATATATGAAATGTGTGTTAATGTTTCTTTATTTTCTTTTGCAGGATCGACGCTTTAATGATGAGATTGACAAACTGACTGGATACAAGACAAAGTCACTCTTGTGCATGCCCATAAGAAACAGTGATGGAGAGATTATTGGTGTTGCCCAAGCAATAAACAAGACTCCAGGAGGTGCCCCTTTTTCTGATGATGATGAAAAAGTAAGATTGTCTTTCCTTTTGTATAGTTTTTTCATTTTTTTCTGTAATTCAGTAGACTTGTCTAAAGATACTTAATCCAAAGAAGTACAGCATTTGTGTTCATGATATTTTTGGAGATGCATAACATAAAATGTACATTTTTTTTTTGTTGTTGTTGTTCTCAGTAAGAAATGAATATCTGTGCTGTAAATGTGTGAGTTCTTGTGGCTGAAACTTCAACTTAATCTTACGTAGACTTTTTTCATGTAGTAGACCTTAATGGGAAGACTTTTATTTTTTGAAAACTCCACCTGTAAGAATTAGTTTGGGGTGAAAGCTATCACAGAGATATTTCTAAGCTTGTTGAGTTTAAAAATCAACATATTCTCTTAGTGGTTCCTGTTGGATAAATGCCTGTAGCATATGCAAAAGAAATTTTATTTTTGAGAAAATTATGCATATACAATTCTGTTATTCTAAAATATTGGAGACTTGTAAATACCCATGAAAGGGCAAAGAGGATGGGAAGGAGACACTAGGTGTGTATATTGAGCAGAATTTGGAGAGTAAAGTGAGCTCAAAAGGCAGGAAAGTAGAAGAAGCTGCAAGGAAGGAACTTGAATTAAAGTCAGTGAGGAAAATAGGAAATGGTGCAGCTGAAGGCAGATACATACAGCTGACCTTGGAGGGGAAATGTGCATGAAGCCAAAACATGACTGGGGAAGAGAATGGTAGAGGGCAGCAAACTGGAGAGGAACAGAACAGCAACTCTGCCCAGGAGAGAGAAATGGAGTCTCCTTTAAGCATGTAATAGGGAAATACAATTCTGTGTATTAAAATAGTACTGAATGTCATTTTTGTGGAAATGTAGTTAGAGGCAGACTTTACCCCCAACAGCTCTTTATGTTGATTCAAAGGCAGTTAATATTTGATGCAGAGCCATTTTTGCTGTATTACATACATGTTGACTTGTCTATGCTATGACAAAAAGATGTTAAGTAATGCCTGTTAAAGGAGAAAATTCTGTCCCACTAGTCCACCTAAATAACTGGAGATCATTTTTATAATAAAGATATCCTGACATGAATGAAATGCATTATAAAGCTAAACTAACAGTGAACTTACAAAATATGGCATAAATCAAACTCGTCTTCCATAGAAATCATAGTAATCATATTTTGAGTATTTATTGGAGATGCTATTACAATATTATTTTTACATTTTTATATACCTACAGCAATACATTTAGAGCCTTTTACATAATCATGTCATAGTTTGAAACAATTGTTTGGTGAGAATAACAACTTGAATCTTATTATGACTCTTTATATGAATAATGTCTGCTAACAGAATCATACTTGGGTTTGCTGTACAGTGGGAGTAATTCAAAATTGATTGCCTTTTTGAAATTGTAGTGTGTGAAAGAACCTTTTGCAGTCCAGGTAGGAAAGTCTTTGCCAAGTGAAATATTAATGTGGGTGCATTAAAGTTGAGAGAGAGTGAAAAGGAGTCCAGACATCTTCCAA
Source organism: Neopelma chrysocephalum (assembly GCF_003984885.1). NCBI lineage: Eukaryota > Metazoa > Chordata > Aves > Passeriformes > Pipridae > Neopelma > Neopelma chrysocephalum. The sequence continues at coordinate 11,609,753 of NW_020897703.1, forward strand.
TAGAAACAGTTATAAACTGGTTTTTCTTCTATTTTTGTTCAATTATTTACCATCGTACAACTTTGCTATCAAGTGGAGGTCTTCCAGCAATTATTCTTAGCAACACCTACTTACATGTGAGGAGCCAGCCTGCTTACTGTGTACCACTGTTTGCTTTTGGTGCTTTTTCTAAATGTGTTTCAACATTATTTTCTGATCTGATGTGCTTGAGCTGCTTACCAATTTCTTGTTAAGCTTCATTTTCCCACAAATATGTAGCCATTTGGTTCCAATTTGAAAGACTGGACATGTTTGGATTATAATCTTAAAATACATTCAACAAATAAAGGAGTGGAGAATAAATTAGGCTAACAGTAACAAAGTTTATTGTTCAACAGACTAACAGTACAGACAACTCAGCTCTCCACTTATACATAATACCATAATAGAGTGAGCTTTAGGAAACTTTCATAAATGCCAACTAAATATGGCTACTTTTCACAGCAACACTATTAACAACTTTATAAAACCACAAAAGTAATTCCAAGAGCAATACTCATTGCAGTGTCTATTTATATTTGTCATCTTTTGATTAGATGTTTTCTTCTAAACATGTTCATTAACAAGGAAGAAAGTAATTCCTGTCTCTGGCAGTATCATTTATTTTAGCACCACATTGAATACAGTCTTCTCTTCTGTGAAAAACTTATCCAAACTTTCTTTTCATAAAAATAATTAGCTTTTGATTTCTGTTTCTGTAAGGTGTTTATGTAACTGATTCGGCATTGTGATTTAGTGTAATTACATAACTTTAAAAATAACTTTCAATTTTCAGATAACTTCAGATGTCCAAAAAAGTAGGATCTCATACTTAAATTGTTTATTTAGAAGTTAAACTTGTATAACCTTGCTTCTGAAGTACTTTCAATTCTTGAAAATCTTGGATGTTGAATATTGTTTTATTAGCATATGATAGAAATCTGGCAGTGTATGCCTCAATGGGTAGCCAAATGCAAATTAAACCTTCCCCAAATAGCATTCTTCTGGACTTCTTTATATTAGTACAGTCCTTGTAAAGGGGATTTTGTTTAAAATGCAACTTTTTCACGGGTACTACGTTTATCGTAAATTCAGCTAGGAAAGAAACTGTCTACATGTGAATTGTGTATTACATAGTTATTCTAATGTATGAATATTTGATGCCAATACTGAGACTGTGGCATTTTCTTTCACTCAGTGACAACCAAATATTATCTAAAATCAGCAAATTGCTTGTACTTTGTCATCTTTGTATTATATTTACTAGTCATTTATAGCACTGTTTTAGTTATAAACCTGTATGTTAGAACTCTTCAAGAATATATTGAATGAGTTCTGACATGTAGCTTTTATGGAAAGGTAAATAAGAACATAACCATCATTGTGGCCTGTAATAGATCTCGGATTTAATGAGGACTGGCAGTCCATGTGCTGTTATTTCCAAACCTGTGCTTTTAAGTTTCTTCACTCGCTTGATAACCTAGAAAGCATGATATATGTCTGGGAAGCAAGAGAACACCTATTTCAGGAGAACTGCCTAGCAGGATTAGCAAACAGATCTCTTATAATATCAGCAAAAGTGGTTGTGAGGAAAGGGGGCAAGTGAAAACTGGGAAACCCTCTTCAAAATAAGAAAAGAGCTGCTTGGGTATTAAAGTAGTTTGTGCAGAAAAGCCTGATGAGTAGGTGGCAAAAGATACACTTTCAGCTTTATGTTGATGTTACAGTTTCTGACAACCAGCAAGTTCAGAATGGTTAGAAAATGAAAATCTAAATTACTTGTCTTTTTCCTCCCCTCCAAGCCCTCTCAAGGAAATGTCAGTATCATTTAAGTCTGGCTCTTGTTCGCAAGTGTCTATCCTTTCTTAGTATTGTGTGAAGCAATTAAAATAATGTGTTGGGATTTTTTTACAAAACAACAAGACTATATTGTATAATGAAATGTCTCTTGGGGACACTGCTGTCTTGACTCACTAGGAAACAAAGAATTATGTTTTCAATTAGAATTAAGTAGCTGCTAGCATAATTTTTATGTACTCTTAGTTATTTTCAGGAAGTTAATAGCAAATAAAATATTTAAGATTTGAGGAGGTTTTAGTGTTCCCGAGATGTAACCAAGTTTATATTTTGCAATATCTAAAATGGAGTATTATATTTCAAAGTTTTTCTAGTTTTGTTTTTCATGGCAGTTTCACAGGGTTTTCTTTACATCTCTGACCACAGTGTTAAAAGAGAAGTTTCCACATTTAATAATTACTTCCTACTGCCAAATTTCTTTTCTCCTGTAAGGGATGTTTCAACCAATTCATTCTTTAAGTGCAGAATTAGATGACAGCCACGGGCATGAAGGAAAGATGTTCAGTGTCACAGCGTGTATTGTCACCCCAACATTAGTGGCTCAGTTGCACAGACTGATTTTGGAGATTTGCACTTGATACAAACAATAGTGGAATGCCTTACTTAGAGCCATCAGTATTACACTATTTTGTGTAGTTGGTAACTTTTTGGAAAAATAGGCAGGTGATATACTTGTACACGTATTTTGCAAGTGAAGAGACCAGTTCATTTGCACAGACATATAGTAGAAAGATAAAGCCTCAAACCCTTGAAAAGAACTGTCTACTGTACATGCATTCCCAGCACTGTGCTTAAGATTCATTTGAGTATATGTGCTGTTCATTGGTGAGTCATACTTGTTCCAGGACTGGAGAGAAACTCAGCCTAACCAGAGTTTGACAGTCTGTGGTTTAGATTATTGTATGCCCTTTAGAGTCTTCTGAAATGCAGTGCCAAAACAAATCTAATACTCCATCAGAGAGGCTTAACGAACAGCAGCAGCAGCTCCCCGGTCACTTAAATTAGCATCCTGTTTCTCTCAGCCTCTGACGTCCTCCTAATCTGAAAGAAGTGAATTAGTGAGGGGAGAATACCCAGGGCAGCCATCTTGAACTAAACCCTGTTTGTTTTACTGAAAACCAGTAGTTTGAATGCAAGGAGGGGGGGGGGGGGGGGGGGGGGGGGGAGAACTAGATTTGGTTGTCTGTGCTCTGTGGGTAGTTTTATTAAGAACTATATCTATATATTCCAGGATTCATCAGATGTATATTTGGGTTGTGGGGGCTTGAAGATAGCAGTGTTCTCATGCTCCAACATTGAATTTCTTATATTCCTAATAGAAGCCCTGTGATTCTAAATTGACCAATTTAATGTGCTCTTCTTGGTCCATATTAGTTAAAGCTTAAATATATTCTGTGCCAGATCTGCTATAGATTTTGCTATGCAGATTTTCAGGGATTTTGCTATACCTACTAATTCATTTTCTGTGAGTTTTTGCATGATGAGCTTAGAGTCATGCTGGCAGTAAGGACCATATCTTTATCTTAGGGAAGTAATCAACTGTAAATAAAACTACTAGGAAAGGAAGTGATCCAGAACAGGCAAGCATCTCTGGCTGTTGTGAAAATGATGACCCCAGCTCTGTGAATGTGTGGAATTTACAAAACAAAAAGTCACCTGAAAAATAACTGGTGGTTTCACTAGAAAGGAACATGAGAAACAAATTAGATTTTTTTTTTCATATGTTTCATATACTGCAGTATGTGATGACCTCCTGCTAGTACTTACCTTGGTTCTCTGGCATGGCAATGAGACTACAAAACCTATTATTTAAAATTGGCATAATCCTCAAAGGTATCGTGTGGCCCATGTCATTTACATCCCAATGCAAGAGACAAATTTGCTGAAAGAAGACAGAAAATAACAAAGACATTTGAAGGATGAAGGTGCTGAAGCACTGCAACTATCTGGGAAAACTCTAATGGTCTATTAGGCACAGTTCTCAAAAAGTACTTGCTAAAGAAATCTAAATTAAAATAAATCACAGTAAATGAACTGTCTTGCTGGGGGAGTTTAAAACAACTTGCCGCTGGAATATTTGCTTTATCAAGGAAGCTTCATACTACTGGTTTGCAACCAACAGCACAAAACGACTGCTGATATTTGCATGGACTTCTTTCTATCTTACATACATTCAGTCATGCTTTCAAGTTAAGATGAAAGTGCAGATTTCTTTTTAATTACAGAACTTTAAATGTACTTGAAACTTACGAAAAACCTAACTGTATCAATGCTTCTGTTTTGAGACTGGTATTTAATATTTGAATCAGATATCTTTCTTTCTGATGTATGGAAACATGTCTGAGATGTTTTACAGTGATATTTCAATGAACTGTTTTATTTTTTTCAAATATAAATGTGTATTTTCCTAGATTCAGGGAAACTCTGTAGCTGTGTGTTTGTGTTTATATTACATTAAATCCTTGATACTGTTTGATGCCTCTAGATGCTATCATAAAACAAGCACACTGTCAGGTTTGATATCAGGAAGGGATTCCTGCAATTGCCAGCAGGAATCGGAACCTATTGGTTCTTCCCATATTTCCTGTGCTTTTATCTTCTTAATTATTATGGAGAGACTTGAGCAAATAAGAGCTCCTGTGTGTAAACCTAGACTGTCATTTGGCTAAGGTTTGTAGTATGACTCAAAGCTCAATAAACTAAATGGAAGGATCTCTGCTTCCTTCATCGGCTTTAAAGATCTCTGTTAACTTCTACCATAGGAACATTTAATTAAATGTAGACCCCCACGTCTACTTTATGAAGTTTTAAGTTCATTCATCTGGATCAGAGTAATGTAAAGAGATCAGTTTTGGGTTCTGTTGTCTCCACTGGGTGCAAACAGGTTCCCAGAATCTGAGCACAGCAGACTGTGCTGCTTTCCTTCATGCTTAGTTCAGTCATGCTATCAAAAATTATTTTTATTAATTACATCCCCGTTTGACAAAATTCCAGAGGAGTTATGGGGATAAGTGATCCATCAGAGACATGAATTATGAAGCATTCAGTAGTACCTAGGGTCTAAGTCTTATTAAGTGAACTCTGGGTCTTCCTGCAAATTCTGAATCATAGAAATAACCCTGGAGCTTGTGCACTGTTTTTCCCTTTCATTAGTATTCACAAAGCATTGCAGCAGGGCTGGAGAAAGAAGCCCAGATCTCTATTGGTCAAACACAAGAACAAACTTCACAGGAATACTGGTAAGGCAACAAAATGTCATGATCATGGAAGCCTTTGTGCAGCCATACTATGTTATTCAATGAGAAGCAGAATAAATTTTTCAATAGGAAACCTGGAAGCCAAGAACTCTGCAGTTCTGATGATAATTTTCAGACCCTCAGGAACTTGAAACAGTGATATTAATATTACTTTTTTAAAATTAAAACTATATTAATAGAATTTTCGCTTAAATGATTTGAATGCTAAAACAACAATAATGAAAGGTTTCAGGAGGATTAGAATTTTGTTTGATTCAACTGTCAGCAGAAAGATCTCCCCATCTGAGAGCTGTAATGTGTATTTGTGTTACAATAAAACTCTTAGGTACTGCCTATATAAGGAATTGATTAGAAAAGCTGGTTTTTGTTGGAATTTTTCTGGAGAAAACCCTGTTCTTACATTACCTAAGGAATAAAGTTTTTACCTTCAGCTGTCTTTTCTTGGTGAAACTCCCTTAAACCACGTAAATTATTTTTATCAAATGTCTTATTAGGAAAATCTTGATTGCTTGAAGTGAAATCTGCAGTGGGGCCTTATTACAGAAGCATGTAAGAGAAAACCTTTGTGGTCAACAGCTGGTGAAGCCTTTATTTCTGACAGTTACAGGAGATGAACCCTGTGGGCTGGATGGGAGGATTTTGTCCCTAGTGAAGTGTTTTCTGAGCTTCTGTCAGTCTATTCAGTTCTCCCTAGCTGTTCTTCATAATAACTTCAAGGCTTGATATACTTTTAGAAAATAGGATTTTGCATCTCCTGTGAATTGCTTATCTTTCCTGAAGCAGAATGAAATGTTCATACAGCAGTTTCTGCCATCAAAAGTATTTCCCCCTGGAATAGTGATGCTGAGCCTATCTGTAGCTATAGGTTACAAGATGAGATATTGAAAACTGCTTAGCAAATAATTTTGCTAAAAATTAAGTCAACCTCTGACCTTCAACATATTTATTTGGGCTTCATAAGAAACTGTAATTAAAAATCCATATGTGCTTTCAGACTTTCACTTCTATGTATCCTTACTTTATAATAAGGAAATTACTCTCCTCCTTTTTGAGCTTAGCCTGAGCTTTGGAAGCCTTGTGGAATGCTTTCTTTGCATGTAGCATACATTATTTGAACAGATCTGGTTAGAAAACACCAAAACAATTTTGCCAACATCAGTTTCAGCTTTTTTTTTTAATAGTCCCAGCTTTACATACAGTATTTCTCATCTCTGTCCCAGCTTTTGCTATAGTGTTGCTCATCCCCATGAAAATTGTGCCACCCTGCTGTCCTTGATTGGTTTGTAAAAGTGTAGCTGGTCTGTAATTGGCAAACTCCTGGTTGTATGTTAGAAGGAATTCAGTCCTCCTCTGTGTTATCTTTCCAGCTGTCAATCTGAGAAATTCCCACCTTTGGCCCAGCAGCTGGAGTATGTAAGCAGCAGTGTAGCTGTAATGCCTGCTAGGAGTATACAGGAATGTGTTTCCCCTGCATCTGGGAAAGGGCTGTTTAAATCTGTGGCCAGAAATGAATAAAACCCTTGTCCTTGTCTTTCATAGGACCTTTCTCTGTCAGCAGCTGAAAGCAAATGCCTGGGATGAGGCAAGCACAGGATGGTATTTCTCTCATATAGTCCACCAGTTTACTCTTATTTGCCGCTCAGGCCCTGACATGGTATCTTTGTATTTAATACAGCCCCAGGGATTTTCTACTTATGAATTTATTCAGGCATTTCTTGAGGCAAAGTAAGCTTATAGCTTTCACAACATCCTGCATGTTGTGTGAAGAACTGCCACGTGACTTCAATTAATTTCATGCTATTCCCTCTTGTTTTGCTTTTAGTGAACACAGTGAAAAGTCAGTCACTATTTGTTTTCACCCCAATTGTTTTGTCCTAAAAATCTTCAGCAGCTTCCACCTGGCGCAACAGTTTTTTCTGCAGTCATCTGTCTGCTTTGGCAGGAGAGGTGCCTGCTCCCCAGAGCCCCTGGGCAGTGCCTCAACGCTGCTGTGACAGTTGGTACTTTCCGTGTCTGGAGAAGTAGAAGGCATTTGAAACAATTTTTTTATACACTCGAACTTAGAAAGCCAACTGTGCTTTTCTTAGTGTTTTAAAACTACCTTTTAGTTATGCCCAAAACTGTTTTTGAAAGCCTGGGCAGGTGTACATTGCTTGTTGTCATCTTGATGTTATTCACTGCATTACCATGAAAAAAAAAAGTTTTATTCTTCATTTAACTGAGCTAGCCCACTTTGCCGATTGTTAATTTTAGCAAAAACTCTTTGTATTCTTATGAAAGATTCCAGAGCTCCCTGAATTGCTGTGGATGTTGTGTTTTTAATAAAAAACCCTCTGAACTTAAAGCATGAAAAACAAGTCAGGTTACCAGTGAGAGTTAGTCAAAAAGATTAACAGTTACTGTGCAGCCAGATTACATGTTCCAGAGTAGAGCTGACTAAAATTGTGAAAGCTAAAGTAGTTTAACCAAGTAATGACAGTGATTTCACATCTCTTGCATAGCTGCCAATCACTAAACTGGCATTAAGGCAATCAATATTATGATGACTTTTATAGGTGAAATGTTGTTGGAGCTTGTAAGAGATAATTGAGCCACATTGGTCCTAATAGTGAATGGTGGCCAGAAGTTTCAGGCAGGAAATTATGCAGTGCACTTCAGGTAGCTTTTAACAGGGTTATCAAACTGTGTTTAGAAAAATATTTCCTGTGAGCAGCATAGTGATACAGGCAGGGGCACCAGGAAGAATACTTCATGTAACAGTGCTTTGTGAAAGCTGTGAGTAGGATCCTTACTTGCTGATTAGGTCTATGTGGAACCCTATCCCTTAGCATAATTATCCACATACATTTTTAGTGAAACAAGAAAATATTTATACTGGCAGCTATTTAAGGCTACAGTCTTTGGACTGAACTTGGCATGAATTTAACCTTAGTATTAATTTGCTGGCAACTTGCTGTCCATGTAGTAGAATGGATAAAAACAAATCTTGGTTTTTTTCTTTTCTGTTTAAAAAAAGAAAAAGATTTTGCTGTATAAAAACAGACTGGCATTTTGTGATGCTGGTGTCATGGTTACAAAGCAAATTCAATGATAATAGCTATGCAGTGTTGTTGCAGGTTTTAAACTGGGACGTGAGTGGAAATACCCTGGAGCTGTAGTGGACAGGGCCCCACGTGTGTGATGAACTTGTGGAGATCCAAGAGCTGAGGCTGTCCGTGGCCATGTAGTGAGGTGTTAGTGGGATGTTTTGAAGGACAGCGGGCCATATGTTGTGGTCTGAGCTGGAGCAGCCCTTGCAGACTTGTCCTACTGAGCAGAATAGTTATGAATACAGTACTGCTTCCTGGAGTAGTAGGAGGGGAGGCTTTGAAAGGAAGAAGCTTGCCAAGACACGTTACCATAAACACAATCCAAATTTTCTTTCTGTCACCCAAAGCGGAAAATGTGCTTCTGTGATTGAATCTCAAAGGCTGATAATCTGCACTAGCCTAGGGTTTTAGGGCTTCTCATTCAACTCAAGGTGTAAAGTCATGGGCTTTTAATCCTGTGTGGCCAGAAATTTTGATTCTTGGTGATGGAAAAGATTGTTGCTACCCTAGTGGACATGCATAACAGCTGAAATGTCACCTCTATAATACAGCTCTTCCAAAGGTAAACTATGAAATCTAGTCTCTTAAACAATATCAAATAATGCTGAATTTCAAGAAGTTGGTAAAATTAGACAGAGAAGTGAAGGTGTGGGTGACTTACAAAAGCTGAAGTCTGCCTGCAGAAGTGTTAGACCAGCAGATTAACAGGAAGCTTCTTACTAACAAATTAAAGCAACAAGATATTCTGTTTAATCTAAGTTCTGAAAAAACATATAATGTAGAGACTGTAATTTGCCTTATAAATGGAGAGATTATATCTAGTTTTGTATGATTTCATGAACATCTGACAAAATGTGACCACTGGGTGATAAACTCAATAGTTGCTGCCAGACCAAGGAGTTCATATACAAATCAAAAGCATTTTACTTTTCTGAAGTGGGTTTTGGGAAATCACTGTACAAGGAAGCAGAGGGCAGTCCAGTGGGATATGAAAAGCCACCATAAGAGCCTATAGGAATGAGCTTGAGCTTTTTATGTGGTCAGCTATCAGCTTAAAGTTTTGCATTAATGCTTACTTTTGGAAGAATAAAGAAAGGGGGGTTGTTCATTGGTTGGTTTTTTCCCCCTCAACCAATTACAACTTTTAACATATTCTTTGATAATTAAGATCCATTTTCAGAGTAGAAATGGTGGGAAACTTATTTTATGAGCCTCTGTGTTCTGTGTACAAGGAGGATTCAATAAAATGAATTCTTCCACTGAGTAACTACAGAGTGATCATGTTCCTCGCCTATGTCATACTAAAATAGTATGTCCTGAACATTAAAACAAAATACTTCAATTATTGTTTCATCAAGTACTTTTAATGAAAACTGAACTGGAGATGAATAATCTGAATTGATTCTAATTTAATTTATTATAATTTGCATGGCCTTCTGTTTTGCTTCTGCTGTCAGTTTTTTGAATTGTATTAGAAAAGATATGTCAAGTCAGATACTAAGATCTATTTTTGCTTATATAAAAAGATTAAATGTTAGATACTTGTAGTAGAATGTGATGTTGAAGCAGGAAATATCTAACTTAAAAATATCCAGGAGGTAGTGTTTTAAATGGAACCTGCTTTTCTTGGATAACTGCTGTTCTTCTGATGTGAAGTCAATCAGACAGTGTGATTTTATGTCAATATGATTGTGAAAGCTATGAAAGTGAGTATAGAAACAATAACCAGAACATTGTGTATCTGGGTGCATCTTTTACAATGGCAGAGTTCTAGTACCAGAACTGTGTTGGTTTTCTTTCTTTAATGGAATTATTTTGCATTTCCTTTTCTCTCAATATTTTAATTTTAGGAGTTGATCCTCCTTTTTCTGGAGGACAGAGGTTTTGCTGCTGTATATGCTGCCCTGCCTAATGGCATGTTTATAATTTTCCTGTTAGTCTGGCAGTGGGGCTACTAAATTGATACTCAGATTTGTAGTCTTGTGATTGATACTATTGCATTAACCAGAGCTGCGTGCTGATAACTTATCACTTTCATTTGTCACATAAAAACTCCCCCCGAGAATAGCTGATTGTTAAATGTCATTTAGAAGCACACATAGGGATATAGAGATTCTTGTCTAAGACAGGTTTTTGCAGCAGAGAGGGGGAAGTGGAGGCAGGAAAGGGCAGGGCTAGGGGGTGAAAAGCTGTGGCAGACCCAGGCTGAGGGCACAGCCACAGAGTGATGGAGAAAGCATCCTGCACTCCTGCGTTTGAGGCTCGCACTCGTGTGCCACCAGAAGAGGGTCTCACCCCCTCTAGTGGCTTGCATTCCTGCCTGGTTGTGATAGTACAAACTTAGATGAGCATGTATAGCTAGTATAGTGCATCTCAACGATAAATGGTGATTCTCCTATAGCTTAATGTCTCTGCTATTTTTTGTACGTTTTTAGCACTGAAAGATGACAGCACGTTTTGCAAATGCTAATTAAATATCAAGTTAGTAATCCTCATGTGCTTCTGTCCTTTGTGATAGACATTTACTCCGTATGAGCGCAGCCCAAGTAGGCTAGGAAGGCTGCCAGTGTTTGCAGCTCTCCATGTCAAACCAGCGCTTTACCCCTCGGGACGCGCGTTGAGCACGTTCGGCGCTGTCCCCTGATGTAAGTGAAGTCGCCTGTTCACACTGCCATCAAGTGGATGCAAGGCACTATGGCACCAGCCTGGCACTTGAAATGTCGTATCCCCTTTGTATTACTTCAAAATCTTAACGAACCTAACTTCGCTTACTTGCATGTCTGACTCTGACACCTGCCTGGGAGAGGCCTCTCCTATTTGCCTTTAATACAGAAGAAGCAAAGTCAGTTCTCTAAAACTATGTGTTTATATGGGAAGGTAAATCAGGATTTTATTGCTCCATAGTTTGTCTGCGATTGACTTGTCATTTGAGGGTGATTTTGATATTGTTAGCCTTATCAAGTGTGCATAAGTACTTCACTTGATGTAGACTGAAGCACTTGAACATTAATTGCCAGAATCAAAGTCATGTTCACGACTGCATTCAGAGATTTCCATGGGTCACGTTTGCTTTATGAGAAATTTTTTGCTATTTCTTTTCCTGTGACTTTGTTGCATAGCCTCAGACCTTATTTGCCTGCCACTTTTCAATGTTTTTCCAAAGACAAAAAGATAAGGAGATGATCAGATCAAAAAATGGGAGACACCAAAAGCAAGACTTTAAGTGTAGTTCAGGCATCTTCACTCAAAAATAGTCTTTTGGCTATTTGATCCAAGACATACCTTGCAGTCAATAGCTGCCTCCCTGTTCATCCGTAAAAGTATCCAGTGTGTCTGCATATGTTGGTGCTTCAGTCTGCCATCTCATGTCCTGCAGAGGACTGCTACAAAGAGATCCTGAATTTAACTCTGTGCTTAGATGTAATCTCTATGTCTAAATGGGATTCTTAGCTGGCTTTTGGATGCCAGAGAGTGCTCCAGGTAAAACAGACTCTGGATAAAATGCACTAGTCAACTAATAACTTGAATTCAGGATTCAAGCCTAGGTGTTGAGCTGTGGCAGCACCAAGAGTGGAATCTGGTGTGGGAGGCATAGGGGGGCAAGGTTTCATTTCTGGGCAATGCAGCTCCTTCTCAGGTGGCCACAGTACACAAGTTCCAAGCCAAACCTGTTAGTAAAGATACTTTGTGTTTTGCATCGTCATTAGTATGTGCTGCTCTTGAACAGTTCTGAACTAAATTCTATTATGATTTCCTAAAGACAAACCACAACATATATATAATACATTGAATGACTTAGTTAATTATTTACATTCTCTCAATAGAATAGTAGGAGTGGTAAATCTAATGAGAAATTTTTTCGGTACGATTGTTGTGGAGATCCTCTACTTTTTTAGGTACATTATAGGTTTATCTTGCTTGAAAGTGTGCCCTTATTTCATGTGTCCATACTCCAGTTTTGTTTGGTTTGGTTTTTTTTTTAACTTAAAAGCCCAACTCAAGGGCCCAAGACCCCAGTATAGTAGGGGGTGAGCTGGACAGACAGTGAGCAGGAGGCAGCTTCTCCAAAAAGATGGTAGGAAGTATTACAGAAATGACAAATGGGTTGTCATAAGTACTTATCTGATGACCTTTTAGTAGGTTTCCATAGACCTCTTGGATGCTTTGAGGGAATTTAATTTTTGTGCTTTATAAATTTTTTATCTGAAAGTATGCTATAAAAAGGAAAGTCAAGGGAAGAAGAAAAATCACATAATAGTAGTCATAGTTGAAAAACTGTAGAAGTGGCAAACCCTTCACCTCTAGGAACTAGACTAAGGTTAGTTTTCAGGCCAGTTCAGGTAGGTAGAAGCATTAGCCAAAAGTTGGATCTAGTCTTTTCAGGGACAGAATGATAAATAGATACCCTTGTTTGCCACGTTTTCATTAATGCAGTTGTATGTTAGGGATTACAATAAAGTAAAAGGGTACTGATACAGTGTTCAAGTTGTTTTTTTAATATCAAAACCATGCTTTGTGTTTTCCTACTTTTTTTCCCCAATTTTTAAGATTAGTGAAGGGAATGGGTATGTAGGTATACCTCTCTCACATTCCTAATAAAGACATAATAAATAACCAATATTAAAATTATGTCCAAGGTATCATGCAACTGAGAGTTATACAAAACACCAGACTTTTGGAAGACAAGGTTTTACAGGTGGTTTTAAGCCTTGAGTATAAACGGCCTGTTTACTTCTAACCTCTACTGACTTGAGAGCATACCAAGCACAGAGTTTTGTTCAAACCTCTAGTTCTTGGCTGAAAATCTGTTGTACCTGACAGAAGCATTATAAAGAGAGCTCAGCCTGGAGGTAGAAAAACGATGTGTTGTTTCAAATTTTCAAAATAATTTTGAAAAACCTTGTCTCTAAGAACTCTACTAGGGTTACTGATCAGGCTAGTTTAGGTAGCTCCAAATGCCATCTTGCACTTTGTGCTGCTGTCTGATCTGCTTATACAATTCTCACCCGTGTATGTCTGCATTCTGCTTACATGCCTCTTCCATGAATTAAAGAGAAGAGGGCATGTCAGTGGTCTCCCAAGTTGAGACTGAAGAAGGAAAGGTCAGAATTTATCCCCTTTAACTAAGACTCTATCTTTTAATTTCCAGGGAGCACTACATTATTCTTTGTAAGAAATTCAATTAGTTTTCCACATGAGGTTTTAATTCTCTGTGTCTTTTAATGCTATTGAATTAGGACCCCAATTGTATTCTGTATTATACAGGATAACAGAAATAATTGGGTTTAATACCATTAGCTGGTTGTATTAGCATCTGTATGAATGGGCAGCAGCTCATGCCCAAAGAGTTATCACTGAGATTATAGACTTCCACGCAGCTGGAAGTAAATGAATGTGGTGTTCTGCAGTACAGTTTAATCAAAGGACTTTTTATGCAAGATGACTCACCTTAAAACACATGGAGATGATCACAACACTCTTTTTCATGTCTAAACCAAGGAGAATCACAGAATCACAGAATGGATAAGGTTGGAAAGGATCATAGTGGGTCATCTGTCCAACTTCCCTGCTGAAACAGAGTCATCCCAGAGCACATGGCATGGGATTGCATCCAGACGGTTCTTGAATATCTCCAGTGAGGGAGACACCACAACCTCTCTGGGCAGTCTGTTCCAGTGCTCAAACACCTGCACAGTAAAGAATTTCCTCATATTCAGATAGAACTTGCTGTGCATCAGTTTCTGCCCATTGCCTCTTGTCCTGTTGCTTGGCACCGCCAAGAAGAGCCTGGATCCATCCTCTTGGCACACCACCTTCAGCTACTTATAGACCTTGATGAGGTCTCCTCTCCATCATTTCTGCTGAACAGGCCCACCTCCCTCAACCTCTCCTCCTGAGAGAGTTGCTCCAGTCCCTTAATCATCTTTGTAACCCTTTGCTAAGCTCTAGAAAGCTTCATGTCTCTCTTGTGCTAAGGAGCCCAGAAGCAGACACAAGAAGAGAGTGCTCTTCATTTCATTGTTCAGTGGAATAGTCAGTGCATTATAACCACGCGTATTGGTGTTGCCAAGTGTCGAGCTAAATCTTACAGTCAGTAGCAAGGGCTTGCAGTAACCTTTCAGGTCAGTGACGGACCTGAGAAGGAAACCACAACGCTCTGACTGTTTACTTCTGTGTGTCCTGGCTACTGGACCTAGTCTTCTCTTCCATTTACGAGAGAGAAAATAATTTTATGCCGATTGTATTCTGACTGAGATGGTGACGTTGAAGGCAGCATAAGTGCTGCTATCATGAGGAAAAATGAATTGTTGAATTTAGTTAAAGGAAATTAAGAACGTAGTGTAACTGTTGAGCAGACAGCTGAATATTTGGAGAGAAGTAAAGCAACTCTACACAGATGATTAAGGACAAGTCTCTTAGAGCAGTGAGGGATTGTGGTCAGGTCAGTCTGGGGAGAGGGAATAAAGGCATCTCCACACAGGCTTTTAGACTGGATTTGTTTGCAGTTCATGTTGCAGGCCAACAGGAATATGCCCTGTAGTCCATGTGTGCTGCCTTGCACAGCTGTCACTGCTCTACTACCAGCGAGACTGTGTGATTCTGCTGGTGGTGCAGTGATTGCCTGCTAGACATATGGATGAAAGCAGATAAAGCCAGAAATACTCCCATCTCTGGAGCCTCATATCTCCTATCGGTATGGATGCAGCCTTTGGCTTTCCATGAATCTGCACAGGGTAAAAATGGAGAGATGGGAAGGAAGGAGTGGCAATACCAATGCAAGAAAAGGCTAATTGTTTCCATGTTAGACCAGGAGCTGTGAGAAATAGGAGACTGAAAAAGTGTGCGTAGTTTTTTTGGTTGGGTTTTTTTTCCATGATTTTTTTTTTTGGTTAGTTGATTGGGTTTTGTTTGTTTGTTTTTGGTGGGGGTTTTTTGTTTTGTTCTTGGGTTTTTTTCCCAGCATATGAAATCAGATCTACAGTTACAAATTAAAAGTTAACTGTTTTCAGAATTGATAAACTTCTTCACACAGAAAAAGGAGCAGTAAGCCCTTTGTTTTTAAACTGCCTCAGGCAATTTGTATAAGTATACAGAGCTCTTTGATACTTTGTATTTGATAGTACTGGCACCACCTTTTGGTCTTTTGCACTGAAATCAATTTACGCTTTGTGTTCAGTTTCTGAAAAACATCATAAAATTCACTGTCACATAGGTATTGGTAAAAATTTTGTCATGAAAAAGTAGCAATAATAAATCCTGTTTATGTGACCATGTAGTATTTCAGGTCAATTGACAGGCAAGCCTACAGAATTCGGCCATTTTTCTTGGGCTGTTCTAGTTCCATGATTAAAGAAAATACTTTCCATATGGAAGCAGTGAATTTCTTACTATTAAAAAAATCACACCAAATAAACTAAAACAAAGTAGGAAAGATTTTTTTTTTAAGATTCAATAGATAAATTAAAATTGGTTGTGCCATAAGCAGAGACAAAGTAGGAAATAATAATTTTGAGAAGAGAATGAACTAAAAATAAGGTAGAAAAGATGGAGAAATGAGTGGGTGCAAGGACTGCAACAAGATTGAATACATATCAGAAGATAATCTAAGCTAAGAATATTTTCTTATGCAGATAAGATAAAAACACTGGGCCTTGGGAAAATATTTAAACTCATAATAAAGGAATAAAAGCAGAAGGAGAGTAAATGTGGACAGATGTGCAGTGAGATGAATTTGAATTTTTCTGTTGTACTTCTACTCAGCTGTAAGAAGCCAGGATGTATGACCCAGGGCACTGCCCTGATCATTCAGCCTTGCCTTGGTTAGTATTCATTGCTTGACTAATGACAACTTTTGCAGTCCGAAATTATGGAGGTAAAAAAAGAGCAAGCCTACTCAAATCCTAATCAAATCAAAGAACACTGTTCTATTCTCGGGCTTTTTAATAAAATATCTATGAGGGGAGGGTAGCCTATGTGATGAAAGGACAACCTATTTTCCTATTATTTCAGTAGCTTAAAGACCAGATATCCTTACTCAGTTCGTGAAGTGTTTTACTGCCTTGTACTACAGAATCAAGCTGAATTAACTGTGATACTGCTTAAAGGCTGCAACTGTAAGTGAAGGCTTGTTTTGGTGAGTGCCCTGTAAAAGTTTAAAATAATTTGGCCCTGTATTGAACTGTTAATAACGTAGGCAGAAGCAAGCTCTTAATGTCAGTGAATTTGCACCAAGGAAGACAGCAGCATATTGATTTCTGAACACAGCTCAGCTACCTGAAATCAAGTGCTCTCCAGTGTGCAGTTCAACAGCCATATTAATATTAATACCTCACAGTTTTTCTTCTGAGGCACGCAATGAGAAGTAGACATAAGTATATGCCTGGAAGAACGTTATTGTGTTGGAGGCAAAATGTATGCCTGTCTGTATAAGTAACTGTAACAGGCTTGCTTATATACCTGATTTTCTGTATAAAGGCTTAGGGTTGGTTTTTGGTTTTTTTTTCATTTAAACAGAGCTTTGTTTAGATACATGATCACTTCAGTCTGAGATTTGAAACACTGTGTGATTTTCAGTATTAAGGGGCAGGATGCTGTGTGCTTAGTAGGTGTAAGGTTAATATCTTTGAACATTTACAGTGCAGCAGATCACTGTTTTATCTCTCAGGATGTAACCCATTGTATGGTTCATAATGCTGTTTTCACTGAAAGGTCATTTAGTCAGTTGTTCTGAACTGGATTTTTTTCTGTGCCCTTCGCCAAATTACCCCAAAGAAAGACAAATGACCTCATTTGAAGCTGTAGTAAAAACACTTCATGGCCAGTTGCAGAGGCAGGAGAAAGAGATACATAATTGATACCAAACACTGATGGTTCTGCAATCATAGCTAGTAAAAGACTGAGCACTGAGGAAGAACGTCTGAAAGCAGAGACTGTAATGTGAAGGTTTGAATACTTCCTTGGACCAGTGAGCGAGACACTGCAGGCAAGACTGTAATCATAAGCTTGAGGCAACAGTATTTTTGGTTGAATAAAATATCTTTTTTCTTGTCTGCAGTGGCCTGCAACATGTAAGTCTTCAAATATAAACAACCCATATAGCAAATAATTCCCATACCTGCTGTGAGAGAAGATAGGATTTTTTTCTGTGTGCAGAGGACCTCAGAAGCCTGTGATTGTGTTTGTCTTGCAACCATATGAAAGGTAGTGTGTTAACACATCAGATCCATAGAAATTTGCAAGATAAAATTGCAATGTGGGTTTTATTGGGGAGAAGCTGCATCCGGTTTTCATGGTTCCTCAAAGAAAAATGAATTCACTGTCCCCAAATTGCCTGGGCTTCACAGACAAGTACTTTAGGTAAATAATAATGGGTATAGTTATACCACCAGAATTTGGCACTGCTGTTCCAGTTTATAAATAACTTTGCCTAGAAATCAGATAGCAGCATGTGCAGGTGTGAGTCATTAGTGCAGGAGACACAATGATGTGTGGAAAAAGAATGGCTCACATCCAAACCAGCCCACACACTTTCATCAGCCCCTTGAAGTCTGCAGCACAGAAAATAAATTTTTCAAGTCAGGCTGCTAAAGCCCGCCCAATCTTAAAGCTCAAAGGTGCAATAATATGGAATGCAATGATTCTCCCAGTGCTTTGTCGATCAGGCAGTTTTGTAAGACACTAGTTTACTGTCTGAGTTAATTATCACAATGTCAGCTGAATAAATTAATATCCCCCACATATGCACACAAAAAATGTGTGTCAGAGCTGCTTTTTGTAAATCATTGTTTTAGAACATGCATTTTTAAGTTCTAAGGAGTTAAGGAGATAACAAAATTATTACTTGATTTTATTTTTAAAATTTCGTGAGCTGAAACTGGAAACAGTTAATGATACTGACCCTCCCTGGTTGCAGAGTTAATGGAGGGTGTAATGAAGAAATCAACAAGTACCAAAATAGCACTTACGATAAGGTGCTGGTTTTGGAGAGAATTTCAGGGAAAGAAAAAATGGTGCTTTTAGTTCAGGAATATGCCTGACTTAGTTCTAACTGGTCTGGCAAAGTTTATCCTTTCAAGGCTTAAGTTAAGCTGAAGGGGGATAGACAACTTCGATGTCAGGTGAAGATTCTCGGCAGAACAATTGAATTCAAACAGGATTCAAGTTATTTTTTAAACTGAAGATTAAAGACAGAAGTGGGTTCTTTTTCATATGAAAGCACATTTGCATTCTAGGTCTGGTATGTTTTCAATATTGCAGATTGAATCCTTGTTTATTTTAATAAGGTGCACATTTCACTATTTGCTGAACAATCCTTTTTTGCCATATGCCTTCTTTTTCCTATTTTTGCAGTGAAATAAAGATAGAAAATTGAAGCACAAGTTTAGATCACTTTCACTAAAATTCTGGCTTAAGGTCTTATCAAAAGATACTCTGTTTTTTCTTGCTTAGTGTCTTGAAATTATGCTTAGGATTCAAAGTTCTGTGCAGAGATGATCATCTCCTTTCCTGTTTCCATTGGCATATTCCTGTGCATAGATTGAACAGTAAAGCATGAGAATTGGACATCCTAGTAGACATATAGAAAGAGCAGGGAATGTCAAACTATTCAGGCTGTATTACAAATTACATGGTTCTGCAGGAATTGTGTAAATATTTATGCTCAGCGTCTCCTGACTGGCATCTGCCTGGAAAGGGTAAAAAAAATTTTAATGTCAGTCTGCCTTCTGTGATGTTGATACAGCTAGAGCTGATGAAAATGGCCTGAGGCATCAACCACCTTTCCACATTTTTAAAGACAACAAAATTCTGTAAATTACAAGCACATAAATCCAAATTAAGATGTCAGAGGTATTACTGCAGGCTCACAGTGACGTAGATCAGAGCACTATTTGGCTCAGCTGCTTTTCTGCTCTTGTTTCTTTCCACTGTGCTCATAATGAAGGAGAGGTAATATATAATTGCTGAACACACTTTTCTGTAAATAGTTTTATTAAGCAGTTAAGGAATTTTTCTATACTTTGTGATGGTTTAAAAATCTCATTTCATTTAAAACTAATAAGAATTAGCCTTTTTGTTCCTTCATGTGGTTTAAGAAGTTATTCTGTTGCCTTGGTATTGTGTTACTTTTCATTTGTCACTAACGTAATAGTTGCCAACCTCAAACCACTAAGAATGACACTATCTAGATGTATAGATAAGTTTTCCTCCTGCAACTTCTCTGTCACTTTACAGAGAAACTGTCCTGAAGATGATATTATTACTATACACTGCTTTCTTTTTTCTCTCAGATATGTATTTAACATGAGGGTTTGAGCTGTTTTCTTAAAGGTTTGTAGGGTTTATTCCCCTACTTCCTTGTGTAAAACATTAACACAATGTAATAGGTAGAAATTACAATGTATGTTAGAAGTGCTTTTAACCAGGTTTGAAAATGCTATAACAGATACTAATTCGGATTCCTAATTGGTATAATCAGGTTCAAATAACAGTATTGTTAAGTGTGTCCACTTGTATAATCAGTTCTGTATAATAAGGTTCTGCACTCCTGCAGAAATATTGTATTTCTAAGAAAAAATATATGGGTAAAAATGATACATTAAAAACACTCTGCATTCCTTACCATTATTTTTCATCTTAAAAACTTTAAAAAAAGAATAAGAGCAACTTTCTCAGGAGAAATATATGAAGAGTAGACAAATGTCACCAGCATAAAGTGCTCTGACATTCAGTAACAATTATTAGTCACTAAGTATGCATAAACTCAAAATAGGCAAATGTAGAACACCCCAGGCAAATTTCCCAATGTTGAGGAGAAACTCAACAAATTGACATAAGAATATATGTCAAAAATATGATGTAATTATGTTGTGTTGTGATGCTTCTATGTATTATCTAACAAAGGGTCAAGGTTGGAAAAAGATACATAAAAGGGTGTGGTGAAAGGAAGGGTCACTTCTGCTATGGATCTCACTTGCATAAGAAAACTTGCTTCACTTTTTTTTTCTAGTTGAACAGAACCAACCCTTTTCATCCCCTTGGGACTGATGCTGCAGACAGGGGGAAGTCAGGGGAACTAAACTTGTTCACACCAGGCACAGTGTAACCTGGCTGGTTTGTGTGTCAGATTCAGGATTTTGTGTTCCAGTTGGAGTTTCAGTTAGCAGGAAGGTTCTTGGCGACATTGGCTCTACTCAGGCAAAAACACCCACCTTGCTGAAGGAGAAGCTCAGCATGGCAAAGGATCAGGCTTCTGCAGTAAACTCTGCCAGAAACGTTCTCTCTCTGTTAAACAAAGTCCAATATGAAAGAAGGCTACTGTTCAAGTAATTTCTCCTTCAGAAATCACAAAACACTTTTTGAAGTATGTGACAGAAGAACCTGAGTAGAAACTTCTTAATGTCACAGTAATCTCAGTGCAGACTGTTATATGTAAATGTGCTAACTTCTTTCTTTGTTAAACTGCACACAGTATTCATGCAACAGCAGGATTAATTTTCACTCATGACTCATAACAGCATGTCCAGATTTGCACTTCCCAGTACAAGTGAGACATGGATGTACTGGATAGAGTCCAACAAAGATGCAGAAAGAGGATTAAGGAACTGAAACATCTCCTCTACAAGGAAAAGGCTGAGGGATCTGGAACTGTTTATCAGAGAAGAGAATACTCATGGGGGGATTTAGTCACTGTGTATAAACAGAGGATGGTAGGTTACAAAGAGGACATAGCCAGACTCTTTTCATTGATGCCCACTGACAGGACAAGAGGCAGTGGACATACACTTCAACACGGGGAAACTGAACATCAGGAAACACTTTTTTACTGTGAGAGAGGCTGACAGGTTGCTCAGAGAGGTTGTGAAGTCATCCCAGGAGATATTTAAAAGCTGTCTAGACACAGTCCTGAGCAAACAGCTTTAGGTGGTCCTGCTTGAGGGTGGGGGGTTGGACTAGGTGACCTCCAAAGGCCCCAGCCAGTCTCAGCCAGTTTGTGATTCTGGTCCTGTGCCTGCACTCTGACTCTAAAGACAAAATTTAATTTGTACTAAAAGTGAAAGAAGACATCTTCATTCAGTTATGACTAAATCAAGAATTAGTAGAAGTAGTTTTCAGTTTGTGTACTCTAATACTTAAAATCTGCAGCACTTTGTAAATGAATAAATCTATTTCTCATCATTAACAAGAATTGGGAGTTGGTAAGTAGAATTGTGACTTGAATAGTATAACAGTTGTAAGTAGAATTGTGACTTGAAGATGACATTTTCAGTGTATGGATGCATATGGAATTTATTCTTGGTTTCAGTACCACTCAATTAGCATGGTCAGTTATTATGGATAGTATCTGCCAGAGGTCAGACATGTGGAAGATGAAATGGTAAAACAAAAGTCTGCAACTGTGTTTCAGGAAAAATGAACTTTGAGGTGATACTTATTAATTTTGCTATGCCAATTTAAAGTTCTGATCTGCAACTCTTGTTTTTAGCATTGGTATTATCAGCCTTCACAGCTCTTGCTCTGCAGTGCCAATATCAAGATCTTCCCATCTCATGCAGTGACATTTATAGGGCTTTTATAACAGTGTCTTTAGACAGGCTGGTTTCACTGATTTAAGCATAGTGCTTTTCCAAAATTTTGACAAAATCTTTTTGTGACCTTCTTTCTCCCCTCAGATAAATCAGTTAATCTTTCTTTGGCTCAGTTTTGCTGTCTCTAGATAAAAATTACGACATGACGTTGCTGCTGTGAAACTTTGTTCATGGTCTGCCAAAGTGCTTTGATATAGTGAGGTTTAGGCACTGCAGAACTGCCTGTCTTACACAACAGCTGCAGGCTCCCTGCAAGCTGGGGACTGGCCTTTAGTGGCTCTTCTTTAAACAGAGGAGAGCACCCAAGCAGTAACAGCCCCTCTGGGTCTTTCTGGAAAGCATTACACAGGTAAAATGTCCTCCGTGAACCATCTCAGCCTGATTGATTGTTTTTTTTTTTAAGGTGATGATATAATTTTGATGTGTCAAAGATGACCAGCGTTCAGCCTTTGAAGGAGAGAAAGTTTATTCATGGGCAGGAGTTGTGGTTTTGAGAATTCATGACCTTTTGTAACGTTGCTTATCTGTATTATTCAGATGAACTAGTAAAAACTGCCTAGCACTTCTCTATAAGACTTTGCTACAAAGGATGGAGTCCTGCCAACTTTCCAAATCAATGGATGGAAACACTAGAGTTGGTAAAGTAACGTCATCTATAATTGTTGGGTTGATTTAATGGTCTTCTGGCTGCAGGTGGTCACACAGATATAGTCTGTACCTCCACCATACAGATATGAGAGCCCTCAGTAGCCCTTGCAATGAGGAGTCTCCATGGCTTTCAACTTTCTTACAGTATAGAAACATGTTGGTTTTCTGGTTAATCCTATTACTTTAACTTTGCAGCCCTCATTTGGGCTGCCTGCAGGGTGAGTTTTCCTTGCTTTCAAGCTTGATGTGTGTTTGCTGAATGCCCAGGACTAAGTGCTGATGCCAGATGTTGGCCTTCCAGGTGCTTACACTGGCATGGTGATGCTCCTTGTCTGCTACCTCTACTCTTCTTCTGTTTATACACTTCTGATTTTAATAAAACCACTGTTGTTCCTTGTGTAATTTTTCTTCTCTCGTTCTAATTTTTCCTGCTAGAAATCCTGGCTTAATATCACATGTTGAGTAACAGAGTGGCAGTTTGAAGTGTTTGCTGGGACAGGGCTTATTAGTGGCTGTCACTGATGCAGGTTTGGGTAAAATATAGAGAAGTTTGCTGTGAAAATAACTGGACTTTGCATGTAGGAGATCAGACTATTGGATCCTAGAATAGTAGCCTTTTTGGTTTTTTTTACATATATTTAAATTATTTTTGGCTTTCTAGTCTTTAGCAGAATTTTTTCCTATTTCAGATTCAGTTGGAGCAACAGCATTTAAAATTAGATACTCTATGGAAATTTACAGTACAATTTATTGTCCTTTCCACATTATACCGAGTGCTAAATTTAATCCAATGTTAAAATGTTTAAATACGTCTTACCGAATATCATTAAAAATATATTTAATAGACACTGCCAATGTTTTCGTTTGTGTAACAGAATAATTCAGCATGACTTGTTTAGATTTTTTTGAGCTTCACTCCGTGCTAGTGAGGGGAGTTATGAATAAGAAACCCTCAAATACCTGCCATAAAAAAAGATATGATTAGTAGATGTGTATAGTTCTGACTGTATAAACAGTCTTACAAGTGTATTATTGTAAATGAAATTCAATTTGTTCATTTGTTTTCCCAATTTAAAGATCTTGTGTGCACAGCAGAAGAGAAAGATGAGGTTTGTGTTGAGCAACCAGAGGGCAGTGATGGGGCCTGCAGAAAGATGAGAGGCTGAGACTGAACACATTTAAGCTGCACTCGAGCCCTTTCCTGCCCCTTGGTCCTGCATGTGATAGTCTCCCTGTGCCATGGTTTGTGAGGACAGTGACCTACATAGGATTCAGGTTTTAAAACTGTAATGAGTCTGCTTCTACCTGAGACATGTTTTGTAATCTGTCTGGTGACGCAGTTATCTAGTTTGAACGTGTGCCAGTTATTATACGAGGGAGGCAAGCACAGAGTCAGTGCTGAAGAATTGCTCCCGTGGTCCTTTTCAGCTGTTCGCAGACACCAAAAGCTTCCATTGTTAAATAATGAGCTTTATAGGTCAGAGAGGATGCTG
Organism: Neopelma chrysocephalum; assembly: GCF_003984885.1. NCBI lineage: Eukaryota > Metazoa > Chordata > Aves > Passeriformes > Pipridae > Neopelma > Neopelma chrysocephalum. The sequence goes on from NW_020897703.1 coordinate 11,633,701, forward strand.
GATGTTTGCGAGCATTAGCACACTGTTTTGGTACTGCATAAATAACCACGTGCAAATGGCAACTAATAAATAAAATCAGAGGCAGTAGAAGATTGGCCCAGGAGCCTCTGCCGGTTCACTGATAAAGGTGGGAGCTATGCACCCTGTTTGGGTGCCCACAATTCAAGGGGTGTCTCTACCAACCATGTTTTTCCATGCTTGGGGTGGAAAAATAATTATGGAAAATATTTCTTGAGAATTGCAAACTTAAATGACAATTAGATTTTATCAGGTGTGTGGGTAGCCAGACTCTGCACAGCTGGCAGAAGGGAAAGGAATTTGGATGAATGCTTGAGCTTAACCATTTTGCAATTGAATTTGATTTATCCTTTTCAGAATTCAGTAGAATATTTTGTTCTCTGAACCTATTTTGAACACCTTAGGAAGTGTTTCAAAGGGCAGCTGGCTTCCCTGACTGCGTTTAAAGTATGTCCACAAAACATTTATCATTTTAAACTATAGCAACAACATTTACTTTGAAAGGGCTTCTTTTCTCTTTCTAGGAAGTCTGTTCTAGCTTCTTTTCCCCCCAGGCTTTCCGAGCAAGCTGTATAAAGAGAAGTGGCTCCTGTGGCCGCTAAAGAAAACAACTGAACCAGACAGGCCTTTGCTGAGAGCTTAACCTGGAGTTTGTGCCAGAGTGAGTACACAAGCATTGCTGAGAGGCTTCTTTCTTCCATCAGACATCAGAATTGTTTTCCTTTGTGACCACAGGCAAGCAGGTGCTTGGAGTAAGCCAGAATCCATGAGTTAGACTGTATTGGATAGTTATGGCAGCGTGTACTCCTGGAGGATGCTCGGTTAGGGCAAAACCGTGTGAGGGGGAGGCAGGGTAAATGTCATTGCACTTATCTGAAGCTGAACTCAGGGCTGCTTTCCAGCCAGCAAGCGTGAAGCTAACATTTTACCTCTGCAGTGTGCTGCCATTGCAGCACTGACTGTTTTTCATGGTTAGCATTGCAGGTCTGTGTGTGTGCAGCTTTGTTGCTTTTACACCTTCTTCTCATGAAGGGAAATTTTCAAAACTTACTTCCCATGAGGTACACAGTTCTAGAAAATAGCCTTTTGAACTTTTGAAGTTGGAACCAGCAAAGGCTTTTCTTGTGTAGCAAGGGAAGAGTTTGCAGGTCCTGTAAGGACCTTCATCCCCGGACTGTGTGGTGAAGGGAAAGGTGGTATCCCTTGAGGACAGGCATTGGCCAGAGGTCTACTCCTTCCTGTTTCTGATGATAAAAAAATTTTGTATCATGTATGAAGTTATTGTGAAACTTAAGACCAGATCATGAGAAGAAACCCTTAACTTATTTTTAGCAGTTCAGAGGAACACTAATAAGCATTTTATTAACTTATGTATTCTATGTCTCATCATCTATGAAAAGCCAGATGAAACGAAAATGAGTGTCACACCTCAAGACACTGTGATGCTCTAGTGTAGGTGTCCAGATGCTGATGTGCCCGGACAGCTCTGCAACCAGATATGAAACTTTTGGCCTGTACAACTGATTATGAAGAGGAAACATACAGAAACCTGCAATTTAAAATTCTGAGGGAGAACTGTTGTGTTTCGTACGGATTTCAGAACTGATGCCATTAAAAACAAACAAACAAAACTCAATGAAACATGAGCACAGTTTGTAGCTTTCTTGTCTGAGCAGTTAATATTGCAGAATCTGGAAATGCTTTATACTTCCAAATATTAGACTATACTGCTTCAGTTCTTATTCAAAGGTCTATCTTTAGGCATTCAGTTTGGAGATGTGTGGAGATACTAAAGCAATGGGAATATATCCTTCTGTGGGAAGGACAAAGTAACTATGGTCAGGGCATTCATTGATCGAAACTGGTGTAGTTTTGCAGTAAAGATACGTCATCTTCAAGACATAGCTGAAAATAAAGGTAGCTACATAACTGAATACTAAAACTTCCAGTAATTATACTGTTTGTTTCCTTGGTAGTTATGACTTAACACTCCTACCATAAAATAACTCCATGATGAAATAATAGAATTTAGAAGAGAGTGAGATATTGAAGCAGTGCCCATTACTTCATCTTCTTTTCATCAAGGTTTCCTGCCCTGATAAAATATTGAACATTTTGTGAGCACAACTTTTTAGCTTTTATGTGCTGCTGTGAATTTGTGACATGAGTGTAGTTGCTGCCCAAGGACATAGTACTTACTGGAGGGTTAGGTATGAGAATCTTGTTAACCTGCAGTGACTGTATCTGAATGCCTTATAGTTGGCACAAAAAAGAAAAAAGGAATAGTATCTTTCAACATCTCAGCAGATTCATTAGATTGTTATTCAGCCTGAACATAGTTTTTATAAAATATACTATTACATACTTATCTATATTTATATTTGTTTTTCAATATGCCAAATAGTACTTTGATGAATCATTACAACTAGCCTTATTAGACAAAATAAATTAATGAGTTATATCTGCTAAAGCTATGCTTTTGATTTTTTTTTTAATTCTGTCTATTTGCTTTTTTAGAAAATTGCTTAGTTTGATAAAATTGGAGGTTCTTTTCCTGTAATTAGTTTAAAATAAATGTGGAAGGAAATTTTCTTTCAGATATATTCCATTTTGCTTCAAAACTATTTTTTTTATGGCCTTCAGTGTAACAAAGGGAAATTACTTTATGCACTTCAGAAGGTTATATTGGGTGTTTTTCCATGAGTTTCACACTAATATTTTGTGCATTGATCTAAAGGAAACACGTTGCATATTCAACCTTTGGACCCGGTGTCAGAACACAGTTGCTGCATCTGGTTAGCCTCACTTTAATAAACTGTTTTGTAAAACCTGTACAGATGTTGGTTGGTAGAGACAAGCTGTCCTGGCCTGTTCAGTGCTACAGGAAGAACAGCAGATGGAGAAAAGCCCAGCTCCTTCTTAACGAGGTCTTGTCTCACCAAGACAATTTAAAATAACCACGTCGTTTATAATTGTCATTTCCTGTCATGTGATGCTTAACAGTGTGTCTATGGCCAACCATTCAATACTCTCTCCTTACAATACGTTTTAGTCTTCTGTTCAATTCATTTGCTGTTACCAAAAGTCATTATTATATTACTGAAGCATATCCATGCTGAAGAATTATGATAGTAAAATATGGACTGTGCTTTATGCTCATTACAAGTTACATTCTTCTATTTAAGGAGAAATAGTAGTAGTCACCAGGAATGGAAATAGAATTACTGTGCATTATGTTTTAGTGATGCAGTATGTTTTTATCTTGGAGCACCAGAGAATTAGTAATTATGTACCTGTCACTTAAAAGGAGGGAAAGAGGCTGTGTCCAGTTTATGGTGTTATGTGCCATTTCCTCAACTTTTTACATTCTCTTTGGAAGGAAAATCCCTGAAGTGTGAATCTGGCATAATAATACCATCTCCTTTACAGTATGTGACTCAGACAGATAAAAGTTGAATATTACATTATTCCATGTTTGTATGGAGTGTCAACAGCCATAACATCAACATGTTGGAGGTGCTTGTAAGTATTAGTACTGCAGATTTAAATCTGTAGTCCGAAATCAGGACAGGATAACTGCTTTCTACTCCATTCTACAATTTTGATTTAAAAAATCTTATTTTAAATGCAGTTACCATTAGAAATGTCTTCATTCTTTGTTTACTTGGTGTTGTATTACACTTTGCCAAAGGTAGGTAGCAGTCACCCTCAGAGTTCAGAAAGTACGAAAGAGGAACAACAGTGGGTGTTTGTTTTTCCAGTTGTTCTTAGGTAAACAGAGATAATTGATGTATCTTATCACAGGGTGGTTTCTCTCTACCTGACAGGAGTGTTTTTCTTGGGTTTTTTTCCATCATAGATGTTGCCATTTGTTGATTTCTCCTACTGATTATCTTAAACAGCCTTGTGTCTCTTTTCTTAGTTACACTACACCTTACACAATTAGTTTGAGTGGTGAAAAGAACAATGTTATGTCAGCGGCTTTCCAGACTCTTGACAATTCATAAAGCAGTGGGTTTTGGATGTTAATTTCTGTATAGAGCCAGTGCCTTGGAGTTTGAGTTCCAGAGAGCAGTGTTTTTAAATATTGCAAAATTATATTTTCTTATTGATAAAAAGACATTTTTGCTAGATGTTTTTGTGATGGCTGAAGGTTCATAAACTTCTTGTATGCTTTCCATTGTCACAGGGTCACATTAATGTTGGGAATAGAGGTGCCAATGGGAGGTCAATAAATAGTAGTATTCACTTATTTTTATTAAGTAAAAATGTATCCAGTCTCACTATGTGATTCAAAATTGCACTAAACGTCAGATTTTTCTCAAGTTAACTTTTCAGTTCTGCATCTCTTATTTGAATGTGTTTTTAGTATCATTACAAGAAAATATGGATAGGTTTTCTGTTTAATTTTGGAAATAAAAACTAAATTGAAAGATGCAAAATTCTCTCAGAGAAGTTTTGACCACCAAAAAATTAATCCCACTTATCAATTTGTTACAGTCTAACATTTTCTTTCATTTTGTGTATTCTTTCCTGAAGATCTGGTTGTTTTTAGAGTCCAGAATATATAATTTTCCTTTAGAGGCAATCATGATGGAAAGAGGTTGAAAGTAAAATGTTTCCAAATTAGCAGGATAGATGTGCACCTTTAAAATCTGCAGTTATTCTGACAGAATGCCAGCTGTGAAGGCACAAAATTCAGAGGATCTGAAGATCCTTTTCAAAAACTCATCATTACTTAAACACAGACTAGGTGGGTATACGACCAGTGGAGTGTTTAAAGCAGGTAAAGTATAACAGCAGTTGCTGCTGTTTCTGTTCTTCTGGGTTCTTTCCTCAAATAGCCTCAATAGCCCCGTTTCCTGGGTTAACAGTATTTTTCTAATTAAATAGAATTTCAAAGACAAATGGCCTCTTAATGCCAAAGCTTGCTACAGAAAGGATTCCTTAGAGTAAACAGACAACAGACCGAAGAGAAGTTAGCTGCTGCAGCATTCTTTTGGCTGTGTAAACAGCAGAGTGCCTCGACTCCCACTGGCTTTGCAAATGTTAAGGCTATTCAGCACCTGTAAAATTTACTAAGTGTCTCAGACCTAAGCTTGGGAACCACTCAGCAGTGGCAGTATGTTACAGACTTGTTACCAGTATGTGGCTTAAAAATGCTGGATTTGGACTTTGATCCACTGTCATCCTTGTGAAAGTGCCGGTTCTACAGATATTTAAAGTCATTTTGTGCATCTCAAAATATGTTCCCAGTCCCTCTTTTCCAATCTTTCTTCATGTGTCATGATGCATTAAGGCCCAGTTTTTCAAGCATGTTCTCTAACTATTTCTTTTTTAGCCTTCATTGAGAAGACAATCAGCTTTCTTACTAATAGTTTTGGATCAATGTGCTGTGTTCCACTGTGATGGTATTCTCCAAAATCTACATCCCCTAGAAATCAACAGGAATGTGATTCAAGCTTGCTTTTTGAGCTTAGAACAAGAAAACGGTCCAGAAAGATAAAGAATATATTCTTCAGGAAGCTGTGATGTCTACAGAAATTTAATGTAGTCTTCAGCAGACATTTTATGGAGTTGAGGATCTGCAGTTTTCCAGAGAAATTACACAGGACGCTCACTGCTGGGACCCATGAACTCAATTGCTTTTGTTCTTTCCTAGATATTTGATCTCTCTTCCACCCACTTTATGTGCCTTGCCCATGACAATTTTGTTTTGTATTCAGTGTTCTGCTGAAGAGTGAGTGAGTTGAGACTCTCTTGGGACATGTCCCCTAAGTTTAGGTCTCTTTGCTATAAACAATTGCAGTTGTTTTTAATAACGGTGAGTTTCTTTTCATTCTAGGTGATGCAGATGTACCTCCCATTCTGTGGCATTGCGATATCCAATGCCCAACTATTTGCAGCTTCAAGGAAGGAATATGACAGAAGCAGGGTAAGTAAAAAACGTATAGTGGACCAATATCAAACTTTTATCTTTTGTTCCTTCAGGGTCCAGCTATGTGTACGTGTTTGCTAAGCAGACAGTTTTAACTACATTTCATTTCAAAAACTGTGTTTTCAACAGATCTCTGTCTTGATTGAAGCAGCAAGCAGAGAGCGTGGGAGGGAAATACGCTTGTGGGGGTGGCTGTTGTTTCCTGATGTCAGTTCCATGTTTCGTAGTGCTGAAAGAATTGCATTTGTGCAGGAGACAGTGCAGGAGAGAGTGTTGCTTTGGCAGAGATTCAAGCTCTCATAAAATTCTAGTAATATCAAGCCTTTTCCATCCTGAATTTTTAATATTCAATTCATGTGCAAATAATGTGGATATATCTTTCTAAAAGTAAGCAGGAAAGAAACCCTTATATGTGAAGGGTTTTGACAGCATGTGTCTGCAGAGATGCATTACTCATGATTGCTGGTGCCATGCATGAGTTGGGACAGGAGGTTCTGAAGTGAAAATAATGCTGAGCTCTCGTGTCATTTACTTGTCAGAGAGGTTTTTTAATTTTTTTCAAGAAAGAAAATGGTAATTTCGAGGTGGTTTTTTTTAAATCGCCCTTCCTGCAATGATGACAGGAAGTTATACTTTTGTTAGCACGGATCACAGCTCCAAAGCTTCAGTAAAAATACCCCTGATAGTGCTGAACCTATTCTTCCTTCACAAAATAGGGGAAAAACAGTGGTCTGGGCCTGTATATTGAGCTCTGAAATTTTTATATTCATGATTTTGGTGCTTTCCATGTGTGAAAACTAATGCTGTGCACTACTTTGAAAACTAATAGTAGCCCTTTCTAATAGCTCTTATGTTTAAGGGTCATGAGGAAACTGAGCTCGTCTTCGGTTCAGATCTGACAACAGACCATCATATTTTGGGGTGGAGATGTGGAGGAGACTTGGGGAATAAAAAAGATTCTCTGCCAGAGGTTTTTTTTTCTTTGTTTGATGTTCAAATAAAATAACTGTTTGACTACACAGAGGCTTAAAATTTGCTGCAGATTCCCAGACTGCAGGGAACTACACAGAATTTTGAGGAATCAATGTTTAATCCTCTGAGAGAGGCATTCAGTAGAAAAGCGTCAGAGATGTCCTCATTCTTTATTAGAAAAGGGTAAATTCTAGTCGTTGGATGTATCAGGAAATTGGGTTAGAGATACAGATTCTTTGTTTCTTGTTGCTGCTTCAGCCATGCAAAGCATAACAAATGTCATTGCCGTTTGACAGCTACATGGTGGTCTTTAGCTTTGCCTAGTCCATGGCTGAAGTTAGTTGGCAAGTACCAAGTGGTGGACAAGTCCATACTTTGCCTTTCCTATCACACGACCTCAATGGTGGCAACTTCCAGTGAGTGTGACCAAAATTTTGCTGATGACCACCGTGTTAGAAGAGCTCAGACCACTCCAGTTTACACGCTTACTTGTATTGATGGTCTTTAGTGTCTGTGCCCTAAATGAAAATAAAGGAAAAAGCACACTTCTTTGGATCCATGGTAAGAAAGGACAGGGCTTATTTTTTTTAAAGTTGATGAAATGAGAGGGGAAGCCTTCTGTTCTAAAACACTGTATTTTACAGAGATGTTAGTGGTAAAGGCTGGATCAGAGTGCTGTTAGAATAAGAAGTATTGATGTGGGTTTTTTCCTTTCCAGCTTTGAACACGAAAATTGGGTAATAAAAGAATAAAATGGAGTTTAAATGCCCTAGCAAATTCGATATAGAAAATCAAGTAACTCAATCCATACTTCATTGCATTACAGCCATTTTTTCATTTTTGGACCAAAGTGAAATAGTTTGAAAGATTGCCACTGTTCACAAGGAGTTGGATTGCACCTAGTTATGAACTGAGAAATACTTCTTTCTTTCTTCAGATACCCCCACGCCAATACTGTTGCCATAACCATTAAGAACTTTTTTTGAATGAAGATTTCAATGGATCATTCATATTAAAATCAATCCCAGGGATGATGCCTCCTTTGCAGTGTTCCATGTATTTATTAATTCTACAAGCAATATAAGAGTTTTCTGTCCCTGTATGCAGGCATTACTGGAAGTAGTGAATGATCTCTTTGAGGAACAGACTGACTTGGAGAAAATTGTCAAGAAAATTATGCATCGGGCCCAGACTCTGCTGAAGTGTGAACGGTGCTCAGTATTACTTCTGGAAGATATTGAATCACCTGTAAGTGTAGCTGCACATTCTGTAGAAAGACTAATATTTGAGTGGTGGAGCACTTGCTTTTATTGTAGTGGAGCTGTTGCCTGGCATATGTAAGTACTGGACAGCAAGAATTCTTCCAGCATGTTGTTCCTAAATGTGGGTTAGGTACAGGTCAAATCTTTATCAATACCACTGCCATGTTTTAATCCCAGTAGGCAGCTAAGTCCCACACAGCCCAGTAGGATGGGGAAGGGAATTGGAAGGCTAGAAGTGTGAAAGCTTGTGGGTTGAGGTACAGACAGTTCAGTGACGGTCCCACCGGGAAAGAAGGGTTCGCCACTCAGGGAGTTTGGTACAAAATGGCCTCTTTATTAACATGGCTCCTGCCTTATATAGGGCAGGAGCAGAACTTGCCAGAAAAGTGGTGGAACTGGGAAGGAGCAAGGGCGGAACATGCTAAAAAAAACCAAATAGGGAAGGGATGGCCATATAAGGAAAATACTGCAATGCAGCAATAACTGACCAATAAGATAACAGGACATAAGAACATATGGGATAAAGGGAATTTTTAGGGAAAATAGGGTACAATAAGTGGGAAAAATACAATAAACCATGAACACAAATTCATAACCTGAAGTGCAACGGTTTAATTAGTTTAAGTCATCATAAAAGGGTTTTGTTTTCACGTGGGTCCTCTTCCTCCAAAATCCTCCTCCAGTCCTCGTAGTTTTCATCGTTCCCACCTCCAACGGTTCAGTAGGTAAAGCAAGAGCTATATACACAAGCAAAGCAAAATAAAGAATTCATATGATCCTTCCAGTCAGCAGGCAGGTGATATGTCATTTCCAGGAAAGCAGGGCTTCATCATGTGCAATGGAAACTTCCCTCAGATTTATTGCTGCGCATGACATTGTATGGTATCACAGTATGGGATACCCCTTTAATTAGCTGGAATCAGCCCAATCTATTGTGCACCCCTCAAGGTATTCCCTTGGGTGGCAGAATGAGAAACAGAGAAGGCCTTGACACTATGTAAGTACTGTTGAACAATAAAATATCCCTATGTTATAAATGCTGTTTTCATCACATAACTAAAACATATCATCAGTACAGGCTACTACAAAGTAAATCAATGCCACTTGAGCCAAAACCAGTATAGGTACTTTTTCAGATGGAATCTGAAAGATACCATTTGTGATTCCTTATGGCCACTTGAAGGCATTTAATGGATGTCTGTAAGCTGCTGATGGATCAAACTATCACTGGTGTGTGATCCAGCTGATATTCTGTGATTCTCAGTAGTCTGTGTGATGGAATTAGTGCTTACTACAGAGCAGCTATGACTTCTTAGCTGAGAAGCAAGCTGCTCTTGTGGTCTGCTTAAAAAGGAAAAATGACCTAATTTGTTATCAAATATTTATTTGCTCAGTTCCTTTCTTGTATGATATAGCCACAAGAAGGAAAGAAAAATCCTGTCTATAGCTTCATTTACATTTATAACCTTGCTAACACTTTCAGGCCATTGACTTATCAAATGGGTGGTGCTTGCAAGGAGTTTCAGAACCAGACACAGTTGCATCATCAACCAAATCTTTAATGCTTATTTTTACAACTAACCTTTTCTGCATAACATCCAGTAAGTAATTATCAGGTATCTTTGCTGATATTGCTATGGTGTTCATAATTTTGCATCTGTTGTTGAAGTGTTGAAAACTGAAATAAGTAATTTCTATTCTAGTATGTAAACATGTATCTTCAGTCAGACTACTGGCCACTCAGAAATCACAGCTAAAAATAAACTCATCAAGGCTTTGTTAACTGAGATCCTGTGTATTCAGCAACTCAGCAGGGTTTACAGCAGTCTAATAAGTGTCTTCACAATAATCAGCTTCTGAACTTGTCTCATTAATATTTTTTTGTGGAATCCATATCTTTAGTGTGGAAGAACAGCAAGACAGTGAGAGCTGAACCTGCAACACAGGGAGTTTTCTCAGCTACTTTTGGTGGCAACTGGGATTTTTTTCCCCTCCTGGAAATTTTCTGCTCACTTTAGGTTGGCAGGGGTCTGTTTGGGAATAGCTGTGTTTGCCCCTTTTAACAAGTTTCTGTACTACTTTGCAAAATAAATAATAGAACCAGTTTCAGTTCCTAAATAATGAAAATGCTGTTAAAGATAAGTCCTCTTGTGACACAAAATCCATTGGAAAAGACACATTTGTATACAAATGCTGAGAGTGTCACGTTCTAGTGATAGGAATAAGCTTTTACATTGAGCAGATGAAATGAAAACACAAATTTCAGCATTACTGAAGTAGGTTTGGTTTTTGCAATTGCTCTGTCCACTTGACCAGTGAATAATTATTTCATTGCAGAACTCTGTTAAATTGAACAGATAGATGTTTTGACAGGGGCTTGCACTGAGACTTTGCAGTACTGATATTTATAGGGTATGAAAGCCTCTTTAAAAATGCTTAACTTTTTTATGAGTATTGTTGTTAGTAGTAAAATAAGTGGCTGCCTTCATACTGGTAGCTCCCTCCAGTGTTTTCAAACTATTCAACACAAACTGTCCTCCATTCTACTGACTTGAGAAGTAGTTGAAGGATAAAAACATTGTTCGTAATATAATTTTTTTTCTACGCAAGTATTATTGGGTTCACTGACTCTGCAGTTGATTATTTGTTGCTGGGCTGTGACAAGTCTAAATGCCTATCAGAAAAAGACTCATAAGTTTGTTTGTATGGCAGAAAAAAACCCCATTCCTTTTCCTTGGAGGAAAGATATGATTCTCATTTCATTTGAGTTAATAGAAATGAAGTAATTTCAGTGGAGCTTGCCCTAAATTATACTAGCTTTCATAAAAGCAAGATCAAGGTTTGTATTTCACTTATATATTCTCTGCTATAGAATTTTAACGTTTCTAGTTTATTTTTTCTTTCTAAATTCTCCTGCCCCTCCCCCCAATCTTATAATTGCAGTAGACAGTTCTATTCCATTCCTATGAAATGTCACTGTGTTTACAAGTATAATGTGATTTTTATTTTCCACTGAACAGTACATTGTGTTAGTGACTTCTGAGTGACTTTGTTCAGTTCATTTTTCTGCTCTTGGTACTATTTCAGCCTTTGACCTTGGAAGGTTTTTTCTCAAACCATAAGCAATGAGTTCTCATTCCTCTAGACCAAATTATGAAATATGGCCAAAAAGTCTAAACTTTTTCTAAATGGTCATAAATCTTAGGTTAATTTGGAGTAGGAGAATAGCATCTTGCCACCCATTTGGTAATTTTTACAAGTAGCAAACGGTTATTTTCCTGATTTTCCCCCATTTTGGAGGCTTAACCTATATGTCAAAATAAATCTCTGTAGAGTAACTAAATATTAAACTATGTCTAAAATGTTGTCATTTGTACATTGTGCAAAAAGCTTTTACAATACAGAACTGAAGCAAAGTTGGGGACTCATCCAAAAACATGACCTCTGTTCTGTGCCACGTTAGCCACTCTTAAAATGTTTCATATAGGTGCTGTTGGCACATATGTTTAAGTGCAATTGGTTGCAATTAGTAATGCAAATGGGTCTTTCTGTATATTTTCCTATATTAAACAAGTGAATTTTGAGTAAAGCTCCATAACTCACATTCTGAAAGCCTTTAAAGGGAAGCATATCCTGTTTTAGATGATAGTTTCCTGGAATTGAAAGATATAATTTGGTTTTGTATTGTTTGTTAGTGAAGTGTGCACAGTGTGTAATTTGAACATGAATTCTCCATTGGAGGAATACAGATTGTATTTTTATTCTAAGACCATTTGATAAAAATACAGTTTAAATATAGGAACCTCACATTACTGTTTTCTTAGATATTAATAACAATCTTAAGTTACTTTTTTTGTTACAGGTGGTGAAATTTACAAAATCCTTTGAGTTGTTGTCTCCAAAATGCAGCGCTGATACGGACAACAGGTTAGTGCTCATGTCTTCTGTGGTTATGGATTACTTTCTTTTTCGCAAAGTTTTAGATTTTTCTTCACCAAGCTTTTATTTGCTTATGGAACTTTGGGTAGATTTGATAGAAGAGTGTGAGCCTACAGTTTTTACTCAGATGAGACTCCTCCTTGCTTCAAATGGAGACTTGCTTGAATAAATATATGTGCCTATATTTATATATATATGTGTATGTCTCAGGTAAGAAGCCAGGAAAAAACTGACTTTTTATTGTTGAACTTGTGGATAACACACATATTGTTTTGCGTGGTTAATACTGAATTAAAAGTTACAAAATTATTTTAGATCTCTTACAAAATGCCTCTGTACAGTGTGTTGAAAAGTTTCCAGTAAAATTTTATTTCTGCTCTTGTCAAGTTGGAAAACCTAGAAACCTCAGAGCATACATATTTCCTAGAAACTGTGTTCCTGTGACTAAATCTCATTTGGGAGCCCAGTCAAAACGGAAGTATATGTTTTGCTTACTAGGATCTGTGTAAACATTTATAAAAGGCTAATTTTAAGTAGTAAGAGAGAGAGCTTTTTTTTTTCATGTAGGGTTGCTATATTAATTCCTACAAGATTATACCACTGGTAACAGTTCACATAATATGCCCTACATACCTGATGAGGGGAGGAAGATTCAGGGCTCTTGTGAGCTTTCTTCTGTCTTTCAGGGCTCAGTGTTTATCATATTTTGCAAATATGATAATCATATAATGTAAAATATAATACATTTTATGCAAATTAATTCATACTGATTCTGAATGAGAATTCTCCATATCAAATGGCTGTCATAAACCTTCTCGTGGATCGATCTTACAGCATTAAAAAGATGGGTAATGTTGTTTTTAAGATGTGCCAACTAACAACAGAGTCCAGAGCTACACAGAAAGATGGGTAGAGGCTAGATCTCTCTCATGTCCTGTCCACTACTTCAGATATGGGAATGGTGAGACAAATCGAAAACAAGTGATAAGAAACAGGAAGATTTAAATATGAATAAATAATCTGTGATTCATCTGAGAATCACAAGTTGCTGCTTTTGAAAGAGTTTCAGAGTAGCAGTTGGTCTTTCCTAGGGGGTGAAAATACATTTCTTTTGTTCGGGGACAGGAGTATGAATCAAGGGATGTGGTTGTTATTCTTGTTTTTCTCAAACTTGATCTGTAGCCAAATTAGTCAAAACAATGTAGAGTGGTGTCAAGATAACCAAGCTGGCTCATTTCTGGTTACCATAGTTATATTAGCATGTTTCCACAAAGCAGTTTGTAATAGCCAACTTCGCATGTAGTCAAGTCAAGATCATTTTAACTTTAGTCCAAGACACGAATAAACACGTGCAACCTAGTAGCTAGTCTTTATAAGACTTATAAAGGTATATTTCTGTGTATCTTAATATAAAGATGTATTGCTTTTTCTTGTTTTTTTTTTTTTTTTTTTTTTTTATCCAGTGAAGAGTGAAGTTGGTTTTACAATGACCAAGGTTAGACTGGTAGATATGATGTCATATTTGGATCTAGCACAGGCACAGCTTGAGTTACTGGCACTGTAGTGGGAAAATAAAGGTTATTTAGGATACAGAACAATGCCGTGAGCTCTTGACATTTGAGTATTTTTCTAGTGAGTTTTGCCCTTTTCATTCTATGTTCTGCAGCTGTAACTGAATATAGTCATGAGACTTTACATGTGGAAAAAAAAAAATGGCAAGATGAATTTCTTCATCATTACAGCAGCTAGGATAAATATTTTTCATTTGAAATTTTAATGGAAATTTAAAGAAACTGTAGGCTGAGAACTGTTCTAGTTATAAGTTTTACCTGAATGAGAGGTAAGCTCCTAGGACAATATGGCTTTGCATGCCCTAATGTACTTTCTCACAGAGTTGAAAAAGAAGTTGGCTTTTCTTTTGCACTTCTTACATATGCCTGTTAGCAACTCACCTGTTTAATCCCTAAATATTATAATAAATACTCATAGCTTTTTTTCTTTGCTGTTAGTTGCAATACCACACTTGAATTTATCTGTTCAGTTTGCAATTTTCCATCGTACCATAATCAAGTTTGTTTATTATGCACAATGGCACACTGATGCCTGTTTTTGTCAGTGATTTTGTTCTTGAAGTACAGATTTGCCAAATCTCCTAAATTTTCTCTCCCTTTGAAAAAATAATACATAAAACTTAGAAGTCTTGAGGGTTAAGTTCTGATATATTCTAGATGAAGATGAACCTGATGGAATGTGCTGTGGGCTGTGTTTTCCCTGCACAGAAGAAGCCATTTTTGCAGATGGGATTACATTTTAGCAGGTAGCTGAGATTACAGTTCTCTAACCTGAGTCCCACTGGTAGTGGACACGTCACTGCCTGGGCTAGAGTATGTGTTGTGTGGGCAAAAATATCTGTGCTCCTTCCCGTTTGGGCTGGTACAGAGGAATTGCTGAAATCCCTCTACTGATCTTTCACCACCACTGTCCCTGGAATGTTGTGCCTCTCTTCCAAAGTATAGGTGTAAAGCACTTGTTAGGAATGGAGACAACGTAGTAAAACCTACTTTTAAAACTTTTTCATGAATTTTATCTTGTTTATTTTACTTGAATTTGTTTGCTGCTTAAAGTGCTTGACACCCATAAGGCAGTCCTGACTTGTGTGTCTTATATTATAACGATAATACCATTCAGATTTTTAAGTTATGGACTGGGAACTATGCATTTGAAATTAGATTCTTATACTTAAAGATTTTTTGCTTCTCATGTATTGATGTCCTGAAATAAATTTTGAATTATGAATGTGAATCTTTTACTTAGCTCAAAACCCCTTATATTATATATATGTAAAAGCTCATGTCAAAGTATACACATAACATTTATTATAGTCACTCAAAATTCTTATCCCAAATGAAAGTTGATGCACTTAGATTTGTGTAAATCATTATTATTACCACCTTTATTTATAGTCTTTTAAGAATATTAAGTTTTCTTTCAGATGAGTGACATAGTTGAATTAGTCTCCAGAGAATCAATACAGTTGACAAAGTCAATCCTTTCACTTTGAGTCTTTCAAGGATTTTATTGTGCATCCTTCTTTCATTCATGAGCATTACTTCAAAGCTTCAAGCTATTGTACTCTTCTCCATAGCTTCTTCATTGCTTTTTTCTAAGTAATATTTCTCAGGTGTTGAAATTTAATCAGTTTTCTTCTCAAAACTAAGACAACGTGCATTTGTTTATTCACACATGAATAGCTAGACCTTACCAATGTCAAAAACCTGCCTGCAGTAGGTCAGTGAGAACTTTCCTGCTGATTGGGTGGGGTATAGGGAGAGGACTTTAAGGTCTGTGTAGATACTGAGTTTTCTGGAGAAGCGGCAGTGGAATGTGGTGAGTTGAGCCCATAATTCGTGTCTTATGCTCATTTAGTGATAGCTCTCTAGCCCCTCAATAATTGTGGCAGAAGCTGAACCAGGTAAAAAAAGAAAGGAAACCTTCACGTATTGTGTGACTACTTGGATCCACCTGCTGCAACATACTTGAAGTATTGATTTTAAGACTTATTTCATGATCCCTTCTTCAGCCATTCAGGTCTGTCATTTCAGACCAAAATAAAAAAAAGAAAAAAAAAGGCATTTTGACAGGAAAATTATTAGAACTAAAAATTAAAAATACCCTGATATTATTTAGAACTGTTCTAAATATTATTTAGAGCTTTAGGTGGGCAAGCCTATATCCCACAGAAACCTGAAACATAATCCACATTGGATTAATAGGTAAATGCATGTATTTATCATATATTTTACTTGGGATGCTGGTGGTATTTTCAGTAGAAAGAGTTACGTAAAGGAGGGAATTTTTGAGGTGCCATTTCAATAAATACCAAATGACAGTTCCACAGTTAATTCTTGGTAACTTAAAAATTGTGAATGGTTCTGCCTTTCCTATGAATATGCATGTAAGACATGCTGGACTTGCAAGTAACACTGATTGTATTCTTTTTTTCCCTTGCTCTGCATTTTGATAGTTTCAAAGACAGTGTGGAAAAATCATCTTACTCTGACTGGCTAATAAATAACAGCATTGCTGAACTCGTCGCTTCCACAGGTCTCCCAGTGAATATCAGTGATGCCTATCAGGATCCTCGCTTTGATGCTGAAGTAAGAGATTTTTAGAAATGTAAATATACATTATCTTTTTGGCATTGCAACTAATGTAAAAATTTTGTCATTATATCCAAGTAGCTCTAAAACATGTGAATATTTATTTTGAATTTTTTTCCTAGCCAGTATGTGCTCCTGCTGGTCTTTCTGGTATTGACATGGCTTTACACAGTAGACACAGATCACTGAATTATTGTATGACTTTAGACAGTTACTTTGTCCATCATTCTTTTTTTTTCCTATTTATAAGTGATAACTTCATCTATCATGTGCTTTGATATGTATGCAAACTGATTTTATTGCTGAAATTTTATTGGTGTTCAGTGTAGCACCACCATCACTGTTAGCTGTTGGGGTCACTGGGGCTGTACATACACTGGGTATAAATAGAACTGATATCAAGGCAGAAAAATGTTGTTTGTGATCTAACTTAGCCAATTAACCTTTTAATTTTCTCAAATACACATTGGATTCATCATTTCTTTGAGATACATATCAGCCTCAGTAAGAGTTGTTTGTGTATCTTAAGGTATCTTATTGTGTTGTTTGTGTATTTTATTCATTCCAGCCTCAGTTAGAAAGCTGTAGCAGCAGATAAAAGTCTATGTGTATACTTAGCATCTAAATAAATGTTAGAGGCATGTAGAAGGACAAAATCTTCACTGAATTCTGTCCAGTGAAACAGTATTACTATGGAGGACTTAGCCAGCAGTTGGGCAGCACATTAATCAGTGGACAGCCTTGGTCAGAAAGCTTCCCAAACTATATTACTACAATAAGTGTGCTTGGAAGTGTTTCATGTTGAGAGTTGGCTTGGTTCGAGTTTTATTCCATGCATCTTTAATTAAAGAGATTATCTCTCAAACCCACAGAGTTTTTGGTATAAGAAAAATAAAAGGGACCTGCTGTAAAAAACTACAAGAAAACTATGTTGATGCTAACATATTCAGAATTTCTAAAAGTACAATTAATGCCTGGGGGTTTTAGACATGCTAGCATAAAGCATGCCAATCCTTGATGTTTGCAGTTGTACTTCTATTATATCATGTCCTGAATAATTCAGTTGTCTCTTATTTGTTTCACAGTCCTTTCCAAGCTAGAGACACTGCCCAATTTATGTAGAGAAAAAGAAAACAATACGAAGGGCAACAATTATTTTCTTTTGATGGGTTCCTGTGAAAATTTAATTCTTAAATTCAGGTTTTGCATTCAATTATTTCTATTGTCAAGTGTAGTAGGAGGAAAATAGTATCCCTTATGACTTAGGTAGAATCATACATACGAGCATTTGCAGTTATGAACAGATACTTTGTTCTCTGCTTCTGTTGAAAACACTATTTTTTTCAGAACACTAATTGTCATTTTCAAATGTTTATGCTCAACTTTCAACTCGTTCACCAAGAACTTAATGCCAAAGTATTTTTGAGTTCATTTTAAGGCATATATCTGTAACAATTGTTCCCCTGCTCCTATGGATTTTAGGTGTCACTGATTTCAGTGATGAGTTCTGAGTATGTATAATAAGCAGAAATCCTGTTAAAACCTGAGTTATATCTTTTGCTAGCTAGGAGATCACAGTGATCCCCTCATGCTTCCAGTATATGAATTATTGCTGGTCTTTTACTTTCCTTTTATTACAGATTGCCTGTAGCACTGGCAGTTTTAGTAAGAGAATGTCTCCTGATCTTCTGCGGGAGGGCTCATGCCACTCTTACTCTAATCTCTTAAAAAATATTTTCGATTCATCAGATTTTGCAGCAGTGACACTAAGGAATAAAGCTTATTAACTGTAGAAAAGAGGGAATCAGTGACACTTATGATAAATTGTGAAGTTGTATACTGTATTAGATAGAAAACAATAAATGAGACAGTAAATTGTCATCAGAACAAAAGGAGCAGTTATCTCAAATATTGGTTTTTACTCCATCCTTCCATTTCTTACTAACTTACACTTCTGCACAATTCCCCGCCTACTCTTGAAAATGCATATTTCCTGTGAGCCTCCTTTTACAGCTGCATTGCTAAGTCCAATTTCAGTTTGACACTTGGGAACGGTATTTCTAAGGCACACTTGTTCAGTGGAAGTTTTCTCCATTAAACCACAGTGTAAGTAATCCAGGATTTGTCTGGATGTTGCCTCAATTGCAGTTTGTCTTTAATGCCAAATCACACTCAAATAGTATAAGCTTTGTGTGTCAAAGATGCCAATGTTTATATTTTCTTTGGCAATTTTTAGAATAACCCTTACGACCTTTTGTTACTTTGAATGAGGTTTCAGCAGAATTTTTTCTGAGTGAGAGCCAATCCATATGGAATTACATTTTTAAACATATACTTACTCCTTGACATTTCTATTAGTATAATTTAAAAGGCTGCAAATGGTACCTACCACTAATGGAAGCTCTCATTTCTACACTTCAGGCTGACCAAATTTCTGGCTTTCACATAAGATCTGTTCTGTGTGTTCCTATATGGAACAGCACCCACCAAATAATTGGTAAGACCTTCCTCATAGATGCATAACTTT
This sequence comes from Neopelma chrysocephalum, assembly GCF_003984885.1. NCBI lineage: Eukaryota > Metazoa > Chordata > Aves > Passeriformes > Pipridae > Neopelma > Neopelma chrysocephalum. The sequence continues at coordinate 11,652,517 of NW_020897703.1, forward strand.
TGTGCTAACATAAATTTAATTCTGTCTTTAATTCTGTGTTCCTTCTCTTCTTTTTCACAGCTGAATATTGTTAAGTTTTGGTATCTAGGATGCATGCTAAGTGTACATCCAAGAAAGGATGTTTTGTCTTGGATACTGCATGGACTTTTTCAGCTTTCCAATTGTGTCACTGTTAAGTTATATATTAAACTGAAACATTAAAACTAATGCGATGAAAACAAAAGTTCTGACAATACTAGTAAGAAATGTTTGTCTTTCTTGGGTCTTCCTCTTTAGTACACAACTCAGGCAACTGTTTCTGCAGTCCAGCAAATGGTCATTTCCCTCTAATGATACACAGTCAGGGAAGACTTACTGGAGGGGCTGTGGCAGCTGTCAGACTTGCCTGTTGCAGTGGTGTTTGCTGGATCAGGATATGACAGGGTTTTGTTGGATGTTTGGTACGAGGCTTCCCAGCTATGCTTCACCTGCAGTTGGCCCTTTTGGCACAAAAAAAGGTGCTGTTTGTAAATAACAATGCCAGATTCCTCTGCTAACTTTCCACGGTAGAATTGACGTCAAAGCCATAGCAATTTAAATTATCAGGGCAAGAGTTAGATCCCTGTGCGTTGTGGCTGTCAGTAGTGCGTCGGTGAAGGCACTGGATATCATGCAGGATATTTGAGCTTCTTTAGCAGAGATGATGCGGGAATTGAGTCTTAAAAATACAGCTTGTTGCTGCTGTGAAGTGTGCATTATCTTAAAGAAGTAGAAAGAATCTGATTCCTTGACTGCTGACGACTCTTAAAGGATTTTTCTAAGGGCATGTTGTAGCTAAATGAAATAGAAATGGTTTGTTGCAGTAGAAATCAGTATTAGTTCAGATACAGACAAGAGCTTTGAACACTTTTTCAAGTGGTTTAAGGAAAATGCATTTTTTTTCATTGGTCCAGTTAATTAATGGATCACTCATGAGTAAAAAAGGACTTATATACCCAGGTGATGCTGGACCAACCAAGATTTTAAGAATGAAGGTACTAATTCAACACATTCTATTGCTAACTCCAAATTGCTAGGACAACTTACGTGATTGTTGTTAGCAAAGTGCTCAAGTTCTTACTCAAACAGATCTTTGACCTTTTATGAAAAGCACTGTGGGTGACTTATAGATTTGCAGTATTATAACATAGGGAGTAAAGAGTAACAATTGAAAGTAAACTGAGTACTGGTATCAGTACAATCAGACTTTTGCATGTTTGTCTGTTTAATTATTTTCAGAAGAAATATTTGCAATTTTGCTTTTCAGTTTGAAATATGTATTTTACATTTTACCAATTAATAAAACACTGAGAATTAATTCATATTAACTCTTTCTAAAGGGGTAGCTCAAGTGTTGAACAGGCTCGATGGGAAATCCTTTGACGATGCTGACCAGCGACTGTTTGAAGTAAGAGGCATTTAGTTTCTTAGCATTAACATACTTTTCAGCAGGATTTAGTATTTCTTAGTAAGGGAGAGGGGAAAGAATATGTTTGCGGTTTGATATTAATTCTCAGAACTGCTCACTTAATAAGGTTGTATCCTAATTAAAACAAGTGTTTGGTATCTGATCTCTCTTATCTGGAGGCCGGTCACTTACCTCCATTCTTAAGATAACCTGTCTAAGCATGATTGTTGCTAATATTTCCATGCAATTTCTTTTAACAATTAAGCCAGCACTCATCTTTGTGTTTGTATTATAACTGATTTATAATTTACTTTCTTTTCTTTTTTTCTCTTTTTTAATTTTAGGCTTTTGTTATTTTTTGTGGCCTGGGTATCAACAACACAATTATGTACGACCAAGTGAAGAAATCCTGGGCGAAACAGTCTGTGGCTCTTGACGTACGTGTACATCTTCATGACACCTGTTCTTACTCCTAAATATCACATGGAAAGGAGCCTACTGCTTCTGAACTTATTCAGTTATTTTTTTATATATTTATTCAGTAGGTAGAATAATTTTGTGTATCTACCTCCCTGCACTTTGGGTTGTCTTATTAAGGTAATGCTGAAAGGAAACTTTCTCAAGGTACGCTTAGCTGTAGAGCTCATGCATAGCTTCAGTAATTTTGAACCTGGATATCTCATTGGACGCCTGTGCTTTTTACATTAGAAGGTGCAACAGTGGTGGTGGAGAATCTACTTTCTTAGAGATGTAAGTGTAGGAATTAATCTACGTGTTATATGTATTTCCTTGTCAGTAGGATTTTTAGTATCAAAAGTAACATCTGCTGATCCCTTATCAGATGTCTGCCTTGCTGGAACAGAGTCAAAGCAGGATGGGTGACAGCTCAGTAAGAGCTCTGCTGTGGGCCAAGGCCAATACATAGTGCAAGGTCCTGTCATTCCAACACATCATGTCTTTCTGTAAAGTACTTATAGAGGAGCTAAATGGATGGAAAGCTTTCTATTTTTTTGCTTATTGCTTTTCCTGTTTCAACTCCCCCCCAATTAATGATATCTACCAGCTCCTGTGAAGTAAATTCTAAAATGCAGAACATTTTTTTAAAAATGATTATTTAAACTTCTATAAGCAGATTCAACAATACAGCACTATTCTGTCATGTATCTGGAGATTTTAATTGTAATCATATTAAAAATAATCTTAGCAAGAACAAAGCTTGGAGTTTTGCGGATAGCTTTACAAGTTTGCATTACTTCTACTAAAATAATAATTTAAAAGAGCTTGAATGAAATTTCATATCTTTTAAAAAGCATCAGGCAAGACCAATTAATCTTAAAACATTCTCTAATGAAAGGGTAACTTTGCTAAGATTTCAGTATTGTTTCAAATTCCACATGTGCTAAGTGAAGAAAATCATCTGGTGACTCTTGGGGATGATCCTGTGCAGACTTAAAAGCTGGACTCAGCATATTTTGTAATCCCTGATGTGTGCACCCTTTAACTGTGTAACTCCTTTGAGTTTATACCCACCATTACAATAAGAACCACAAAAATAGATTTTAGTATTTCTCCAGTAAAACAAAAACTAAACTGGATTGCTATGAAGAGTCTTTTTTTTCCTTTGCTTTAGGGTTGGAAATATTAATCTGTGTATGGAAGTTCTATCATGTGGTCCACACAGGCATATTAAGGCTTTTTGAAGTCAGTAAGACTGTTTGTGTTAGAAAACTTTATAAGCATAAGTAGCTTTATTTATTATTCCTCTATATGTATTCATTTAGGAGGAGAAGAGACCTTGTCAGGCCTCCTGCAAGATCCCTTATTCTTTAAATTATATAATAATGAATTAGTATAAGCCCTCATATGTCCCAGATATTTGTGCAATATGACACCTTAGAATGAATACTCCTCCTGGCAAGAAAAACAAGCAGTGCCAGATATCCCACTCAGATACATAGGGATGAAAGTTAACATAGACACTTGTTATTTGCTACTGAAAGAAAAGAAAATTAAAATTTCTTGGTTTAAAATACAGCTTCTTTCTTAGATCTAAAAAAGACTAGTAACCATATAGCTTACATGGAGAGTAGAGATTTGATAAATGGCCACTATTCCTTAATAAAGAGTAATTCTTTCTATAAATGAGCAACAGTGCTTGATAATATTTGTATAAAGTGATGGAAGATAGAAAAGTATTTAACTTTTCTGGTATGAGCTGAAGGACTGTGAATCCATTTTTCTGTAATAGAATACTTCATTACTATTTATGTATTTAGCGAGAATGGCAATGAATGGCACTTGAAAATGACATTGATATCAGATGTAAAATAAATCAATTGGATATATACCATAATAAGGTTCTTATCCAGATATATTGATACAGGTTTTTATATAGTATTCTCATAAGACTGACTAATAAATAGAAGACCAAAACTTAAATAAATGATGGGGACAGTTGACAGGAGTATACCATATAATTCAAAACCAGGCTAAATTTTTTTTTGTATTAAGGATACAAAATTTGCAAATGATTAGAAGATTAGAATAATAAATATTAAGGAAGACTGTAAAAATCTAGAGGGATATAATGAAAGCAGATAAAGGAGAAACTTGATGAGAATTTCGGTATTAAGTGTAATCTGTCATAGCAGAAGACATAATTTTACTAATTTTAACAATTTCTGAGCATAGTTACAATACGATTGGAGAGAAAAATAGATACTACTTGAGAAAGGACATGATGTGTAGTTATAGAAAGTAAAATGTGGGACGGAAAAAATGAATTGGTGTTTGTTATTTATTCTTTTATAGTGCAGGAATGAATTCCTGTTACTGTAAAAGGTGACATCTCTAAAATTGGAAAGAGTAACTACATCTTGGGACTTATTGCCACAAGGTATTATAAGTCAAAGGCCTTTGACATTCATAGATGAAAATTATTTCAAAATGAGAAGCATACATCAAAGCTTTGGCACATAAAGCAGATTGGGTGTTGCCGTGTGGTGAGGAGGACCTGTCCTGGCCAGGAGCGCTCTGGCTCTGTGAGGTCCCCCATGGACCAGCACCTTGTCCCATGCACAGTCAGTACTGGTGAGTCCAGTACACAGGCTGCCTCTTGCACCATCTGGAGTGCTTGTTCAATGTTAGTGTTGTCACATGAGATAGAACGTATTCCATATAAATGGATGAACACTAATAGGTAATAAGAGGAGGTTTGCGGTACTTCGTGCATTTTGTTTGATGCTGTCATCTCCAGAAGGGTATTGAAAAGAATGTCAGGTGTAGCATAGAGGTGCAGTGATGTGCCACTAGCACAGGCATTACAGCAAAAGACATTTTTTAAGGTCTGTAAGCCTACTGTGATTTTTACATTAAATTCTTTTCCTTTTGATTGTAGAACTCCAGGAGAACAATGTAGGAATCCTTGTAATATTAAATTACTTATTGTCCATGATTCTCTATAAAATTCCCTGCAACATAAATGCCAAATGCATGCCTGATAACCTGCAATTAGCTATTATGTGTTGCCATTCAGAACTGAATTACTATGTACAAATATTAATTAAATTCGCTTTAAACATAATTGATTAGACTGTAGTACAGAGCCCTGATAGTTCTATTTGTCAAGTGTACAAAACTGCTTTTTATCTTTCTTCTGGGGCAGGTGTTGTCTTACCATGCAACATGTTCGAAGGCAGAAGTTGATAAATTTAAGGTAAGATTTGAGTTTTTAGTTATTTCTGAAAATATAAAAATAAATTAAAATGGATGTGGATTACCTGAGAGAAAATTTTTACATCAAAAGCAGAAAATCTTAATTAACAATGATTTATAAAGGATGTATCACATATTAGGCTGTTAAGCAGGGAAGGTGGAAAAAAAAAAATCTTTCAAAGGATGAAGACCTGCAGTGGTGGGTGCACAGTGGCCCACCAAAGTTCCATTGAACTGGCTGAACTGCTACTGGAACTGCATGTCAATGTGGTTTGGTGGCCTCCTCAGCGTGGACCACCATAGGGAAGTCATACCATGTAGGAGATGAGGAAAACACTAAAGAAAATAAGAGGAACTTGAGACTTCATGTGCTTATAGTGTGAAAGCTGTTCTGTGTTTACAGAAAAAGCAGAGCATTGACTGTCAAGATTGTGTGTAGGCTCACAAGGCTGGGTGGGAAGGTGAGGAATCATTTAACTCCTGTAAGTGCCCTGGGCAGAATGTTAAAGTGATGTGTTCTGAATGTAGCATTGCTAGGGACCAATAATTACATGTTCTCTCTGAATCCTGCCTTGCCATGGGATAGAAAGTAGGGGGAGCAGTGACCTTGCTCTTTCATCGCTGGCAGCACTGCAGAGCTGCTTTTGTGATAGACTTAGTTTGTCTTTTTCTGCTTGAGGAAACACGTGGGGTTGACACTTCCCTTGGCTATGAGGAGGCAATGTTGTAGAGGGCTCCTCAAAGCTGTTTGGGAAGGCTCTTGTGGAGTGTATCAGTGTTGGTTTCCCGTACATGAAGTGCATCAGAGACTGTAGCGAGGTCTGGGCAGGAGATCTGGACTATTGTGACCCTGCACTGCTGGCATTCCCTGCTCTAGCACCCTGGCACCTGTCTGACTGGAAAATAGCTGTTGGGTCGTTATTTTCACACTTGGCTGTCGGGCTGGAACCTGCTCTCTGCACCACGGGGATGATTGTGGTGGAAGGGGGAAGACATGGGTGACTTCACAGAGCTGATACTGATGAGTTACCTGGGCTGAGGAAGGGCAGCTCTTGCTAGTTAATTAGTTTGTAAATTATTACCCAAATGATGACTGTGCCTTAAGACTGTATCGACACCTGGTGATAAGGGTGTAATATTCTCCCTCCATTGTAGTTCCTGAATTATTACTGGAATCCAACACTGCAGCCAGGGGAAAATACTTATTATATTGTGTGCATAATAAGTTGTATTCTGTGTTTGGCAAAAAGAACACTGAACACTGTTGAGAGAGAGAGAGGAAGGAAAGGGATAGAGGACCATTCAGTTTTTTTATTTTGTTTTGTTTTTTCATTTACCTTAGAATAGGCACCTGTAATATAGTTTCTGTGACTGTCAGCATTCCACCAGTATCTTTGTACACCAGAAGGCCATCCTTCTTGATTGCTGTCAGCCATTGAAAGACAGTTCTCCTTCATGGTCTTTGTAGTTGAAATAACAGCCTGCTATATTACTCTTTGGACTTAGATGCTAGTGTGATGAAAAGCTATTCTACTTGTTTTCCCAGTTGACTTCATTAATAGATATGCCTATCTCCAAGTAAGAAATGTTCTTGTCATTATCCATTTACCTTGAAGGCATGCAACTATCCATTTAATGGTAATGATAAGGTAAAAGGAAGTGAAAAGCATTTGTTCATTAATAACTCCAAAAGATACATTTTTTAATAAAGAACATAGATGAGAAAATAAGGAATATAACCAAGCTATCCTTAAACTAAGCTAAGCTATTTTTTCAGAAAAATTTTCCCTTTCCTATATCGTTGTCTCAGTTTCATCTCCTGACAAAATGAGACCCAGGTAGTCTTTGTTAATGCTTCACACCACTGGATCTAAACAAATAAAAAGAACAAAAACCCAGAGATGACCGACACGTCTTGTGGGCCTGTGACAAGCTCATCCCCAGAGAGGGCCATCCATCTGTGGGATGAAATGACTTCCCACTTGCAGAGCTCTGGCAGCCGGTCTCCCTGCTGAGATCTCCCGAGGCATCCTACCCTGAAATCATTGCTCTTTTCTCTGTTTGTTACATTGTTATATTTTGTATAAGCTCTTTGTTATATTAGGGTCATCTTCTAGACTTGACTGGCTAATAAACCATCCCTCCCTCTGGGGGTGTTTGGGGCTAAAACTGTCCCCTCTCTCCTTGGTGATTTATTGGCAGATGTCAGAGGAAATGTCTGTTACGATTTACCTGATGTTCTGGTTCAGGCAGAGCAGTAACACACACATGATAGAAACATCTAAATGAGAGTGATGCCAGTAGTTCACTATTGGCTCCTGACTGACATGAGACTCAACAGTAATTAATGACTTTGGAGTGACAATACATTTGAGTTGACAACTTTTCAGCATCTTGCCCCACACATACTGTAACTGGACCCCAGCAGCTTGGAAGTAATTACATATTCCTGTAGTACAAGTTGTTTATTTTCCTCTTTGTAATCTTATTTTTTATGGTCTTAATAAAATGCTTTTCCATTAATATTTTATTTTCCTAAGATCTCAAGAATATTCTGATAAAAACTGAAAAATTGCAAATGTACTTTATTTTTCCTCTGGCCAGGAGGATTATTACTGGTAAATTATTTTATTGCATTATAGAAAGCCTAGCAAGACTAGTTAAAGTTGATTTTTTTACATGAAATTCTTTCAATAATCTCTTACTGTTAGTGGATGGATTCACAGATATACAAATTCACAAATATACATATCGTTTTAAGAATTAAGCATAATCACTGTGACCAGGTTCTGCAAACAAAATAACATTTATTTCTGTTTCTTCTAATTCCATCTAAGAATTAATGAAAAAAAAACAAACCCAAAAACAAACAAAAAGAAAACAATAAGAAACCCTTACCAAAAAAATACCTTTCTCCAGATGCTCAGCTGGGAAAAAGTGCAAAGCACTATTGGTTGTGGAGCTGGAAAATACATAAGGAAGTTCACAGTATGGAACAATGAAACATGAATGTATGAAAATGAGCCATGTCATGCAATTGGCCAATTCCATATCTGATTTCTACAATTGTCTAAAAACAAAGCAGCAACATAGATTCACACGGAAGATTGAAATGATTTTGCACATTTTTGAAGGGATTCTGTTTCTGGTGTTTCTAAAATATAACTGTCATAATAAAAATCTGAAAGCCAAGTTTAAAAATGCTTATATGACTAGAAATTGTTCTATTAATGAACGGATGGAGTTTTTTTCTCAAAAGAGAATCCAGTTTTGCGAATCATTGCTGTAAAAATCCGTGTCACCAATCCTTTTCATTATTTGGGGATTTATTAGCACTTGGGCTTCCAGGCACACACTTCTCTGGAGGGCAGTGTGAGCAGGACCGGTGTGAGCTCAGACACAGTGAGGGCAAGTGCTGCTCTGCTGACCTGGGTGGAGCCACTCACTCAGTCTGCTTCCCAAGCCCAGGGCAAGTGGGTATTGAAAATTCAAGGCCTTAACCCAGTGTGAGCTTGTTTTAGTGACAAGAGGGGGCTTAGCTCTCTGGGTAGACACAAGACTGCAAAGACCTGGATTCAGAGCCTGAGCAAATCCTTGAGTCTCTGTAGGTTATAATCTGACCCCAGGGGAGGTAATGGGAGGTTTGCCACTGATTTCAGCAGGATGTTGCTGGTTTTGGCTTTGTTTGGCATTTGTAAAACTGCATAGTAATGTTTCCTCTGCCACCTTGCCTCTGTTTATTCTTGGTAGCCAGTCTTTTTTAATGTGTTTTCAGACAGAACATCATCTCTGGAAAAAAAAAAAAGGTAAAATTTTAAGATCTAGTCCTCTTTTAATGCTAGTTTAAAATGCAGTCTAAGTGAAAACTTGAGTTGTCATGCAGTACAAAATGGGTTGTTTTTCCTGAAAATGTGTAGGTTTTTAAAGTGGGGGAAAACATGGAAGCTAAATTGATAGAGTTTCAATAACAGGCAGTTGAATCTGAATTAATGATTAATCAGAATTACTTTTCTGGTATCTATGGTTATTCTTGTATTTAGAATATGCACTTTACTTCCAGGTTCTAAGAAAGAGGGTGAGACTTTTGTGAATGTTTTGTGGGATTAAAACAAGAACAATGAAAACATAAAATTTGTAGTAAGTATTGTACCTAGACTATCTGTTGCCAGATTATTTTACATTTCTTTGCTTCTAAAGATTTTTCAACTTTTATTTTTTATTTTTGGATTTGGATTATTATGACTTCAAAAAAATTATTTAAATCCAATATTCTGTTAAATTCATACAAACTGCATAATATTTTTTAGGTTTTCTGATAAGTGCTGCATTACTACGATCAGATTTTTGATACTACTCCTCCAGATACAGGAAAAAAAATAAACTTTACTTTCCATGGGCAGATGCAAGCAAAACAAAAAAATCCACCTTGAGTGCAGACTTTTCTTGTATATCTGAGAATGTGTGAAGTCTTCATCCTGATTTGTCACAATGCTTCTCCTCACTTGAATCTACATAACTATGCTAAATTCAAACTGAATTTTGGCAGGATAAGCTGAAGTAATGCACCAATGAATCATACCTGTATCAATACTAATCTTATTTTTCAAGAAGGTAGAAATAGGTATGATTTTAAAAACTCTGGCAACTCAGTTCTCCCTTGTATTTTAGCCTTAAAAGACCATTCTGTTATTTCTGTTGTGTACTACACTTAGTGCTTAGCTATAAGCAGTTGTATGATTGGAATAGAAAAATATAAGACTAGGGAAGTCTGATTAATCTAAGATTGATAATATCCTGTGACACTGACCTGTAGTGCCAGGTTTCTTCTTCCTGAAATTCAGGCTTTCCGAGCCTAAATATAGTTGTGTGAATGTAGAAAGCCAAGATACATGAGTAAAGAATGCAGAATTGTGTTCAGGACAGGATATTTATAGCAAGAGTTACTGACTTCTGAGACAGTAACGAACAAGTCCTGTGACTTAGCAAGCAGTCCCACAAACACACATCACCTTTAAATTTAACTAATGTGGTTTCCAAAGGGAATATGTAAACGCTGTGCTATTATGGGTAATGTACAAGAAGCTATTTTTAAGAAGCAAACCTAATTGCGCAGCTGTGAATGGTGTAAGCCAGATCAATATTTAATGACTGTGATGCATTATTTATTGCCCTTTGAGAGATTCCCTTTTTTAGGTCAAACAGCACACAGGAGAGATACACAATGAAAAATAATGTATCACCTGCTTTACAGAATCTTCAATTCAAAATGTAGCATGAATAACAATTCCTGCATTTCTCAGTTTTGTAGCCCGAGGTGTGGCTATTTAAGTCCTACTTTGACATAGGGAGCTTTTGTGTCTCTCTTGAAAACACTTCTAACTAAAAAACAGTGGAATGAGTTGATCCAAAAAAAGAAACAACTTTGACTGCTACTGCATATGACAACGTAAACAGTTAAATTCATGAAAAATGATGGATCTAAGTGAATTTGATACTTGAAGTGAGTTACATGTGATTGAAAATGTACTTGTTATTCATGTCTTATGCACCGTTAAATTCCTAAGAGTGGGCAGCACAATGAAAAAATTGATTTTTTTTTATACTAATTTTATCTTCAATCTCTGAAAGGATTGGGAAAGCATTCCTTGGCTATGTTATTCTCTGCTGTGACGCCATCTTTCAATTTAGAACTATTTTAGTTACTTTTATATCCTTGTAATCAAATCATTTGTAGTGGTTTGTAATAATTACTTTATAGTCTTCCTTAGTAATTAAATTTCAGAAAGGCAATCTGGCCTTTGTGTTTCAGACCATTTATGAAATATTGTCATAGCATATGAGGCTTTTATGCATTGATGACAGTGCTGTTTCAATCTGTTTGGTAACCTGGGTTTACCAAAAACCAAAGGCGTGTAGTCAAACTGCTAAGTCAGTATTGCAAGCCATGGTCCCAGCCACGTGTAAGGTGAAACACGCACAGTTCTGCAGAGACCTGCGGTTCTGTGTAAGTGTGAAGCTCTTCACACGCTTCAGTAATTTCCAGATTGTCCTCCAAGGCTAGTCATACAGACTCCTCTTTGGCTGTCACAGAAGGGTGTGGGCTGGCACTGAGCTTTTCCCCAGTGCTATTCCAGCTGCTCAAGTTCCACTGAGAATAGAAAAAATTAAAAAAAAAAAAAGGAAAAAAAAAAAACAAAAAAAAACAACAAAAAAAAACAACATTGAGAGTAGACAGGGCTTGAGTGTTAATATGTTCCCTTTTTCCCTTTTGAGAAGGCACAGGATCACAAGATGTAAAACACAGTTTATTTCTCTGCTTTTCCATGTTCACTGCCCACATATAAGACATAAAGCACCATGTTAAGAGTTTCATAATTCATGAAATTGAGGTCTTTATTGTATTACATCATTTTTTACACTTTGACATGTGCCTATGTCTTCAGTTGTCATGGTAATAAGAAGTCAGGAACACGTTGCATACACTGAAAATTATTACAGATAATAAATAATGATTAAAAATAAAATACTGAGGGTTTATAGTAGTTTCTGAAATGTGAGGCTGTCATCTGTTGACTTCAGACTAGTGCTCTGTAGTTCCATTTTTTTCAATTTCAGTGAACAGGGAAACAGCATTTAGGAGTAGGGAAAGATTGCTCACAGTCTTTTCTCATGCAATGTTTACATTTAGAGACATAAAATGAAATTATCAGGGTGCAGATTTTAATCTGATTAAAGATCTCTCTTCGGCAAACATGTAGCTAAACTATATGACCTGTCACTGTAGATATTAATGAGTTGAAGTGCTTAATTAACAGAAGGAAAAGGCAAATGGAGACCGATGTTCTCTGGGTCAGGAAATCTCCAAAGTGCAGCTGGCCAAAGCAGAGAAGAGTGCACCAAGAGAGTATGTTTTCTCAGTTCAAATAATATTCCCTAAGGTTTTTTGCTTTAATTTCTTCCATGAAATAAAGAAAGTGGGATGTCAGACACAAGAGGCACCTGTTCAGGAATTACTTTTGAAGCTGTCCTGCTGGGCTAGTATCATACTACAGTATGACATATTACATACTACTGCCCTAATTGGAGGGATAGTCACTAGAAAAAGCTAGTGGGAATTCTAAATTGGGTTTCAAAAATTTAACCATTGAGTTTTATTGAAATCAAGATGAGATTAAATTGCTACAAAAGGTCGCAGAAATGATTCCTCTTGTATTTCTAAAATTACCATATTTATTATTTCAGGTGAAAACATGGAGTTCCCAGACTAAAATGTTCCCTTCCCTGCAAAGCAAATGAAATATGAGTTTTCCGGGATATTGTGGAGGGAAGGCTTACAAGGAGTACTTTAAACTGGTGAGGCTCAAGCACTGAGCTGCCGGCTGGAAGGGGCCAACCAGCCCTGCTTGTTGGCTATGGAGGAGTTAAAGGGAGGTCACAGCAGTCATGAGGAGACATCCACCCACCTCTGAATATTTGTGGTCTAACTGGGCACCTTCCTTGCCCTTGTCATATCATCTGAGCAGGGCAGAGCACTTATTCATGTTTTGCCTTCCCGTTTGCAAAGAGGGTACAGAAATATTAAGACATCTGTGAAAGATTTCAACAATTCTGCTTTCTGACCGCAAAAGATTTGTGTGATACAACTATGTTGCATTTTTATGATAAGCCTGCACAAAACCAATTTATTTTCTAGTGTAGGAGATAAGTAAGTCCTCTTTTAAAATAACTTTTCCTCAAGAGAAAAATTTATCTATGATTAGAGATTTAAGGCAAAAGAAAGAAGCCTGTGCCTGGAAGCTAGATAAAGCCCACAATTTAATCATATACTCATGCCCAGACAATTTTTTCTGTTAATTTAAGAGTTTAGTACAGGTCATTAAGTGAATTTTTGAAAGGGATAGGCTTCTTTCATCAAGGAATAGATTCCGGTCTGTGGATTACATCAGGACAAGAGCATAATGCAGAAGTCAATAAGTAACTTCATGTGGAATTTTTTGAATACGTAAAGGCAAAATGTGTTTGTTCTTAAGTGTTAATGCTATACATAATAATCCTTGAGTACATTTACATTGTAGGTCAAAAATAAGGATCTTTAGAGTTATTATTTTTAAAAAGTGAAAAAACAGTATTAGTATTCTGACTGCAAAGTAAAGACATACAGTAACTAGAAATATTAAATAATAAATGACTGCTTCTAAGATCAGCTACTTCATAGTAGAGGTTCAACCAGAGCTTGAATCTCCTGGTTAAAGACCTTAGCAAGTAATAAACTCCAATCAGTGAAAATAACAGAAAACTAAAATATGTGCATGGGCAAAATATAGTCTTTGTACTAGTTGTTTTAAAAAGTCTTTTTCTTTAAAGCTTAAATAGATTTCAATTGAATTAGATAAATTGAAGGATTTCTGCTATACTCTAATATTTACAGTACTAAAAAAAAATACCATTCTAAATAATTTAAAATATTACTGACTTATTGCCCTTAATAGTGACTGTTTTTCAGTTTCTTAGGAATTAAGCACAGTAATACTGTGGTTCTTAAACAACAGACATTTTCATCAGAGGAGTAATTAAGACGATTATTAAGTTATCCATACTAAAAAAAGTGGGCTGCTACTTTGCTGCTCTCAAATGCTGCATTTTGTTATTTACATGGGAAATTTTGTTTTTTGTGTCTGTTTTCATATACAAAACCACAATTGGGCAGGTCTTGAGAATGCTTAGAAAATCAAGTTAGAAATAGCAATTGTTGGGGACATAGTATTGCTAAGTGAAGGTGAAATGATTTATTATCCAACAGACCTATTGTGTGTCCTTCAATCTGATCAGCCGTCATACTCCATAAGAATCTCTTGTCAGCTGGAAAACACTGAGCAATAAACACAGTTCAGCATTGCTACAACACTTAGCCAATGACCATGCAAAAAAGTGATAAGGCATAGAATACATTTAAAATGCCATGCAAGCCAGAGGGATGTCTGATGAATGATAATAAATCCAAATTATAAGAAATCCATAAAAATGACATAATATTTCACATTTAAAATTATTTTTTATTTACCTGTGCTTGGATTTCTTTGTAGTCCCAGTGGACTGACAGTTAAAACTAGGAATTTTCTGGTCAAAAAGATCAAGTTGCTTTTCACCAAACTATTTAGATAGAAACTTTCTAGTTGGCATTGATATTATAAATGTTAATTTTAAAATAAACACGTTCCCTGATTGTTGTACTGGCTTTGAAACTAGGGGAAATTTTTTTTTCCCTTGGCACATATGCTACAAGAAAAAAAAAATCTTTCTCTGTTTATTTCTTCCTCTATACAATGTTCCAGCTGCAAACAGTTGTTTTTCATAAATGTTTACTTGTGTTGATTTAAATCACTAATGGAAATATTTCTTTAGGCTTTTTGAAACAATATTTTCGTAGAAAGAAACATAAATGTTCCCCAAAGGAAGAAGGTAGTGTTCTTTCAAGGCTTTTCGCATTTCCAACAAATTGATATTAGAGCTAGAACCTTTTTATTACTAAAACTCCCAAAAGTGAAGAATGGGAAATAGACATGTTTTTCTGAGATGAATCTCTTTGGCCACTGGGTGCCATCCTTGCTCCACTTTAAGGCTGGTAGCCTAGCAGCATTTCTGTTAAGCTGTAAAATCCTGAAAAAAATGTAATGCCAGTGCAATTTCACACCATCATAATGTTTGTGGTTGTGCATGTGGTAGAATATGTTAGCAGCACAGGCAGCATGTTCTTCCTTCATGAGTTGCTGAGAGACTTGGGAGAAATATCCTCACAGGTTCAGCCATGTTACATCCAGTCTTATATCCAGCAATTTTTTAAATTTTTTTTTGCATTCCTCCATCAGCTGATGCGAAGGAGGTTGTGCTGAAAGAGCTGTTTCTGCACAAGTGTGTGAGCTACCGTGCTCCTGTGCAGTATTAATTTAGGTTCTGGGATTATTTGAAAGAAAAAAATTACATGCACACTTGTTTTCTAGATCAATTTGGGATGTGTGGGCCTGTGCCATCCAAAGAAAACATTATCTAGCGTATATTATGTAAAATATATTTGTGATTGCAATCTTGTACAGATTATTTATTATGTTGTTTCATTGCCTGCCTAGAGGGGTTCTGCTGTTGTTTTGATCTGGGAAAAATCCCAGGCAGAGTGAATATGGCTTCTAACAGAGAAATTATGTCGGTAGTTCTGTGTTTTTAGTCTTTCAAATTTAAAGTGTAAACACTTCACATGTATGAGAAATGTACTGTAGCACACACACCCATCAGAATCTGCCTGCACATAGAGCATTCTGTTTGGTTAAACATAGCTCAGCTGACACTGCTTTCTGTGCTGCCATGAGGCAGCGTGCGTTTTGTCCCTGCAACAAGCTTACGGGCACACAAAAAAACTCCTAAAAATAATAAAAAACCAATTTCTATTTATGACCTTCATAAACTCTACTGTTAAACTGATTCCAGGTATCTACTTGTGTTACTTGTACTTTCCCTGAAGGAAACCTGTTGCTGTGAGGAGTGGTAAGGAAAAGTTATAAGCAGCATAATGGATACATATATTCAAAACATGACAAGAAACAAGTATTTATGGCTGTGTTGCAGCCTTCCACCCTAAAGTAGTGACATATGAAAGCAACTTTTCTTTAGAGAAAATGTATAAAGCTAGTAATAGGTAGGTAGTAAGTAAGGAGCTAAACAAATAGAGGATTTAAGTGTCTGTTATTTGTTATTGTTAAAAGAATGGGATCTGTACATTTTATTTTTTTGTCAGAAAGCACATGGTGGTGAGGCTGTGAGTTGTGTATGAACTAGAGCTCTGTGCTGCTGTGCAGTTGGGTGCTCAGGCTTTCTCTGCTGGTGTGCTTTGTGAGATGAAGGGTGCCGTGTACATTTTGCCACTGGAAGAGGAGTTGGGCTTCGTGTTCAGCTTGCCCTGCAGAAGCCTCTCCAAGGTTAAGCCTTGGCTTGTTAAACTGTAGTAAGATGAACCTCTGGTTTTGGGAGAAAGCTCTTTTGGACAGTGCTGAGTGCTCCTAGGGAGTGATTTATGGGTTCAGAATAGGGTGGCTGGATTTCTTTTAAATCTGCAATCGGAACTAAGGAGAAAAAGACAAAGATAAAATATACATTAAGGATAATCACTGAAATTTTCTCTGTAGCTTTTCTGTAAATGTATGTTGTAAGTTTGAAGGTGTTGTCAATATTATTTATTGTCTACCTGACAGGCTTCTGCTATAGCTGTCACTCTAGCAGATCTGAAATAGGACTTTCTCCCCAGTGGAGCAGTAACCCACTCATACATTTGCATAACTTGAACCACCAGTCACTGTTCTGCCAGCCTGATTTGTCACAGCTGCTCAGAAAGAAAATTTCAGTGGCTCACAGGAACCCTGTTCCAGTGCCTTTGTTGTGCACTCCAGCAGCACTGCCACAGCCCAAGGATGGCACAGGACTAGTGGTCCTGCAGGTTGGCTTGAGTGCAGTGAATGCTGCTGGAATATACTGGGATTGAAAAAATAGTGTAATACCAGCGGATGTGCCATTGTGGCACTGGTGGGGTTTTTGTGGTTCTGTTTTGGGGTTTTTCTTAGTGTGTGTTTTTGGCAACACCCTTGCTTTTTTCATATGCTCTCTTGCACCATGTGTCCAACTGAGAATTGCAGGGCATGGTTTGGGCTGTTTGCCACCAAAAGAACAAGTTCTTCCCTGTGCCTTCACATCATGTTCTCTGTGAGAAGAACCTGTCCCCATACCTTCCACTCTTAATTAGGTTTTTCTTCTTCTAAGTCTTCAAGGAAGGAGCTAGAACCTTTCCTTCCCTTTCTGGGTAGGAAAAGGCTACATTATATCCCTCTTTCCTCACCCTCCAAAATTTACAGGCGTGAGAGGGGGGGTCAGTCCACGTTACCCATTCTAACCTTCATCAGAGCAACAAAGCTGACTTTCTGCTACCAAAACCAAGTGAAGCTGTTGTGGGAAATGGCAGCCTGCATGCTTGACACTTTTGTATTACAGAGAAATACTTGCCCTAGGTTTGCTGCTTGTGTTTGTTTGAAATTCTGGAACAGAGACTGAATAGACCCTTTTGTACCAACTTGTCATCTGCACTAATGGTCATAAAAATTCGACAGTTGCTAGCCTGCAGTATGTGACACACTGGTTATTTCCCAATCACCAAAAGCCAAAAGGACGTGAACACTCCCCTGCGCGCCTCGGGAGATCATTGTGTCGAATGTGCATGCCCTGTAAAACTCCAGTCCTAGGCTGCTGTGGTTATGGACTTTGGCCTTAAGAATAATAGATGCTCAGACCATTAATTGCTTTTATTTTATGTCTCTGTTCCTTTAAAATCAAAATTTCTTGTTCCTTTTATAGGCTGCCATATATTTTGTTTCTATGTACTAGGAAATGACTTTAGCATCAAGGATTGATTCTTAGCAACATAAAAAAACATATTTTGTGTCTTTTCTATTAGTTTGTAAAAAAAAATTTAAACATAATATTTTTATCTTGGAAATGTATTTTTCCTTTTTGATGGGTCCCAATTTCAGAAAGTGACATGTTCAGACAGGATTGATTGACTTATTAGAAAAATTCAGTATGCTTTCTGCTTTTTAGCTATAATTCTGGGCCTACCATTGAAAATAGGATGTGTAATACTGTAATGACATATCTTCCCTTGCCCTTTTAAAATGAAAATTATAAGAAAAATCCTTTCCTCAGACACATAAAGCTTTATCTCAAAAGCAGAAAATAAATACCACATTTTTGTCCTAAGCCCATGGTACATGATAATAATACTAAAAAAAATCTTAAATACTATATTTGATAGTGCTGTGCTGCTTAATGGCTATTGTTTTGTTCTAGTAGAATGAGGAGAATAAATAGCTTTCTTAATGCCATGAAATTTCTCTTTTAATTAAAATAAATACCAGTATTCATACTAAGTAGTTATGTTGGTAAATGATCAAACCAAATACAACTTTTTGAAACAAGACTAAATTCAACTTTCTTTGTTCCACATTTCATGTCTTTAATTATGTGTTACACTATTAATTTGCCAGTTGAAGATGAAGCAGTTGCACCACATATACGTGCTTTGACTGCAGATTTTGAAGCTGGATACAAGAACAGCATTATTCTTGGTTTACACATGTAAAACCTTGACTAAAGCAAGGAATGACCTTTTCCAGCAAATGGCTCAG
This sequence comes from Neopelma chrysocephalum, assembly GCF_003984885.1. Taxonomy (NCBI): domain Eukaryota; kingdom Metazoa; phylum Chordata; class Aves; order Passeriformes; family Pipridae; genus Neopelma; species Neopelma chrysocephalum. The sequence continues at coordinate 11,670,877 of NW_020897703.1, forward strand.
ACATCTACTGTGGGACTTTGGGCAGAATTTGGACATTTGATTTCACAATTGCAACCCTCTGTTTATCTGTTGGGTTTCTCTGAAGAGGTTTAAAATACACAAAACCTGTTCTAGGATGTCTTTTATCCAACAGCTGTTCAGATGTAAGACATTCACAGAGACTGGAACATAGAAGCAAGGAGTCATCTGGTAGATCTGAGTGACAGAGGATGTTTATATGGCAGCATGAGGTCTCCTTATGTCATGTTTACATCCAACTGCCTTCAGAGGACTCCAAAGCCCCACTTCTGTCTCATTCAGAGAACTGGAATTTGGTGCAAGTTGTTGAAGGGTAAATTAATCTGGGGTTTTGACCTGTCTTGAGCAAGGGCGTAGGACGGGCTGGTCTCAAAAGCTCCTTTCCAACCTAAATGAGTCTGTGTTTCCAGGCAATTTCACTATTGAAGGCAGCAGCAATGCTACTGCGATGGTCACGTTAGAAAATTATTAGCATCAAAATCAAGAGGAAAATATGCATGCAAACTTTGTCTCTTCCACACCCACTCCCCTTTACTGTAAATACTGTAACATTCCCTTTAAATGCTACTGTCCTGCTTCTGCTTCAGTTGGTCATTGGAAAAGAGGTGCTAACTCATCATTGTGAAGGGCAGAGAGACACCATCCACAGTCTGCAGTAACAGATGGAGGCCTTTAAAAGCTGGTTTGCTCTGGGCATTAAACATGCCTAGATGCAACATTTGATTCTTTGTTTTTTGGAGAGAGTAAATGTCTCAGACTGGAATATAATAGGCTTTGGTCTTCCATGACTATGAAGAAGTGCAAAATTTGTCCACTACTGCTGATAACTGACTCTAGAGATACATTTTAAAAGATGCCTGCAGCTATAAATATAAGTAAGTATTTCAGAGGCCTTTATATATGAAAAGAACCCTTTGCAAATAAAAATCTTTGTCATCAGAAAATACTGTCTCTGGAATGGCCTCATAGAACATTAAGTGAGTGATAAAGCATCATGTTTAAATATTCTTCACTTTGATGCTTTCTATGCAGGTTTTGATGATCATCCTTTAAGGTTTTTCAGTTCCTAGTCTTCTGAGAGATTCTAGGTAAAGAGATACTTGAAAGGGCAGTTTAATTTTTTTTTTTGGTCTATGTCACATTGTCTGGAGCACCAGTTTCACTATAGTGTAAATGAGGTCAGATCCCAACCTGCTATTCAAATATTACATGGACTTAAGCTGTCTATCGGTGTATGCCAGTTTGTAGGAAATAAGAATTGAATAAGAGGATAACAGCAAGACGAGACAAAATGTAATTACTGCCTTAAAATTGCCCTCTTCCCACCACTGACCCAGATTGCCTCATAATCAAATTCTGCTATAGAAGGTTATTAAATATCCTAATTGTGATTTCGTATCTATTCCTGACATGATACAATTTTTCCCTACATAAGGAGTTATCTCCCTCTGACTGTTTCTTATGCTGGCAGCATGTGACCTGTCCACTGGACTCCACTGGCAATACATCTAACTAGCTGAACAAGAAGGTTTTTAGCTTAATATAGCTTTCACATAGTGAAAACTAGTGTTTCAACTCTCATGGGAAGTTTGGTTGCAAAACTGTGTGGATCACTAAGGAAATCCATAAAGTTTCTTCCCTGTTTAGAAGGGAAGCTCCCTATCATGAGCTTATATCAGCTATTACACCTGGAAGTTACTCAGGATAGGAATATTGTCCCCTTTACTTTCACCCATCTCCAAGGGATCGTTCTTTTACTATTTATAACTATAAACTGATTTGAAGTTAACATGTAAGAGCACATTTAATGGTATGGTTTGCATATTTTCTCATAGCAGTATTGGCCATTATGAAGGTACTCGTGTGTTGCATGTCAGAAACTGAAAGTAGGATTAAAAGGAAAGCAATTTGCAGTAACATTAACCAAGCTGAATGTAAAATCTCTGTCTCATTCAGGAAATGTGTTTAGTAAGAACAGCAGAAGACTCCGCTTTTGCTTCTGCTGATTGATTGCAGTCACTTTATTCACCCTTACAGCAAGAATGTTGTTAAACACTCTGTGTATGTCTTTGTGCATATTATACTGCATTTTTCTGACATACATTTAAACACACACTGCTCAGAAGAAAAAATGAGTATTAATGAATACTTGTCTTTATTGTTATGTAGTTGCATGCTAACAATATAAAGAACCTGTTCTATAGAGCATGTTTTATACATAATTCTAAAACTGTGAAATAATTGTCTTCAGCAGCACTAAGGTGTAAGCATCAAGTAGTAGCTTTTTTTTCAAGTATTCAGCCTTTCAAAGTTTCCCTAAAAATTTGACTTTAGTTTCCTTACATTTTCTTCTTAGGTTTTATTCATCAACAGCAGCCCAAACGTGTGTTAATACAGAACCAGAAATGTTATTTTTCTGTTCCCATGGGCTGTCTTTTGTAGTGGCCAGAATTGTGACTTTAAGGTGGAAACCACTTTGGTGTTCCACATATTTTGAAGTAAAATGCTCATTAATGACATACAGCCCTTTTGCAATGGCTGATATAAGGTAAGGCTCAACCAGTTGCTTGTCTCCTACCTGTTTACATGTACTGAGCAGATTGTGATACAATTTACATGATAGCAAAGAGCAGTGGGGCAAGGAGAATCTGTCTCCAAACTGAATTGAGTAAAAAGGCTCTTTTCCTCCTCCCACACTATACCATAGTATTCATTCCACACTATACCATGCACTCCTGAGTACGGAGTGGGCACAGCCCTTATGTTTATGATCTCATTTGGAGGAATGACATCCTCTTTTTAAGCTGCCTACAAGTGATGATAGCTTCCCAGTCTGGCAGCTGCTGAGTTTGCACCTCATCAGGCAAGACCATTTGCCTTCCATGTGTTCAGCCAAACTTGTGTTCTCAATTCCTTTCAAGACAAATTTTTGGTTTAATACTGGAGTATGGAAATGTGACCAGAGGAGGCACACCCAGCTTTAATTTACCGTAAGCTCACAGAAGAGTCATGTGAATTTTTCTCAAGGATGAAGAGCATTGAAATTGTTGATTCTCAGGGTAAAAAGATTTCAGAGTATAATGTTCTTAACTGTTTTTAGAAAGGGAAAATTGAACTTCAAAATGCTCAAAAGGAAGTAAGCCTTTTAAGTGATTCTAAAACACTGGGGTGCTTTAAAAAATAATTTCACTGTAACTTGGAATTTTAATTGCCTGCCCCTTTCTCTTGCTGTCATGGTACTTTCATCCTCTCTGTTCTCCTGAAAGAGAGTGTTGTTATTGCTCTTTATTTTAAGAAATCCACTGGAATTTTTCCTGCAGTACAGCAAAATTTCAGGGGCGAATATGTTTTAATATTCTGTAGTATTAATATTTTTTATATCTCTGTAATTAAAATAATGAAGTTTTCATGACTGCTCTCCTATAAACCCGGACTTCTGCATTTCTGGCCTAAGAAGCTGAGGGTAATCAATGCCAGGTGCAGCCAGAATATTGCTGCAGCCCCACAATATATTTTTTTTTAACATTATTCAAATTAATCTCTACACTCATAATTCTGTTGTTTCCTTTATTGCTCTTTTAAAGCAAATGGTTCTTTTTTACAATTGTTATCTCCTGGCTATTAATTCAGCAGTTATTTTGGATTATAGCACTCCTGATAAATTTAGGAATGTAAAACCTCATAAATACATAAAAGTTTCAGACTGACATGGGAAGAAATTGGGTTTGACTTGTTTTATTAACATCCTGTTGTTCAGTTTGCAATAGGTTTGGAATATATTGTTATTTCTCCACTGTTTGACAAATGGAAAAACAATTTTAGTTGAGCAACTGCTTCAGGTGTTCTCTCTTGAATTGTAACAGGCTGATAACAGTGTTGGTTTCCAGTAAAAAATTGCAAGGAAAAGATCTGTTTTCCTTTAAGATGCCAAAAAAGTGAAAATTTTGATCAGACCCCACTTCAAAGTTAATGAAAATGCAGCAGTAGGTTTGTAAAGATAGTTTTGATAAAACAATTTCAAGAAGGTCTGCTGACAATCAAGTGCTTCTGTTTTAGAATCTTTGTTATTTAAACTTTTCACTAAGGAACAAAGGAGTATAAGGTGTAAAAATGTGTTTCTTCCCTCAAAGACATTTTACAGAGAGTCTATTTTTATGTAGTGAGTGTATTCATAGACTAAATATTATTGTGCATCTTGACTATCCCCCACAGCTCTGAAGGATAACTGAATGATAAAAGTCACAATTTTTGTAAGCCTGCTGAAGGTCTGGACAGCGCAGTCTCCGGGCCAGCTTTCCTGCTTCACACCTAACCATATTGTCTTTCTTTCTTTACCTCAGAAGTATATACATAATTTTTCAGACAAATCTTAAAGAGTATTAAGGTATAACTCCTGTTAGGATCATCTAGAAGTATTTCAGATTTTTCACTAATTCTTAAAAGAAGATGCTGAACTCATTCAACCGGGATAATTATGCTAGCAGACGAAGAAGTGTGCAGTTAACAGAACTGACATCTCTGCCTGCATGCTCCAGTGGTTTTTCAGCTGTGTCCTGGGATGACACTTGGCTTGCTGGGTTTGTTGTATTTCCTATATCAGTTAAACACACTGGTATAGTGACATGACTTTTTGTGGTACTGGCGTGCTTTACTGGGTGCTGAACTAAAAAGACTTTTCTTCTAGCTAGCAAATAAGTTAAAACCACGATGTTAATACCATTTTATGACAGGCTTACACCATCTTCTCTTGTGTAGTGTAACTAAAGCATCTTAATTTCTGCATAAAGTAATAATTGAGGTGACACTTTCTCTTCAGCCAGAAAAAGCTTTTTACATGTCAGCAGTTTGTTGTCCTTAGGGTGCACTATCTCAAAACACAAGTTTTCAAGAAGGAAGCCATAAGATGGTCACGCAGAATCTGTAACTGTGAAGGTGAACTTAGAGTTGCATGAACTAATTGGTATTTTATGCAAGTGAGTAGCTGGATGTGCCATACCAGCTGAGTCCATGTGATTTTAACTAATTCAGCATTGTCCAGCTCATAGCCTGTGGGCTGGATCTAGTGCCTTTGTGAGGCTTCTACCTGACCCATCACCTTCTCACTGTGGGAGACAGGGAACAAATGCTCCTTCAGCAAATGCATCCTCCTCCACCTGCCCTCTCTAGGGAGATGAATGGCAAGTCTGAAGGGGCTCAAAGAAGGGCAAGGAAGCCTGTGAGGGTTGTCAGCACCTCTGCCTGGCTCACGCAGGTGCTGTATGCATTAGCCAGTCCGGCACACTCGTCCGTATGTTTGTGTGTTCATGAGAAGCTCATTCCTCTCTTACAAACAGAATAAAAGTTCCTGTTACATAGACAACAAAATGTAAGGCTTTTGCTGTTGCTATATTGACTTACTGCATAATCAGCATGTTGAAAATTCTTTCATTTTACTTTGGAAAGTACTTCTGCTAGACATATTTTGTATTGCTCTTCTTTCGGTTCTGTGTATGTGTAGTGAAGAGTATAAAGCAAAGGGCACTTGTATGGTTATGGTTGTAAAGACATTTGGATGAAGAAATTCTGCAGAGCAGTATATTTGCTTTGCAATTCTAAATGGTAGCAATTAAAATTCCCAGCTGCTGGTTGTCCAGATGTTTCTTGCATTACAGCACTGTAATTTGCATTGGAATATATTGTGTTACTGCAGTAGCTGTAAAGTGGTCAGCTTTCAGTCTAAGCCCTGTATCTGGGCTCCAGTTGTGATGGTGAACATATTTTCTGCTCATACCAGGTTCTTCTCCTTCCCACTTTTCCCACACTCTGTTAGCTTGACATGTTTGTATTTCCCAGATGAAGACTTTTACTGCTTGGCATTTGAATCAAGCAGGGGATGTATTGACAGGTCAAAACTGATGTACGGATTGTTTCTTGTAAGAGTGACACAGAAAAAAAGACCGAAGTTTTGAATCGGAAATTTCCTTTTGGCATTTTCAGGCAGCAAACATCCCTCTGGTGTCAGAGCTTGGCATTGACAATATCCATTTTGATGACTTCTCACTTGATGTGGATGCCATGATTACTGCAGCCCTGCGGATGTTCATGGAACTTGGAATGGTTCAGAAATTTAAAATTGACTACGAGGTAACCACCTGCGCTGCAGATATCTGCTGCTTTTGTTCTGGCACTGCTCTGTCCATTTGTACACATTTAGTAGCCCTGATACAAATTGTACTTTTAATTTCAGACGCTGTGTAGGTGGCTTTTGACGGTTAGGAAGAATTATCGGATGGTTTTGTATCACAACTGGAGGCATGCTTTCAATGTCTGCCAGCTAATGTTTGCCATGTTAACCGTAAGTATCCAGCTCCAGACGCAATCCCGTAAGAGCTTTTACTGCCACATTGCCTTACATGTCTAAACACTTTCCAGCATTCAGTTCTTTTCTGGTTATTATGCTACTCATTTCCAATAGCAAAGCACACGGAACTTGTTCAACTTGAGGCATCACATATTTGGCAAAACCCTATAGTGTTTTAGTGACAGTGGTATCATAAGCACATTAAAGTGACTGAAAACAGATGGCATTCTTGGAGTGAGCTTGTTATTATACATCTTGATCTTACAAAATGTTTTTCTTTGGAACCCTTTGATTTGACATTTATTTCAGACACTTAAATTGGAAAGTACAAAACCAAGGAAGATTAGAATCCCAAAGTATTTATTATGTTGATATTTATTACCTCCTTATCCAGCTTCATCTAAATAGTTGTAGAAGGTATTGCCTAAAAGCATTTCAAAGTTAACTTCCAACACAGTGATCTAAGTGAATCTCATGTCTCCATTGGACACTGTTTGGGACCCCTGGTGGCCTAGTGGTTAGCATGCGGGACTCTCACCGCTGCGACCCAGGTTCGATTCCCAGTCCCCCCGGGTAGATGGAGCCCGTTAGCCCTGTGAGGCCATCCATCTATGAGAAGGTCACTCTAAACAAACCTACGTCCTGAGGACCTCACTGCCATTGTCCAAGCTTGCTTGGCCCCAGCAGATGAACCTTAGGATTAAAGGGTGGGCTCAGTTCAGCGCAGGCTGTGTCTCACCTAAAAAACCCATTGCGCAGGCTGGAAAGGTAAAAGACCTTTCCCAAAATCTTCGTTCATGAAGACTGGCCATTATTGGACACTGTTAACGCTTAGGGAGGTATCTCCATCAGTACCTGTAGCTCCTTTCAGCATACAAGTAAATTCTATTGAAAGTACCACTGCTAGTATACTAGAACAAGTATAATTGCTCTCTCTCCCTACCCCACAGCAACGTCACTGTGTGAAATAACCCGTGCTTGGCTAGTTAATTCTTGTAAATGCATCAGTAAAAACCTCAGTGATCCTGAATGTTTAATATTCTGGTTAATATGGTGAAAGAGGAGCAACACATCTGTGAGCACAAAACACTTTTTTGCTGTACTTTACATTTTGGGTTTGCCTTATTTTCCGATAAACATTCAAGTTTTTAAAATTTTTTTCTTCATGTTCAGTTTTAATGCCTAATCTATTGTGATCTATTAACTTGGCCATATTTGTAGCATTTGGGCAAGTATTTATTTATCTGGAATGTCATGTGCTTGCTCCCTAATTTTTGTTCCATGAATACCTATGTTCTTGTTGCTGACTGGTCTCTGCAGTGCACTTAGGATTTGAACTCTGTTTGTAGAGAGGGAGACTCCACAGCCTATGCCATTCCCAGCCCAGGTCAGTGCACTGTTACGTGGATTTGAGTCAGTCAGTGGCCTTTTTCCTACTCACAAGGCACAACTGTCCTGTGTGTGGGTTCCTGGCTGTGCTCCTCTGTTTGGCATTGTCTGTGTGCCAGGACTTTGTTGGGCAAGAAAAAAAACAAGTCTGATGTCCCCTAGCAGGTAGATGTTGGTCTAGTGCTTGGTCCAAACCCGTCTGTGTGGCTTTGTTTCTGTGAGTGCTTATGGAGGTGTAGCAAAGCTGTACCGTACACCACGAGACAAAGGAAACGGAGACGTTCAACAAGGGAGAACGGTCACCTCTTCTTCTGGGCACAGGGCTGTTCAGCTGAGCAGACCTAACGTTGTTTCAGCAGGCACTTTCTGACACTCTCTAATGAAATCCGGTCGGAAGGCACGGGTGTCGGTTGTTTTTAGAGTTTTATAAATTTGATGTGCACCTTTTTTTTTCAGCTTTAGAAAAATGAAAAGCGTTTTACTCTGATGAGTAAGGCAAAGGCGGGCAGCACCGTTCGGTGTGAGTTACAGTAATTTCTGCCAGACGCTTCCCGGGGTGAGGAGCCCCCCCAGCCTCACCGGTGAGACCCCTAGGTGGAGCTCCAAGGCCAGGTTTGCGGCACGCTGCTCTTTCGCTGGGAAACGCGCCCTCTTACCAGGCACCTCCGTCTCGCCTAGAGGTGTCCGCATTGGCAGCCAGCAAGGGAGAGAGCGCATCCCTGCTGCTCCAGCAGCCTGCCAGGCTTCCACTATAAACTGCTTTGATTGTGGTTCTCACAGAATAATTTCAGGATCCTTTTAGCAGTCAGCACAGGGACGCAACTGTATGTGGGATGTGATCTGGCATTTTCAAGCCAAGTTCATTTCATTGCCCTCAGTCCTGGTAATAAACTGAGCAATTCAGATGCATGTGCTCACAACATTGGACTAGCCACACATCCCACCCCGCTTTGCTCTGGCTCTGGCTGAGAACAGAATAAGTTCAGGTGTGTGATCTGTTTGGTCTGACTGATCTTGTGAGGAAAAAAAAAGACACAAAAGAGAGTCAAGAGACCAGTAACAGCACAAGGCTTGCTCCCTACTGCATTTGTCTTGGGGATACCATCTGAGTTAGTACGTGTCTTTTTTCACTGTAGAAAAGGGAAAATACGTTGACAAGCCCTTTAAAGGGCTCATCAGAGGCCTTCTCTGATGGTCAAGAAAGCACTGTTTTGTGCAGTTATTGCACCTTATTTCTGATGTCTCCATAAGAGTCAGCAGTATAGACTGCACCACAAATATAATCCGACAGGTCTATTTAGGGCATTTTCAGGTAGAATTTACCGTAGCATAGTACTGTCGAATCTGTAATGAAGTAGCCTCTAATGGCCTGACCATACTCTTACTGAATGTAGAAGGAAAATTCAGCTGGGTTGAGCAAGCCAAACAACATAAATCTAACAAAGAGTAAACCAGTTGTTTCGCTTCTAGTGAACTCAGCTTTTTGCATATCTAAAGTATGTTCCTACGTATTTTATCTCTCCTGAACAATTATAAGCCCAGTTCTGCGAGCCACAGTTCTGTATTTCAGATGTCCAAATATTCTGAAGACAAGCACTGCATCGAGGCTGCTCCCACAATTTAAGACATTGCAAGAGAGTAAACCACAGGATCAAGCCCAGGCTTTGTTATCAATGCCTTTGCCAGCACAGTTCACATTGATACTTATTTCAAAGGGTAAAAATGAACAAGTAAGCAATACAAAATTAAAATCCCATCTGGTGTACTAATAACAAAACATATAGATGTGGGGCAAGGTATAATGAATGCAATTCATTTCCTCACGTGAAAGAATGACCTCCATAACTCACTGGAGACTGTGCCACTCATGAGTTATGGGTCATTCCTTTTCTGGTGAAAATAAATTTTACTGCACCGTCGTCTATAGCCATGTATTTTTTTTTTCTCTTTGTGTAAATTCAGAAAATGGGGAAATGTAATCCCCTGTTTTCTTGCATTATGTTCAAAGAAGATATCCCCTTACTGTAACATTGTTTTAAATTAAATGGGTTTTTATTAAGTGACATATGCTATATTTCTTTCATATATTCAATGACTAGACTTTACATTAAAGAAAATGTAGCATTTATTTTTGAGATATTGCTACTGTTAATAAATTCCTTAATCAGCTTTCCTGCATTTGCAATACAGATTGAATCCTTTAGTTTAATCAAAGCTTGTGTTATGCTAAGGAATATTTATTACAACATCAATTTTATATTATAGAACTTTTAAGTTGTTTTAACTTAGCTGTGAATATTTTTTCTAGACTGAAATGACATACGGCATGTCATCAGTTAAAAACCTATTTTTCAGTCCCTTTTTAAGATAGACCTTTATTACTATTTGTTATACAAGAGCAATGTTTAATAAAAATAAAAAGATAAACCACTATTTTTTTAGAGAATTTCCTCTGCCTGAGTAGATGTTAATAAAACTAAAAAAAAAAAAAGCAATGCCACTAGAAATCAGGAGAATCTCTTTCATAATATTCAAGTTATTCTGTACACCAGTGGATTCTACACAAAATTAATCTTTTTTCCTCATACTTCATTGTCTTTTCTGATGTGTAAACTTCAGTTATAAAGCTTTTGTAGCACTTTTGTCCTTTTTGTCCTGCACTTCCTCAATTCCCACTGAAATGCATTCCTGAGCACTTGGGGGAGCTTGGCTCCCTGTCCTGCCTAAGTATTAACTGCAGCCACATTTCAGACTATCTAAACAGAGGCTACTTGGATTTGAATGTGGATTTCTTTAAGTAGAATTCGTGGTCTTCAGGATGAATAGAAGAGTTTTTAGAGTATTGCTGCAATTGACTGGCATTTCTGAGTGGGTCGTAAGTTCCTACCAGGGAAGGACAACAAGTCTCACTGTATCGCATAAACCCTCTTCTTGCCAGTGGGTGAAATTATGCCCCAATGAATATCAATGGGATTTGGGATTTCTCAGATGGTGTTAGTGTTCAGCCTTGATTTGGTACTCCAATATAAATGTATTTTATATTTCTTGAATATAATTTCCTTTCATACTAACTAGGTCATATGGCTAATTGAAAAGTGTCTTTGGAGGCTGGCACTATGGAAAGACAAGTGTTATGATTTTCCAGCTCAGCCAGTACTTTGTGGAGGCAATATGCCTTTCTGCTTCTGAAGAGTTGAAGAACCAGGTTGTTTCTGCCATGGGTAAGATGCACGGCACCAATGGGGTGGTGTCCTACACAGGCTCTAGCACCTCCTCCAGGCAGGATCTGTTCAGGATGCATGAGGTTAGCAATACCAATAGTGTTTCCTTTCTGACAGGAGACAGTTCAGGCAGGAAGACTGCTATGGCAAGTATCTATGAGGAGAAGTATAGTGGCAAAAAATGTTTCTAGAATCAGCTCCCCCATTCACACAGACATGTCTGAGCTGCTTGTAGGCAATTTCATTACATCTGTTTTCAAAAATCTCTCCCAAATTCAAGTGGATGTCTGCAGCAGAAAAAAGCCATTTGAGACATTTCCTCTTTAAATCATACCACTTTGTTTCATTGTCCCAGGTGAAAAAAATCTTTTAATAGTTCATAACAGTTTCATAGAGTATATTGTATGTGGGTTCTTTTATAGGTCTTCTGATTTAATGTCTCAGCTATCTCGGACAGTGGGGATTGACCTAGGTGGTCATCTCAGAATTGAAGAAATCTTACTAAATACTTCTCAGAACAATAATTTCAAAATGGAATCAGTTTAGTTTTGGGTTTTTTTATTTCTCTGATCAGAAAATCCAGTTACTGTCTTAGTCTGCAGTTACTGATGTTTGTTTTCAGCTCTTTTTGCCTTCAGTGCCTTCTGGGTAGCAGAGAAATGGCATGCTGAAAATGCAACAAAGAGATAATAACAGATCACTCCAAGGACGTTATCTATTCTGCTAACCATCTAACATACAGCAGGGAATAGAATATGACAATAAAGCATTTATCTTCTCCTTACTGAAACGTTCATGGTATCAAAACAAAGTTGACTGTTGCTCGATGGACTAACATTACTTATCCCTTTTGCTACTGATAGTTACAGCTGCTATTTTTTTTCTGCTCTCAGACCGCAGGATTCCAGGAGATTCTAAGTGAAATTGAAATTTTAGCTTTGATTGTGGGATGCTTATGTCACGACCTTGACCACAGGGGAACCAACAATGCCTTCCAAGCCAAGTAAGCTTTCTAATTCTTACTATTTTAATTTGGTTTTCTTCCATGGGAGAGCAAAAGGTGACCAGGAAAAAGAATGAAGCATTAATTTCAAGCCTCCTAGGCCAAGGCCAAGTATTCTTATTCCTGTATGCAGTGAGGGACAATCCATCTTTATCATTCTCTGTTCCTTTAGGTAATTGCTGGCCTGTCCTTTGTAGCAGGCTGTTGAACTGACACCACGTATTAAAATGTGGTGCCAAAACTTGATGTTCCTTTCAGGCTCAGCTATTATTGATTCTGGTATTCAACCCAGGAAACATCTAAATTGTCTATCTGGGTTGTTCTTACTGACTGGAATGCATGATATTGAGTAAAACCTTGTTCCCTTATTAAGAAGAAAAGAAAAGAAGTAAAACTGAAATAATGCTTTCACAAAAACTTTCACACCAGTATAAGCAAGCATACATAAAGTAATTCCTAGCTTATGAAGTATGATTCATACTTCACTGATGTAAAATCTTGCTCTACAGACTGTTTTCAATTCTGAAAATGAATTTTATTTTATTCAAAGTTCTTATGACCTGATTTAGCAGCCCTGACTTGCATGTATTTTTACTGTCCATGCTGCTGCCATCAGGCACAGTGAGGTAGAAGCAGGCTTGTGGAAGTTTTGAGGGTGGTACTTCTTACTGTGGTGGTCAGGGAACTCCTTTGACCATGGTCAAATTCATTCCAAAATCTGTGTTCCCTGAGAACAGACAGGACAACAGAAAATGTCCCCTGGCAACATCCTGGCCAAGCTGTGAAATAAAGCTGTCAGACACAGAGACTCCTTCAAATCCCATGTGGTTTTCTTCACTCCCTAGGTCCTCTACAGTCAGAATATGTCCTGTAGATCCCAGTGTGCATTTGCAGCTTTTTCTGTTCTGTGTTACTGCTAATCCTCCAGTGCAATGGGGTAGTGGTCAAATGGTTGTCCGAAGATATTTGAAAGACAGCGTAATGCTTCATTAGCCTATTTTGTCCTACCTTTTGCAGAAATACTCTGCTGCAATGTGTGTATGTACACGCTGCTGCATTCGGGGGGCAAGTTGCATCAGTGAACATCACTCAAACTGATGTTTCTGATGTTCACTAAGCTGCCGTTTCCTGAGGTATTGGTGTTGCCGTACAATCTCAATGAAACAATGACACTGTCTGGATCTTCAATCACCATAGCAAGGAAAATCAATTGCAGTGCTCAAAAGACAGAGCTCATGGTGCAAAGGTTACCAAGCACTGCTAGATGCCTTTTTGCAGCGGAGACTTGAAGAGAATCAAAATAGACAAGACAAATGGGAAGGAAGCTCAGCTGATTGATGTTTATGTTCCTAATTTACAAGACCTAAAATTTACATCTTAGCCATTTTAGGCTCTGATTAAGTTAACCAATTCTCCACTATAACATTACACAACAGCATCATTTGTGCAAAGAGATGGCTCAGTTAAAGGTGTAGGGTTTCAGCGCTAGGCTGCTATCACTTATACTTGTTGTTTGACAATGGAATACAGAGAAGAGGCTACCATTTTATGACTCCATAAAGAAACTGCTGAAGACATTTAATGAAAGACAAACATTACCACACATGCATAAAACATCCCTGAAAACAGAAGCTGTAGTTTTCATAACAGCAACTATGATTTATTCTTCTAACCTGACATAAATTTAAGCATCACTTTTTCCTGTTTTATCTTTAGTATTCGATATTGCTGTTCTGTATGATGAAAGTTCAAGAGGTATATGATGGAGGCAATATCACAGTTGTTTGAAATGGCTCTGTTATATATCTCAGCATCACATTCTCTAGGGACAATGTTTCCTGGACATCCTTCTCTCTAATATAGCTGCTTCTGATAATTAAGTATCAGTATGGTACAGTTTTATAGTATATGCTCCTAGGAGACTTCCTGTCTCTAGCATAATCTCTTATTCTCATTTCTTTGGAAAGAAAACCCATCTTGTTGCTTTAGTCTGGATCCCAGAAGTGTGAACGGCGAATATTCTGACAATCCAGTCCCTTTCTCTGCACCTCCCAATGATTTGCAATTTTATAATTGTATTCTATAGATTTTTATCCTTAGAAAAACTTAGAAAACCTACCTGCTCTGTGCATTTTGAATCTGATTTTGGTTTAGACAATAAACATGATGAGAAAATACATTCTGAAGCAATGCTAAACTTTGCTTTTGTATTCACTGCTCTCACTTGTGTTTTTTTGTTTACCTTAGTATTTTTTTAAATGTATGATTTTACATACTGACAAGACCTTAGTGCATTTGTAGTTGGTTTTTTATTGTTGTGTTTTGGGGATTTATTTTAAGAGTTTCTAATTGCCCATCATAAGCCATTGTGTTTATGTCTATTAAGGATTAAAAAAACAAAGTAGTGGAAGAGCCAATCCTAGATCAAGGACGTTACTGTGTGTCTTTCCTGCACAATGGTGCACCTCCGCTGTTGCTGAGGCACTTTGGAAGTTGTGTTACAAAATTTCTTGTAGTTCAAGAAAAATTGTTAGTCAGCTGATAATATTTAGCAAAGTCTGGAACATAAACGCTTTGTATCTGGCTTTAAATTACTATTTTTGATCTTGTCAACTGTCTTAAGTGTGGTTGCTGAAATGGAGGTGAAGTGTGGCTACATGCTTTTGTTACTAAATTGTTTCTGAAACCTGCTTCGTAAGCAGATGAGTGGTATTTGTTGACTCCCCATGTTCTGTTTCAGGAGTGGATCGGCCTTAGCTCAGCTCTATGGCACCTCTGCTACCTTGGAGCATCACCATTTCAATCATGCTGTCATGATTCTCCAAAGTGAGGTACAAAAGCATTACTATTAATCTCACTGTAAGCTGTTGGGCAGTTTCAGCAGGAGAAAGGAAATACCACACACAGTACCTTTTTAATGTCCTTTCCTTGAGGAATTATTTATTGGTTACCACAAAGGTCACAACTAGCACAAAATTAAACAACTACAAATGCTGATCATAGAGCCCAGAGATTATATTTGTCTCAATCAGCGAGGGGCAAGGAGAACATATCCTGATTATACTGTCAGCTTTTCTCAGTCTTCTTACATATATCCTGCTCGATGGTTTATAGGTAGCTGAAACAACTCTTACCTTTCCGCACAGGTATCATATTCAGAATATCACAGTCATCCTTTACTGCACCAATTTAATTTTTTTGACAGTCTTTCTGTAATCAGTATTTTTGTGATGGTTTTTCATATTTTTAATAAATTATTTTTAAAAATTAATATCAGTAATATCATGCTGTCCAGTGTACAGTAATTGCTTTGCAGATACATACGAAGACAGAGTTAATGCTTGGAATATCTTGTGTGTAACAGTATATTCAGCATGCACTACCCCAGAGATGCAGTGAAAAAAGGAGAAGGATGGACATGCAGTCCTTATGAAACAGTCGATTTACACAGCTAGGTTGTTACAAAATGCATTCAGTAAATATAAAACCAAAATTTGTTGTTCGTGCAGCACAATTGGAGAGCATATGCTGATCTGCAGTAACTTCTGAAGAGCATCTGGGAATGCCCTGTGATCACCAACAAATGGGAGCAGGCGGATGGCTTTACCTCTGTGTACACTGCCAGAGAGATTTGTCATGGGACTGTGGCTTTAGTGTTCAGTTTCTTGACATTATATTTAAAAAGTAAACATAGGAAAGGAGAGCACCAGTAGGAGATTTAAACAGCTCAATTTGTTTAGCCTAGGCTAGCTTATCTAAAAGGTGATATTAGGAATTAATGGCTCCTTATAATACCAGGGAAAGGCTTAAGAAAAAGCAGTATTTGAATGATAAACAGACTAGTTCAGAATAGGAAAATAGGATAGGTTTTTTTGTTTGGGTTTTTTTTTTCCTAAACTAGTGACTCTGTTCAGCCTCTGGAACAAGGTTTTCTGGAAAACAGTGAGTTCTCTAGTTCCTGAAATATTCATCATAATTGAATGTCTCAAACTCAAGACATGGACAACTCTGTGTCAGTCTAGATGCCTTTCTTTATCTTTTCCAGCTTAAAAATCAATAAATTTATGAAACAAAAAATTCTTTGGACTCTAGTCCAGCTTCTTCAGAGATATAAAGTATTACTTGAAACGCAAGTCCTCACCTTTGATCATTCAGGCAGCTTCTTTTCCAGGTCCTCATTTCTAGTTCAGAAAATTAATCCTACAGGATCTTTGTCCAATTGATACTGTTTGCTAATGGAACACAACACTGCTTAGTTTGGAACAAATGCAGATGTGGATCCCCCAACCTACTTAAAGATACACCATCTTTTGCCGGCTGAGCAGCCAGTCTCTCTCTAACAAGCAGAAATATTCTAGTCTGGTTTTGCTGACTACAAGGAAACGTAGTATGTTGTATTATTTCTTCAGATTTTTCGCATGTTGGACAAAGGAGGTATTTATCCCTTACTCTTGACATGTTAACCTCAATATAGTGATCTTGGGCTTAGTAGTGACATGGGTTTCTAGACAATAAAGCAGGTCAGAAAGGCAATAGATATTACAGAATAACAGACAACTTGGTAAATTACCCCTGTTGTAAGAACACTTTTTCTGGTACATTTTGCTTTACTTTCTTCTGAGTACTTTGATTGTAATTTCTTTTTCATAAATAAGCTTTAAATTCTCAAAACCTCAATATCTAGCTGAAAAGAAATAATTTTATGGATGGCAAATTATTTTTTCAGTCCAACAATTAGCTGCTCTAATAAAAAATGCCATCTCTACCACTGGACCTTATCTCATATATGTCCTCATACCATCATGGTTATAGCAATCCTGTTACTGGAAAATTCTTGGGTTTATGGGCATTTTAATCTTCCTAGGCAGTAGATGGCAGTGCATACTGAATGTGGGCACTACAGGACTAAATACCACCAAAATAAGACTGTGTTTAGCAAGAACTTCAACATTTCTATAGGTGATTAGAAAAAAAAGAACAAACAACCTGTGATTCTTTTATTTATGTTAATATAGTTATACGTGACTATTGTCACAAAGATAATTTCTTAAGCTTACATTTAGAATTTTCCATTAATTTTGTTTCTTTCAGCTTATTTTTTCTGGGATTTCATAGAGGAATTACAGTGTCTCTGTCCCTCTTCTTGTTTTCAGAAATTCAGTTACAAAAGGACCTTCCCGCTCTTAAAAAGCAATGTAAAATAATTTCTTTCCTGTCATTCTGGCCATAGAGCACCTTTCAAATTCTTAATCCACAATTCCTTAAAAAGCCACCAATTGGGCCCACAAAGGGTGTTTAAACTGCATATAAATATGTGGTTCTTTAGCTTGTGTAGGCAATGGCTGTAAGACAAGGCAGTAATGGGCAGAGTGAGCAAATGGGCTGTTTTGAATGAAAAACTGATTTAGTGTCCTTGACTGCTCTAACAGCAGCTTATGTGCCTGCAAGCAGCAGTGCAGATAAATCTATTAGGAGCACAACTCAAAAGCTCCAATGCACAGCTCCCCAAAACATTTAATAAGAGGAAAGATTGAGATGTATCCATAGTTTTCCCCCATAAACTGAGTCTGTGCAGGGTCAGAGCAAAGAGTAAATCTTTACTCAAGAGGCTATAATTTCAGCAGAGTTTAGAAAAACATACCAGGTGCTGGATTACAGTCATCAGCTCTTCCACCTCAATGTAATCTCAGCAGTATTAACATTATTATTTTGTTGTAGTTTTGCCATGAATCAGAAAAGGCTTGTGTTGCAAAGAAACAGTAGACTAAAGAGTTAGAAAACCTTTTCAAAACCTATATTGATTGCCAGTCTTTTACCTCTTTTATCTCTTTCATTATAGGGTCACAACATCTTTGCTAACTTGTCCTCTAAGGACTACAGTGACCTTATGCAGCTTCTAAAGCAATCGATATTGGCAACAGACCTCACTCTGTATTTTGAGTAAGTATTGGCGTTTCTTGTATTTGACAAATGAAAATTCAGAGAACTTATTCTAATGACCTATTAAATACCAATAAGGGTATATAGTATGGGAAATTAGTGTTTAGCTACGGTTGAAGAGCTTTAGTTTAATACTTAGTGTATCTTAGGCTAATAGAAATATCTCAAGTGTCCAAGTAAGTTTTGCTTTAACATGTAACGTGTCTGTATCCACCAAAAGCAAGTGAAATCCTAGACTTACACTTCAAAGCAATCCCAGGAATCAGTTACAGCTCAGTCCTTTAATTCTTCTGTCCCTTCTGTGATCATTTCTTCAGGCATGTAGAAAATCAACAACATTTGAGAATTCGTTTCCACCATTTTAGTGTTTCTAAACATGTATGTTAAGAAATATTGTATTTAGTTACAGATCCAGTTGCAGAGGTAACAGAAGCATGTACTTTGCTTCTTTGAAGACAAATTATGCCAATTTGCATCACATGATGAGAATAGGTCTTAAAAAGCTGAAGTGAAGTATAATAGAATCTCTCTCATCCAGTTTTCTTCCTTTTCCGTTTTCAAATCAAATCTCTAAGCAGATTTCAAGTTGGTGCTACTTTTTTCAAATACTGGTAATTATTACCAAGCTCTTCCCAGTGAGAATGTTTGGGAGCATGCATGGTGTTGGAAGGGTTGTGATGTCACCATCACACTGCATTTCTGACATCCCCCTCTCTGGCACGTGCCTGCACCTGACTTACAGGGAGAAGTGCTGTCGGATGTGCAGTTTCAGTGTGCTACCTTTGCAGTCTTGACAGTAATTCATCCTTGGGAATTTTCACAGAATCACAGAATATTTTGAGTTGGAAGGGACCCACAAGGATCATCAGTTCCAACTCTTTAAGTGAATGGCCCATACAGAGATCAAACCCACAACCTTGGCGTTATTAGCACCATGCTCCAACCAACTGAGCTAATCTCAGGGTCATTTTTGTTTGATGTCCACTGGCATCCTATCCTATGCAGTTCTGGGTATCATTTAGTAATGTTTTTCTTAGGGTGGTATACCTGGATCCTGCTCCTCTTATGTGCTGGTGGATGACACCAAACCAAGTTTCCAGCAAACTTCAGGCAAAATCTTTATTCTGAAATTGTTCAAGTATCTATATGAACATTGTATCCTTAACTGTTAAATATTAAAATACTACTTGGGATGCTCCAGTGTTTGCTTTG
Organism: Neopelma chrysocephalum; assembly: GCF_003984885.1. Lineage (NCBI taxonomy): Eukaryota > Metazoa > Chordata > Aves > Passeriformes > Pipridae > Neopelma > Neopelma chrysocephalum. The sequence goes on from NW_020897703.1 coordinate 11,690,000, forward strand.
TCTGTTTTTCTCAGTATTTGGTTCCTGTGCCAAGGGCTGTTTCTAAACACTACTGGCAGTAGACACAGTGATACTTTTTGTTTCCTGCAAGTCTATTCCCCGAGAAGTATTCTTAAGAAAGAATTTTAGCAAGTAGTTTTATTATAAATAACTTCTAAACATTAGTCTATGAAGGAATTTCTGCTTACTGACATGAATATCTTGAGCAGGACAAATAAACCCTTTCAAGCACACTCTTTTTGAAGCTGTCTGTTAGGACTGCCTGTTATCTGTGAGGCTGGTATGACATGGTTTGCTGACAGCTTCAAATGAAGTGGACAGAAGTGATGGGCTGAGGACAACTGCATGAGGTTCAATGAGGCGAAGTGCCATGTCCTGCACTTGGGTCTCAACAGCCCCAGGCAGCACCACAAGCTGGGGGAAGAGTGGCTTGAGAGCTCCTCAGCAGAAAGGGACTTGGGGGTATTGGTTGACAGCCAGCTGAACATGAGCCAGCAGTGTCCCCAGGTGACCAAGAAGGCCAGTGGCATCTTCGCCTGTATCAAGAATAGTGTGGCCAGCAAGACTAGGAAAGTGATTGTCCCTCTGTACTCGATACTGGTGAGGCCACGCCTTGAGTACTGTGTTCTGTTTTGGGCTTCTCACTGAAAGAAAGACATTGAGGTGCTGGAGCATGTCCAGAGAATGGCACCAGAGCTGGTGAAGAGTCTAGAAAACATGTCTTATGGAAATGAGAGGCTGAGGGAGTTTAGTCTGGAGAAGGCTCAGGAGGGACCTCATCATTCCCTATAACTACCCAAAAGGAGGTTTTAGAGACATGAGGGTCAGTCTTTCTGCTATATTTCAAGTGAAAGGATGAGAGGACATGGTCTGAAGTTGCACCAGAGGAGATTCAGATTATATATTAGAAAAAACTTTTTCACTGGAAGAGTGATTAGACATTGAAATAAGTTGTCCAGGGAGGTGGTGGCGTCACCATCCCTGGGAGTGTTCAAGAGATGTCTTGATATTGCACTTGGGGAGTCTTGGAGTGATTATGGTGGTGCTATGTTGACAGTTGGACTAGATGATCTTGAAGGTCTCTTCCAACCATGATGATTCTGTGAGATACAAGGACCACAGGGACATGCCAGTACAGGTTCTCCTGTCTCACCACAAATAACAAATGCTGCAGAAATGGTTTGTGTTGTCAAGGAACAGATGAGTGGCAGGGACTGAGAGGGCAGCTGCCCTGGTACAGCTCCATGTGTTCCCCTGGCTGAGATCCTGCAGCCCCTGGAAGAGCCAGGGAGGGCCTGTGGCAGTGCCTTGGGATGGAACCCTGTTCAGAGCCAGACGTGATGGAGCTCTCTTCCCTGACTGCCTCAGGTTGAAAACCTATGCGATCAAGTTGTCTTTCTAGCTTTAATACAGAAAAATAACGTCCGGAAGGGCCATAAGCCAAATTTCAAGATTATTCTTCCTTACTTGCATAATTTATTTTTATATGCTACATGAATCAAAAGACTTTTAGCAAATGAGACCCCTTTACTCAAAACCCTGCAGACAGGTTATTTTTTCCTCTTGTGTTATTATGATTTATCAGTAAGGTGATAGTTACGCTACTTTACTTCCAAAAGTGCCTGAAAATCTCTCTCTGGAAACATTGTTGGTTTACACTTCTTAAAGCCACCCTATGTGAACAGATGTTTCTACACAAGTACCTAACTTGTTTTTTCAGTTTGCTACGTCTTCAATATTTTTGTAGAGAAGGATATTCTTGTATTGGTATTCTTAGAATGCCTAAACCTAATGATCACAAACTCCAGCTAGCAGAACAGCAACAAAACTGCAGGCAGAGCAAGGCATTATGACCTTCTTAAGGCACTACTTTTATACAAACAAACAAAAAGATGACTTTCAGTGAAAGATCAGATGGAAAACATACTTGATGTTAGTAAATAATTCTAGATAATGATGCTTGTAGATAATACAACAAGCAAAAGCATGGAACCAAAACGAAGTTTATGGAAATCCACTAAAATGATATCTTTAACTGCTGGGTGTAGAGCAACTGGATTTGCCATATGTAGCAAGATAACCTTCCCTTCCAGACAAAATACAACCAGAGTCAATGTTACTCAAAGGCACTGCAAAATTGTTATAATTCAGTTTATTTCTGAAGTCCTTATTAATAGCAAACCTCATAATTTTGGATACCAGTCATAAGAAACCTGTAGGATACACTAAATAGTTTCATTATACGTGGCTGCTTTTCTCAGGTTAACTCCTTGCTACAGTAGAAATTCTCTGTGGAGTTGGACTACTACTTCTCTATCCATTTAAATTGATTTCAAAGAAAATTCTTAAAGTTTTCAGCTTAACATACAGCTTAACATTTTAAATTTGAATATTTGAGGTTTCTGGGGTGTCATCTTCCTGAGCTCTCAGTTTTAAACATTCTTTCCTGATTTTTATCCAGTAACCTATTAATTTCGCAGAATATCCAATACTTCAAAATGAAATAATTTCCAAATTTTACGTTGTTAGACTGGGCACTAAAATACAAGATGCAAAAACCTACTGCTCACTCTCTTAATAGAGTGTGTAGTTGTTGATGCTCAGTGTAGCGTGTTCTGCTCAGGGTTAGGCTGGTTTGAGGTTTATCTGACAACTACTCTTGGCCATGAAAATTTTCATTGTTGAAATATTTATTTCTTTAGGGACCACGATGCATGAGGCTTTATGTGAGAGAATTGAGTTTTGTTTTCTTCATTTGTGTGACTTTGCATTGTCCTAGAAAATTTTGTAACATGAAACTCTTTCACATCTTACTTCGCGAAGCATAAGGGATTAGATATCGTGCAGTCCTTATATCTCCCTGTTCTAGCTGCTGTCATGAAATCCATTATAGAAAGACCCTATAGTAGGAGTGACTGGTCAAATAACCACAACCGTCAGGGACCAGAATAATGCAACATGCTCCACATAACATTCTGTCCACTCTTCAGAGGTAGTGTTCCTGGAACTGTGAATCTCCTTGTGTGCAAAACATGTACTGGGTGCCATCAGGCTGTGCTTTCATTAATCACTGTTCAAACCTTCAGTCTAGTTTAAGTAAATGTAGAAAATACAAGACTTTGCAAATTCTCTCCTGTTGAGGAATCTTAACTACAGTTCCATTTGACAAAGAGACAGCCCAGTCTCATATGAGATGGGACATTGGACTGTCACTCAGAACACAGGTATTTACTTTCCAACTTTGATGCTCATATGCTGTGTCATTGTGGGCAAGGTGCTCCAAGTGTTTGTGCCTCAACTACCACTGTATCTTGGGCAGGATCTATTACATATTGTAGTCACACTCCATGCAGGAAGAGCTGCTTGGAGACTCAGTGCCATAAAAGATTATAGACTATAATGAGTCAGAATTTTGATTCTTAAGGGCAACAATCAGGCATTAACATGTTCTGTCCATTTCACATTTTGTCCATCTTTGAGGATCCAGGGAAGATATTCCAGAAGACAAAGCATGGGACGAAGCAGGGAGATGTAGTTTCTAGTCAATGAGAACTACCAACTCAAGACAGCTGCAGCTTGTGTGTGTCTCTGTTCTTTTCTGTATGCTGGAAAAAGACTGGAGTTGCATGTCCCTGAAAAACCCTTCAGGATATAGAAGTAAAAACCATTTTGCAAGGACAAATAAAGAGAAGCATGTGTATATTTCAGTGGTGCTTCTATTGTCTGTCTGTCCATTGCTGTAGGTGAACATTTCATGCTTCCATGGAAGACTGAACATTTCAGTGCCATTAATTTCCTTATCTGTGGAGACCATAAATACAATATTGCTTTTACTAGGCAACTCTGACATTGATAACAGACATTTATAGAACATGTTCGGAAATTAGTATGTTTCGCTTAAATGGACTGTCAGTGTAATGACTTTAACAATAATACATGAGGTGCAGTGATTTTGTCTCATAAAGAGAACTGTGTTCCTACTGCAGTGCTGCTCTGGAAGTGTCTTGTTTCTTTCTCTGATAATCTCTTTTTTTGCAGGAGAAGGACCGAGTTTTTTGAACTTGTCAGTAGAGGTGGTTATGATTGGAATATAAAAAAACACCGAGAAATATTTCGGTGAGCAATATTATTTCTTGCTTCCTGGTAATTTCAAAGTGTAGCTGTATTTGTTGAAGGAATTTCATATATTGTGGAGTTAAGGCTTAGAATAACAAGAGAAGGTACCTTGTTTTAAAAATATAATCCATGAAATTAAATATATGGTCTGATTTCTAAATATTGGCAAAAGCTGCAATTAATTGGCATGACTTCACCTTCTGCGTTCCTATTTCTGCCTTCACACTCTGTCATGTTTTCTTCCCTTTCTCCCAGCCTCACCAGTTACTGTTCAGCCCTTCTGCTCTTTTTCCAGAAAGCATCAATATTCAGCCTTAGGACACAAGGATCTTTCTTGTCCATTTCCCTGCTCCCTCCTCCTTTGAGCTGTTTTCTTTCACTGGCCATGCTTTTCTCTGCTCTTCCAGTCTGTACCTGAGAATTTGCATTTACACAGTACTCTTCTAGCCCTCAAGAATGCCCTGAATGTGCATCCTATTGAAAACCTCAGACTTTGTCGGTAGTTTAAGTACATCATACTTTTTAGACAATAAAATGTGTGTATTTGCAGATGCATGCCTAATTATGTCTCATTCTATCTGAAATTTCATTAAAATTCTGCTTTCTTTTGGTCTTTTGACCAAAATATTGTCCATTTTCTATTTTCCGTACCATTTCACCCACTCCTAATTTTAGATTCAGACAATATATTTGATGCTTCATTTTCAGTGCCCTTGTTCTTCATTTAAACTTTCTTAGACTTTTATCTGCATCATGTACTGTACATAAACGCTTTCTACAGCTGAATGGTTTCTTTCTCCTAATGCATATAAAACATGGTTGTAGCTAGGTATTAAACTACAGTGGAACCATATACCTCGTAGTAAATCTTAAATTTTTATTGTAGATGAGCAGTAGAAACTGCTTAAACAGTGTCTGGGATGCCTCTTGTGATTATAGGCTCTCTTGCTATAGCAGTCACTTACAAATAGGCATATAAATTAATCCAGTTGTAGGTGTTATTATGTAATAATACCCTTACTTATATCATGTGAAGCACATGCTTTCTAATATATTATAAGTATTAGTGTAAGTAGTGTTAGAAGTATTGCAAAATTAGCAGTTACTCCCTTGCAATATCATTTCTTTTCTAGTGTGCAATGCACAATACCAAAATTCATCATCTTATGACCTGCAACACATTAGACTTCCGAGGCACAATTGTGATGTAAAAGCCATGCTGATGGCTGATCATTCTTTTCTGGAGGAAAAGAAGGTGCCAGGGCTGACATTTTATATACGTATTATTTATTTATGCATCCAGAGCGCAGTTGTTTAGAAATCTAACAAAGGTTGATTCAGCTTGTATTGTTCATTTCTGTTTTTCAGATCAATGCTAATGACAGCCTGTGACCTTGGAGCTGTGACCAAACCGTGGGAGATTTCAAGACAGGCAAGTCATGATTAATAGCAGGGCTGGGAGGAGGCGGGACTGGCAGGACAATATTCCCAGGGCCCTGGCTTACAAGGGACCAAAACTGGAATCAATTTACAGCGGTATTAATGCTATAAAAAAAATAGCAGGGGGTTTCTGCAAAAAATGGTTTATTGCATAATCTTTACCTGTACCCATGCTGGTGTGTACATCTGGCTTTACAGCATCTCCTCTTATTAACCTTTTAAATCCATATCCAAAAATGGATGGATTAAACAAAAAAGTCGTTACCCACATGTAGCTGTGCTTACTTGTTTTACTCCAAAGTTTTCCTTAACAGTGACAGAATCTTCCCTAAATCAAAAATACCAACAGATGAGCTGCAAACTGCAATTAACATAAAACTTCAGTACATATGATAAGAGAAATGTGTTCATTTTCTTAACAGTTGAAAAAACTGCTAGTATAGAGCTTTTTTTTAGCATCCTCTACTTAGAAACAAACAAATAAAAATTCAGGGTTCTGCTATTGAGTAGGCTCTTTAGCAATATCCAAAAACATGGGTCCAGCATTGGCAAACAAGTACAATATGAGAAAGCAACATGTCCCAAAAGTCTCATCCTTTGCTCCAATGTTTTCTCCTCTTCTACGCATCCTTCCTTACCTAGCATCCATCCTTAATATTTCCAGTATCCATGCTAATAATTCTCTGTCCTTTACTGAGATCTAGAACAAGCTAGTAGAAGGCAGACTGTGTCAGGTTCTGGAGGGATATACAGCATCAAGAAGCAGATAGAAAATATACCAGTTCAGCTGGGTGTGGGTACACATCTGGAGGGAGTTTGGTGTAATAGCAAAGTAATAGTTATAAAGATGGGCTGAAAAAGAGTAAGCTAGACCAGGTAACTACTGATGCAGGAGCAGCCAGATTTCTTGGAGAATGATAAGGAAGTAACAGAAGCTGAAAGGGATCTAAAAAAGTTACATACACATCAACTAAGTAAAAAAACCATTTATGGGGGGAGGGCTTAGCTCAACTTGCAGTTTTGTCAGGTGAGTCTTTTTTGCTTTTATAAGCAGACCATGACAACAGTTCTTCTAAGGCTGTTGCTCCACTTGGCCAGAATAATGGCCACCTCACATGGAAATCAGGAAAGCTGCTTATATCCTGCAGTGGGAAAACAAGTCACAAGATTTTTCAGTGCCACCTGGCCACAGCTGCAGTGCATGAAATCCCTCCTCATTTTTCCTCCTTAACCCTTCTGCATTTTCTTTGACAGCCAAAATATCGGGTAGGGGCTGTGTTCCATGTTGTCAATCTTTGTGCTACGGTGCTGAATTAGTGCTGAAGTCTCTGGAAAACTGGGGGTTTTTATGCTTATCACTTTTGAGGTCTGTGGATGAAAATTCCCCTGCAGCCTAGTGTACAGGTTTACTTTGTATTGAAAAATCCAGTCTGGGATTGATTGAAACATTACCTGGTTGAGCAGAGGCGCTAATAAGTCCACAGAGGCAAGACAGGAAATAGTTGGACCTCAACTGTGCCAGAAGGGAAAAAAAACATGAAAAGCAAGGGAGAAAGAGATTAAAATATGTGAATCAAAGGGAATAAAAGCCACATGTAGGAAGGAAAATTCAGGAAGGAAAGATCAAAACAGATAAAAGAAGAAGGAAAGGGACATAAGGAGAACAGGATCAGAATAGCACTGAGAGACAGGTATGATACTATGTTTTTATTATTTTTATACAATACACTTGGCAAACCCTTAATTGCTGCTAAGTAGTTAAATTATTCCTCTATCTGGAATATTGATCCAGAGTTTTATTAATGCAGTGGGATTACATACATTATAAAGTTCCAAACTATGCTAGCCTTGCTCAAGATTTAAGAGTACTTTATAACATCACTTCACCAACTTCCAATTTATTTTGGTACTCTTATTTCGACTATACCAATCTTAGGATTTGTGAATGTTACCTACCATGCAGTTGCTAGAGCAAGAAATTTTGAGATTTTTGAAGTGCAGGTTCTCTGCTTAGTTTACCCTCTCATGGCTTGGCTTTATGAAATAATTTCCTGGCTTGAAAACAATACGCAGGCATGACAGGAGCTTTAGGATCTGAATGCCATCGTCAGTAGATTGGTTTCCAGTTTTTTTGCATCTCAAATATTGCACATGCTTACCTTCAAAGCCCCACACGTGACAAGAGTACAGTACTATATCAGAATTGCTCACTGTCTGACTTCCTAAAATTCCTCTTGTTTTCATAACCAAATTTGTTTTTACATCTCATCTTCTTCTAAGAAGCACAAATCTCTGCTGTGAATAGAACATCTTCATTCACAAAAGTCAGAAAGACACATTCCAACTTCCAACCTGCCAGTTCTTGATTTTAAATCAATATGATCATCACAGTCTGAGTTTATATTTAGATGTCCAGATCCTATAGTGATAACAGTCTCAGGGAAAAAGCCTAGTGGGGGGAAAAAAACCCTTTATGAATTCACATTAGTTTAAGATAATAAGAGGGTATTGGTTAATTAAGTTTCTTTGATAAGTGAAGTTGTGTGTAGAGGGCAACAGCCTGTAAATACCCAGAGAGTTCTTGCATGTTTTAAAAAGCATCTTTACAGACATAATTGTGGATGCCAACAAGAAGCTATAATTTTCCATTCTGTTCTCAGTACTTGAGTGCTACCTGGACATTGCAATGTAATTCCCTCAGTCAATTCCCTATCAAAAGGGGTAAATAACTGTGCCTGTCAGTGAATATGGCTGTTTATACCCCCTGTATGCCCAGTCCTGAAAACTATATGAACATGTGCCTGACATCAGTCCTGTAATGGGGCTTTACAGTTAAGCATGGGCTGAAGTCATGGTCTAAGCAGAAATTCATTATCCTAAAAATTATTTAACAAGGACTCTAATCTTTATCATGATTTATGTTTTAGGCAGCTGAGCTGGTAACCAGTGAGTTCTTTGAACAAGGAGACAGAGAAAGATCTGAACTAAAACTCACCCCTTCAGTAAGTTTTTATCACTTGTGAAATAGTTACTAACTGGAATAGAGTAATAAAATATTATTGGCTTCATTCAGAAAAATGAACTGTATTTTGTACACAAAGAAAAATCTTGGAGTGAATAGAACCTCTGTCCAAGAAGGATATGCATTTATAACCATATATAAAATCTCTCCTGTCAACGCAGTCACTTGTGCATTGAGCCCTTTTACCCATTTTCTGTACCTGTTCCCAAAATTATCTTGTCACTGACTTTTCTAAGCAGTAGGTATTGGTTTTAATACACAGAATTGAAATCAAAAATCACCAGTTACCTATAGAAATCAAAATTGTCAGATTTACTTTATGTTGCAGTTGTTTATCTGTGTTATTTGATGTATCAAATGCTGAAATGCATTTCTATGGGTATACAGCTAAATGTAACATTGTGAATAAAAGAATAAATCAGTATTGAGTGGATTATAGGCAGATGGGTATAAAGTGTCAAACAAGAATTAGGAATGTTTCATAAAGTTTTTCACTGAATGATTAGAAGAGAAAGCCTTATCCAAGTCAAATAACTCAAAATGTTCTGAAACCATTACCTGGAGGCAACAGGTAACAGAAAGAATTTAACCTACGAGCCATTTACAAATATGCTTCCAAAATTTTATGCTTCCAAATATGAAAAGGCCAGTCCAGTGTCTCAGACTCGTTCTCACTACATTAATGTTCACACATAAGCCTGTGGTGATGTAATGAAGCCAATAAAGCGTAAAAGTTGGTAGTAAATAATGCTCAGCTACAATAAATGGTTTTTCACTTTGTATGCTGTCAGAGTTTGGGACACATATGGGTTTCTTCCCTGTAGTAGTTCTGTGCATACATCTTCTCAGAAAAAGTGGGAACTATAGTCCAGGAGAACAGTAATCACACAGTCATGATGTTCACAATTCTGAGACCAAATCTAGGCCTGAATAACTGAAAGCACCATTCCATACAGTATGGATGCAAGTGCCTTTTCTGCCCTTTATATAAAATTTGCAAAGTGTGTTTCTCATACTAAGGAAACATAATAGGGAATAGTTTTATTTCAACACGCACATTAATGTTACTGTCTTCAAGTAGCAATGAATTCCAGTGCAAATGGTCCAGGTCCAGTAACAGTAAGAATTATTTCAAGGTATGTTATTCCATGTACATTTTGGGCATACCTTGGTAGAATCACAGAGAAAGGCAAAAGCCAGAGCTTTCTTCTGGACTCATGTCTTCTGAAAATCTGCATCCAACAGCCTAGACAGGTGGGAAAGAAATGTATTGCTATAAAGAGCTTTAGTATTTTCTCCATAATAGGGAGACCTCTCACTCTTCCTTTGGGCTCTACGGTCTATACCAAGGAATACAGTCATTTGTGGGCCACATATAGGATGCTCTGAAGCCTTACTGCTTGAAGGAAGATTATTCTCTTTTTTGGCCTTCACCACTTAAAAAAAAATTCAGTAAACCGATGTATTAAGTGTTTTAGGTTGGGAGGTAAGGCCATCAGTTCTAACAGTTATGGCTAAGGGTCAAAAGCATGTAGAGTTTTACTACATTAATGAGGAATTTTTAAACAAGATCAACTGCTGACCTATTCCATGACATATCACTGAGGGAGTGCAGTGAGCTGTGAATTAGGCTGATTCCAGAGGAACAAATTGATAACTGCTCCCAAAATGAATCTGTTGATTTCCTACCCTTTGGATTCACAGTCACAGCTGGTTCTGCAGAAAGGCTCTGTAACTGGGAGGGAGAGAGCCAGCCCAAATCCATCACTGTTCATTTTGCTGAGCTGGAAAAAACCCTATGTGAAAGAAGGGAAATTTCTACTCAAAGGTATCTACTTTACATTTGCACAGGAGGTTACTTACCAGCTCAGCTCCAAATGTGGAGCATTTATTTTACATCACAGAATTATAAAATACGAACAGATTCAGCCTAAAAATTTCAAAACAGAATTGAAAATAAACAGTTTATTTTTCATGCCATGCAAAGCAGTAGGAAGACTGCTGCAAAGATTGATTATGGTTTACAAAGTGTTCTAGTTGTGAGAATTTGATCATAGCTCAAAAGTGCTGGATGATGTGTCTGTAAAATACTGTAATGTAATAAAGCATGACAGTTTTGTTCTCTTCTCAATTCAGGCCATTTTTGATCGGAACAGGAAACATGAACTACCCAGGTTGCAGCTCGAGTGGATTGATAGTATCTGCATGCCATTGTATGAGGTAATTTTTACTTACTGCTCCTGTAGAGTTCAGAGAATATTGTTCTTGCCTCTGTAGGGAAAAAGAGTTAGTTTTCAGAGAAGCCTTGAAGGCTATTTGAACCCTTCTCTTTCTTTGACTTTACCAAAAGTCTGAATTCTATGCAGATTCCCTGAAGGTGGTAGTGTCTGCAAATAAAATTCTTCTCTGAGTTATAAAAGCTGATAGGGTAACTGTTTATTTTATTATGTTTGAGACAAACTGCTTCTCATCATGGTAAGGTATGGAGTACTGTGGACAGATACGCCAGCGGGACAATCTCAGTAGGTGCTGCTGTCAAACCTGTCCCAATCTGTGTGACCCTAAGGCAAGCTCAAGGCCGAGCCTTTGCACTTCCTTCTTGCACATTTTTAAACTGTTAAGAGGCACTCTAGGCCAAGCCTTTAAGATCAGTGGCAAATGATTTGTGGTTTAAACTGTGTGCTGTTTAACTCAGAGTTTACTCTTTTAATTATACTTCTGCACAGACTGCCTGGGTGTTTGGCATACAGTGTGCAAACTCTCAAGTACTCCTCCATTAAGGCTATAGATGACTACAGAATCATTAGGTTTGGAAAAGACCTCTAAGATCATTGAGTCCAACCATTAAACTAACACTGCCAGGTCCACCACTAAACCATGTCCCCAGCCACCACATCTACACGGTTTTTTAACACTTCCAGGGATGGTGATTCTACCACTTCCCTGGGCAGCCTGTTCCAGTGCTTTACCACCCTTTCAGTGAAGATTTTTTTTTCCTACCAGAACAATGCTTCTGTCTTTTTGGATTAAACCAGCTTCAGGATTTTACTTGTGTAACAAGTAAATGGCTTCACAATGGCTTCACCACTGTAACTTTTTCTCTCTTATCTATATAGAAAGCAGAGCTTCAAGAGCAGGATGATAAATGCAGAGTAACACTGTAGAAACTTAATCATCAGTTACTGTGTCAGTCAGTTTCCTTCTACTCACTGAAACCACACAGACCACCTTATGCCACCAAAGACTGACAATTTGGCCACTGGTATCTGAGAAAACATGAGGATGTTCTCACTAGGTGTCTTTGGGGAACTGTAACAAGTTCTTCTCCGTGTTACTACTGCACCCTAGACTGCCTAACACCTCAAAGCAATGAATGGGTCAGTGATGATACATGGGAGCTGGAAAGCAGATACAGCTCCCATGTTAACATCAAAATTATTAACTTGACCCTGAATGTAGCTTCTCTACACAAAAATAAAAATAGATTGGCAGTTCCTTTTCATTTTATAGACCAGATATATCACCAATATCATACAAGGTAAGAAGGACGTGCCCTCTGCCCTCCATACCTTGTGGCATCCGAGGCTGCCACTGTGGCAATAATGAAGTGACTACCAAACAGCAACAGCAACTCCTGTTGTGTGACATGGACAACAGACACTTGTGTAAACAGCAAGATGGGCTGCTGCTTTGCCAGCAGATCCTGTCCGTTCCTTAGGTTAGCCTTTGTCCTGATGAAATAAACTACAGCTACAGCTTTTGAACAACTAAGGCAAAACAAGGACAGAAGAAGAATATAAACCTGTATTTTTTAGATTACCAGGATCATTTTGAACAATATGGGGAAGAGACAGTGACACTGGCCTTGGACAAAAACTCTTTAAAAATAATGTTCCTTTTAATACAATAGTTCACATTACACTAGAATGCATATTATAACAGAATTCATTATGTGTAATAACATCTGTAATCCAAAAACGTACAGTAAAGCAGGAAGAGCGATAATCAGCCCATCCTCTGCATGAGAAGACTACATCTGAGCAGTAAAGCTCTGGTTAGTTAGCTCCATCTTAGCAGGAGATCTCTGGGGAATATATTCACATCCGATTTCCCTGCTTTCTACTGTCTTTGCATCATGCTGTGCAGCCATTAGCCTGCTGCTCAACAACTTAAGAAAGAGACATCATCAAACCTGGAAGTCATAGCAGCACCAGCCTTAGGGGTAAACAGAAAACTGGATGCCATAGTATCACACTGCAGGAGATTCTCTCTTCAGTGTGGAGCCAAGCTTTAATTTTCATATCCAGCTTAATCAAACTTCAATACACATATCACATCATGCACAGTATTCAGGCATTGTCAATCCTCTGTTTAGGGCTGGCTGAACACAACTATGGCCAAGTCCTAGATTCCTTTTCTTTTTCTTTTTCTAACATGCTTTAAAATTCTTGACATTGTAATACATTGTAGGATCTGCATGTGTGGAGAGAACAGGTTACATATAAAGAGGTGGAGTGGCAGCTGACAAATCAGTAAAATCTTAGTGGTACCTATATAGCTCACTACCACAATACTTATAAAAAACATATGTTTGAAAAAAAAAACCAAACATTTGACACTCATTTTCATGCCAAAATTACAACATTAAACCATTAAACAAAATCAAGTCTGTTGCATGTATTTTTTCCCCTGCTAGTGAGTAGAAGTCCCAAATCTGTGTGGGCAGATCCCCGAAGAAAATGCTGTGGGGAATGCATGTGTCCCTACCAACACAGTTGCTACAGCAGGACCTAATGCTGTGGTCTTTGTTATTTGACACCCACACAGCAGAGTTGATCCCAGCAACCACTGAATGCTGGCAACTCCCGTTAGTCACATGTGAGATCAGCAGAGCCCCCTGAAATTGTCTTTGCTCTAAGTAGTTTCCAAGAGTAGGCTATCCTTGGCAGCTGCGGATCTCTGAAGTATGCAATACTGAAGGAACTTCACAGCCCAAACTTCCAGGAGTGGTCTGATACCACCCCAGTGCCTTTGACAGTACTAGAACAAACCATATCTTCTCTGCAGTCCAAGCTTATGAGCTAGGCTATGTACCAGAGTGCCCATGAGGAATGTTTCATACTTACAACAGTATATAAACTTTGCAGCACATTTTAGAGAGTTATGGCTTTTCTATGGCCTTATCTTTTTTCTTCTGAATGTTCTGAAACATTCTTTGGGAAGATTTGGTTCTACCTACTCCTTATGTATCTGCTCTGCTTTCTGCATTTCCTTAAGGTGGCTTAAGACAACCCACTTGGAGGTGTAGTAGTTCCCCCAGGTAAAGGATAATGATGTCTCCTTTGTTGGGGAACTTGTATCACATCCCTCTGCTTACCTGGCTGTTCCCTGAGTTTGGCCACTTTTTGTGAGAAGGTTTACAAGTGATTAGTAAATCAACAAGAGCTATGCAACTTCCATTAGCAGTCCTGTTTGACTGCCCCTTGGAATGCCCATCCCATCCAGAAGAAAAAACATCAGTGGTACACAAAACTGTGCTACATTGTAAGCTAATGTGAAGCCTGAAGGTGAATATAGATATATAATGATGGCTGGGGATATATATATTTAAAAAAAAATCTGATAATATCTGGAATTATGCATAGAGAGATTTCCCATATCCAAGTGCCTAAATCCAAAATCTTTTTGTGTTTGCTCTGTAAGCCTGACTGCTCCTAGCACAGGGTAAGCCAGTTCTGCTCCCTTTCTTTCTCACCTATCTGCTGCTCAATGTAGGAATCAAGCCACCTCCAATTTCAAAATACCTTAGTAATCAAATCCATTTCCTTCACACTGTGGATCAAAGGTCTGTAAAGATAAAAGCATCCCAATTTTTTTTCATTGCATTTTATTACACTTGGGACATTATAATTTTATTGAATTTACTTTTTTGTTACTGTGGTGATCACTGATCAGAGTATTTTTATGTGACAGTGAGAGTTTTTGCCTTGAGTAGCAGAACAGTCATCCATTTACATTGAAGCTCAGATTTTAGAGGCTTTGGTTATGCTTTACTGCATCACATTTGCTCTTCATTCAAAAATGACAGTAAGAAAAGCATTTATCAGTACAGATGAGAAACAAGGCTTATTAGAATAATAATTTATAAAGAAAATGCTTTTTTTGAACTGTAGAGCATTTCAAATCCACTAATGTAGCTTTACTATAAAGTAATCACCCTCTTGTTTTGTAAGAATAACCTATAAAGGGGAAGCATGTGCAACTAAAGCAGAAATCTAAGGCATCCCACTGAAAATAAAGCACTATGGCTACACTGACAGCTGTGTTCACCACACAAAGAAAGTATTCTATACCTATTTGAACATAGATGTTTGTGTAACAGGAAACAGAATTTTGATCATTAAGACAAATTACCTCTCTGACCCTCCAGTAAGGGGATGCTAAGACTTTCAATACTAACAGATTTCTCTCCTGGACTCCATCGTTTGTGTCTACCTAAGATGGGATCAGTCACAGATTTTTCCCAACTCAGATTAGATTTCTCTGTGGGGAGCAGACAGTGGGAGAGTGAAGATCTTATTCTTTTTAATCATTATATTTCTCACAAACAACATCAAAGCTTCAGCGATTCACATCAAACAAAAGATGCTAACAGCAGCCCAGCTTTGTTCACGGCATTGTTAGGCAGAGACAGTAACCCCATGAATAGCAGGGCCAAAGGCCATGCACTCTGCTTCTGGGCAGATAAATACATAGTCAGGTAGTCAGTGACAATGACAGCAGCTATTTAAATTTAAGGGAGATGTCTTTGTGGCAGATAAAGAAGCTCATGGCTTTTACAACTTATGCGTGCCTGAGATTGCCCTGCTCACCTCTACCTTGGTGCTCCTTGAACTGCTCCATTTTAGTGCTGTTTTTAGAGCTATTCAAGATTTTCTTGGGTATTGAGAGCTTTAAACATATAATAGTATCTACAAAATTGGATTTGCATTGCTCCATCCAGGATTATAGGGGGAACCTGGGAAGAGTAGAAACATTTATGTTTAGCCTAGCAAATACTTTAAATGTTTTGAATGGAATGTGGGGGGACAGATCCTTCTCTATCACATTGTTTGACATACTTAGAAGGAAATGTTATCTCTCTGTCTGGAATTCCAAGAGCTCTGATATGCCTGACTTCCTGCAGAAGATAATGTCTGGCCTTGTAATTAAATCTATCTGTAGAGTATGATGATGTAGCTGCAAAAGCATCCATTCTGCTTGTAAACTTAGATTAAATGCACAAGGTATCATAAATGGTAGAGCCACAGAAATATTCAATAGTCATGGCTACCTTTGTTCTTTAACTTCTCTGGTTCAAGAGTTGACTTTGATACTTGAATTGGAAGTGCATATACACACAGTGATTTTTTTTTTCAAAGGTGCATATTCTACTAAAAATTGTAAGGCAGGAGATTAACATTTTAATATTCCTTTGCAGAGAAGTGTGCTTTAACAATCATGCTCACACTGTTATATCCTGATGCGGCCCTTCCTCAATTATCACTTCTCTCCCTTTCCCTCTGTCCTTCACTTACAATTTTGCATGAGGAAATATATAAGAAATTCAGGGTTTGGATCACTCCTCTAAGAAGTTCTGCTTGTCCAGAATGGACTGTATGGCATGGCTTTGTCTTTACCCAGGCAAGAGTCACTGGATGCAATTAAAACAATGACTTTTTCCTTCAGATGTTTCTGTCCTGTCTGTACAGTCAGAACTGAAAAATTTTTTAAATTATTTAGTCACAAAGACTCTATGAACATTTTGCAAGTGGCTTTCCACCTTTCTCCTATACCTAGGAATGTTGATACAAAAGTAAGGGCACTGGTGTTCTGTTTTAAGTTAGCAACTAGTCAGGGGGCAGGGAATTCACCATGAGCAATATTAGACATTCCATGAAACATGTTCCCAAGTTGTTAAAAAGTGTTTTAACAAAAAACAAACAAAAAACCCAAAGAACCAAACCAACCAACCAAACAAACAAAACCCTCACAAAACAAAAATCAGGACTTAGCAATTTGGAAAAATGTGTTCACAGGAAGCAATTTGATCAGTTCTGTGTGATGCTCATTGAAACCAGCTTTTTCCTTTGTAGCATGTTGAGGGAAGAGAAGGATAACTTTTAATAGATCCTAAAGAATACCATAAAGATGCACACTTTTGGCAGGGCTTATTTCTGACATTTGATTTGGACACAGAGAGATAATGCGTGTACGCTTCCTGAAACTGCCTGGCTGACAAGGCGGATAGGCTTGGGATGCACTATGTGATACACCATGGGCTGAGGCTGTACAGATGTTGGCAGATCAAATTAGTCTCACTTTCTGTTGAAATCCAGGGGGTAATATTATCCAAGGAAGAGCAGGTGCAACATATTCTGCTGTGTTTGTAAGAAATTTGCTTCAGAGGAAACTTAATCAGGCCAAATGCCAGTGCTGGGGGGAAGTTGGTAACTAAGGATTATGTTAGGAATAAGTGTTTGGCCCAGAGAAAGAAGATTTTGGCACTGTAGAAAGATCTTTCTCTAGCCTTGAAATGGGAATTTAACTAGGTTCAGCACTTTTGTTGCCTTGTTGCTTGTCTACTAATGATGAATCTAAACGAGGACACCCTGAATGAATTCTCTTGAGCTTTCAGAAAACTCAGATACTAGTACTGTATTAAAAATTCCAGTAATGGAATAAGCATTAGCAAACAGTTTTTCTTACCTCTTGCCCCTAATCTGAGAGTCTTTTTTTTCTGCTACTTTTTTACTAATAGAAAAGGTTAAAAAGAGCTATACAAGAAAGAAAAAACAGGAAAAGAAGAAAGAATGTTTTTATTTGCAATTTTTGTCTAAATCTACCAGTATTTCACAGTGTAATATGAAAAGGCATAGTTTAGTTTTCAGAGCAAGAATTTTTCTGTCTTTGAGTATTATGAACACCTTTTTAAAATAGGCACAAAGATCCTGATCCTTTCTTTTTCCTTCCCGAGCGCAAGGAGTGTTTTGTTTTGCTTTTGAAAATCAGGAGAATATCACTTTTGCTAGGATTTTGGTAATTTGGTGAGATTATTGATGAAACATTGTATTTCTATCGATAATTTTAGGAATTTACAAGTTTCTCCAAAATGTTTAGAAGAAGAGACAGCAGAAAGGAGTACTTTTTCCCTTCAAACAAGAGTACTTCAACTTACTTCTCAGATAGTCATCTTACGCCAAAACAGTCTCAACTGAAAGGGCACTTTATTGACAAAGATATTTGGGAGAAGACAGAAAAACCAACATTTACCATTGACTTCAATGAAGCTAAGCTGAGCTTCACTGAAGGCTTTTCACCCTGATCTGTAAGAAAAATTGAATAATTCATAATATTACAATTTCTGTTGCTGTTGTACTTAGAATTATCTGCCCAATGTATAGCGAAGGACATGCAGTCATGTATGGAAACATGTATAAAGATCTGAGGAAGTAGATTGAAAAGTTGGCAGATAAGGTAGAAGAGACAGCCAATAGAGGGAACTCAAATTGTACAGCAAATCTGAAAGAAGATGAATGGATAATTTAACAGCCATTCAGTTTTCAAGAAAGACAAAGCACAAACTACATTGCATCAGAAAAGGACTAGAAATGATGATGGATGAAACGCTTCAAGTGTTTAACACAACAGAATCACAGTTGCCTGCAGAATTCCCAGCTGAGGTAAATTCAAAGAACTAAATCAGCATATGAGACTGATATGGTTTGAAGAATTTTTCAAAATCCATTTAATAGCAAGGAAGAAGACATTGATTGGCTGCTTGGCTAAAATCTTGAAAGGAAAAGAGTTTGAAACATTCTGTCTCTTGCATGCTTGACATGGAATCTAAACCATAAACAGCAGAGCTAAATAAGAAGTTGTTTATGAAATAACTCTTCTCTTCTGAACAAACCCTTGGTCTCATGACATTATTATGAACAGATTAATCCTTTGCAACTATAGCAACACATCAGTTGAGCTACTTCAGTAGGTACCCGGTCCTTCAGAATTCCTCTCCCTTTGGCAGCATAACATGCTTGATACTGGTCAGAGCACATTTGGCTACCAGGAGCTCTATACATACTTTCCTCCCTGAAGTACCTGGCACATTTTTACCAGTGGTGAATCTTACTTCTAATCATCTTTCTCTAGTATGCATGTTTACTTACAAAGGAGTACAGTATTATTCTTGCTAGAGTACCTTCACCAGAAAGAAGCTTAACACTAATTCATAGTGGAAGAGCTGAACACTGGTGCATGTGTTAGATCCCTTTCCAGTCACAACTGGCTTCCTTCCACTAACAATTTTTAGAGAGAAGCTAAAGAAACCTCCTGTTTTCTGTCAGGAAAATTAGTAATATATTCATTTCATCTAATTACATTTTTAGGCATCAGAAAAAAATTCCCTGGCAGAAATGAAAAAATAATGCACTCATGCATTAGGTACTTGATGACCTGGACCCTTCCTCAGTAAGCCCTAGAAGGAATAAACAAACTTTAACCAAGAGGAGATTGCAATAATTTTATTTTTATTTTTTCATTAACTCAACCCCCTCACAAATACTGGGGGTTTTTTCTGGAACGTAATGAGTAAATACAATCCTGAATTGGTAGGGCAAATAATTAATTCATATACACACACAGTCAAGGGTTCATAGAGGTTAATCCTTATATCTTCTCTGTATCACTTTATCTTCTGTATTCTACCTACAGAAAGTAGAAATTTAGCAGTCTTTTTGGGTTTAGTATATGGGCATATATACAGATATACTTTTAGGTTTTCAAAACAACTTCCATCAAGTATTAGTATTATGAAGATCAGATCTGTGGATGTCTGCAACACCGGTTCCCTTTTATCTGAACTAATCTGAAGTTCAAGGACATTCAGATAGATGGCTCACCTTTGGCCTATGTATTCTCACGTGAAAGCCACTTCAGCAAAACTCAGGAGTTCAATTCAGCCTTGCTGTAACTGGTCATGACTCTCTTGACTTCAACAGTGCTTCATATGCTTACACCGAGTCTGAATTTATCCCTATGGCTTCTCGGTCACTGGTCCTCCCTTCCAACTCGGAAACTGCCTACATAATAAAAGTGATTCATTAGAAACCACTGGGTTCCAAAGTAGAGTGAACACTGAGACCTATAACTTTTTTATATGTGCTCAGTCATAAAAATGAATTTATATGGTAAATATTAGCCCTGCAACCATACTTTCATGAGCTGTAATCTTGTCAAAGCTCATAAGTTAAGCAAGGTCAGAATTGGTCAATATTTGGATGAGAATCTCTGGTGGGGAGGGGAAGAAAAGTATATACACTGGAGGTCCTGCAATGTTTGTAAGTTAGGACACACTGTGCTCCTCTTCAAAAATATTTGGTATCAGTCTTAGAATACAACAAAATATTGCATTTGCTTTAGCAATAGTTTAGCCTCTGGCCACATCTGTGCTGCATCTTGGCAGTTTCAGCTAACATCCTTCCCCAGAGAGGAACGGGATGTAGCAGATTAAGTCTTCTCCCCTCCACACCCCACTACCAACCCAGGAGGGTGGTACTCAGAGTACCAACAAATGCCTCCGCTGCTACCCATACCCCTCTCCTTGAAGGAGTTTGTTGCTACTGCTACTATTTCTGCATTCTCTATGCTTTATCTAGCAAAATATGCTTAAGAAATACATCTCTATACACAAGAAAAAAAACCCAACACCACTCTCCCCTCCTTACTTTCTCCCATAAATAGCTTTCTCTGAGTACCTCATGCTCTTCCCCCTTTGAGCTCTTCCTTCAGGCAGCCTGCCCCGCTCCCAGATGCACATAATGTATTGATAAAGTGTCTTTAACCTTTTCTTGTGCTGGAGGAGCTTTCATATAAGTGGAGCTACACCTTGTGAAAGGATGCTGTGGGCAGAGCAGTACATAGTCCCAACAGACACGTAAATAATTAAAGGTGGTAAGGAAAAGTCACTGCTATACAGTAACTTTCTGACAAACAGTTTAGTTGCACATCTGAGGTAATATATGGATGCAGAAGGGAACTGGAAACCCATCTTGGTTTTTCCTAATGCTGGAGTGTGCAGTGCCAGCATGACTGCTCCTCCCCCACGCTTTTATCACTGCTACTAAGAACAGCTTTTACAGTAAAGGGGATGAAATGGGAAAGGTCAGCAATCCTGTACCTATGGCTGTGTAGCAAGGCTGCTGCATTGCAGTGGAAGGACTGCAAGTGGAAATTGAGGTCCTAGGCCTTAGGAGACAGGAACTCTCCCAAGCTGGGGTTCCCTCACCACAGAGCCCAGCTGCCTGCCAGCCCATAGCCCGCCTGCTGCACCAAGGAGACACAAGGAAAAAGGGTGTTTCTGGAACTGTTGAGTTTATGGGGGGGGTATCCCCTGTCAGACTGTTGAAGACCAAGCCTCTGCCCAGTAAGGAAAATAATAAATTGGGCATTAGGAACCTGGATACCAAATTAGACAGATCACTAGCAAAGCTGTTCATAAGAGGCATGCATCAAAAATAGTGGCGTGGAAGAGCAATACATCAAGGGGTTCTCCTGCAATAAAATGGAAAGTAAAAACTGCAGCCAGGAGGTAGAAAACCCTGACAAGGCTACAGCCAAATAAACGTAAATAGCTTTGGGAATAAATTGGTGGTTTAATCCGGATCAGGAACAGGTGCTATGAATGTAATTCAGTAAATGGTTGAGAGCCTGCCAGAAGGGAGAAAAATGTGTTGCTTTTGAGATAATTTCCCAGAAGCTTCATAAAAGCAAATTGATTACTGGAGTTTAATAATTAAAACAGGGCCAGATATATTGTAATCAAATGAGTTTTTAATTACATCTCAAGAAGAAATAAAATCCAATTTGTGCACTTGGTATCAGAGAAATCCTACTGAAATGCTTTGGTAGCTGGAAAAAATAAAATAAAAGCTAATTTCCGTAGGAATTATAGTAGTCAGTTTAATTAAAAGACTAGATCAGAATGAAAAAGTCCCAAAGTGAAAGGATACTAAATACAGAAGCAGTGGTTCAAACATCAAATCAATGTCTGAATAAAGACATTTTATAGACCCAGTGCAAAATCTGCACTGTCAAGTATTCCTAATCTAAATTAATGTGTAACAAAATAAAGTTTCTAAAAATTACACTATATATTTTGTAGGTATTCCACTGAAGTAATTGCTGGTTCTATGGTAAAAATTAATATCAAAGACATGGTTTATTCTTTCTTAAATACTCCTTTTAATAAATTTCATCAAATTTAATGTTAGTAGTTAACCATTCTTGCTATTTACCTGGTGGTCTCTGTTGCACTTGGGTTATTAGACTCTAATGTGCACTTAAGTCTGTATTGCTAAGATATATATGTGTATTTACTTTTGGGTTTAAAATATGTTTGCAGCTCATAAGAAAACAGTGATTATTGTAGAACTGTGGGGTCCTGAATATATTCCTAAGCTACTCAGGCTTCTGTTCTCTGCTGTAGTTGATGCAAAGCTAATTGATCTAAGCCCCTCGAGCACTCACAATCCCCTTGGCACTGTACGTGACAGGGCTGTCTCCTAGCACAAGAGCATGGCATATGCCGAGGCCTGGAGGGCCAGGCACAGCAGTAGGTCATGCCCAGACCTCTGTGTTTGCTCCCTGGCACTGGTCTTGAAAACATCATGGTCTTGTGGTCAGTCATGGCAAAAAAAAGGGTACAGAAAGGGCACAGACATAGCCGAGAGCTGCAGAGCCAGACTGAGACAGAGTCTGCTGTCCCAGTGAGCTCTGTCTCCTCTATGTTGCCTGTAGCTGGTATTGGTTCCTGGTATGGCATTTATGACAGGAACAGCTTGTACAGCAGGTTGTGCTTAGAGATCCTGGGGCTGACAGGGTGTGAGTGCAGAACACCATCCTTGTGCTTAGAGAGATTTGAAATACATTGATTTTTAAACACTGATTTAACCACCAGAGGTGTGTTAATATATATATAAATATATATATATATATATACTTTTTTTTAATTTAAAGTGTATATTGGAAAAATACTTCACAAAAACTCTTTCACGATTTAGAAAATACCAGTGAGCTTAACTGACAGGGGATGGATGCTGGCTTTGCACAGAAAGGATCTGATAAGTTGCTGTCAAGAGTTGAGTGTCTAATGTGCTACCTCTCGACACTGAGCTGGCAGTGGTAATGCAGGTGCTAATGGTAACAGGAGTGAGCTTTTCAGGTATTTTCAGCTGTTTATAATGTATTACTGCTCCTCTGTTTTGGACTCTGCCACATCAGATTTAAGGACTTCACAATGGTCTGAAATAAAGAGAGAAAAATTGAGAGTTCTGAGGCATGGTGATGGGAATGTTAAAAATCCACATCCATTTTGTCACAGAGAGCAATGCTGTATGGGGCAAGGAGTGCAGTGAACTCTGCCTCTTACCCCAGGCCCGAGATTGCAAAATAATCTGCCTACTTTGTGCCATATTCTGAGGAAATAATTTCAAATGGATTTGCTTCAAGTTCCACACAGATCAGCTTCTTATTCATGGTATGATTTTGCAGAAGTGCTGAGCATTCATATTTCCTACTGAAGTCAACTGAAATTGCAAGTTTTCAGCACATCTTAAAATCAGGCCATTAACCCTTAATTACCTTATAATAGCTCAATTAAAAATCTACCAAGACTTACTTCGGTAGCAAGCCAAGCTCCCATGGCTTGCAGACTAGCTATAAAAAAATCCAGTCCTTTAGTGGTGTTTAGGCTCTGGGGACCATTTAAAACAGTTGCCGTTAACCCTGCTGTTTAAAACAAAAAATTATCAACTGCAAAGGTACCTACTTCCCCTTTCCTTTCTTTTCTGTATAATTTTCTGCACTTTTAGAAATGGAGAAGGAACTGTTGCTGTCTTCTTTGTCTTTTTTTATTTTTTAATCTTGCACCAACCCTTTCTTTCAAATGACAAATACGTATTTTCCATGCTGTCAGAGAAAACATGCTGCCCAGCTCTCAGCAAACCCCACTTCTTGCTAGTCAGGAAAGCTGAAAAAGAAGAATACTCCTCTGTCCTGAAAGGACACATTAGATGACTGCTTGGGAGGTAACTGGTTAACCCTTTCTTCACATGCAGTGCTGCTGTTAATCTTTAATGTAGATACAACCAAGTGAAGCACTTGTGGTCTTTTCACATCAGCATTTGATATTAAAGGGGAAGGTAAAATAAACTTCTAGCAAAGGTATGCAGGAATTACATAATTTGGGGACTGTATCAAAGCCAGATGAAACCAGATAAAAGATTCTTACTGGCCTCTTTGAACTTCGGACTGGGTATATAGAAAAGAGGTGATTTCAGTGCAATCTCAAAGGAAAACTCATTTATTTTTCTTTATTTTGAGCACACATACTCTTTTTTTTTTTTTTTGTCAGTTTGGCAAAGCATGGTACTGTTGTGGTTTACTCATCTGTAGGAAAAAATAATCTAGCACTAGAGGAGATTATTTCAGCTTTGTCCAACTTGTCATCACACGAGTGGAACTCCTGCTTCTAGATGCCAGCAGTCAGATAGCCTCAGGCACAGGGATTCCTCAAATGGGCTATCTTTACAGATACAGATTACCAGAAAACTAAAGTAGTTGAGCAGCAAGTCTGCCATCTTATGTGAATTTTTTTACATTTTTGATGGCTTACTTAAAGCCTCAGGTGAAATGAGTGAGATAGATGAAAAGATCTCAATGGGAACAATAACCCTTACCTACACAGGTGATGCTTGCTGAGCTGGTGCTATGAAAAAAATCTAGAAGCCGTAAGCTGGAGTGAGATAAGGAAAGGATTTAATTATGCCAAGGCAAATAGATGTTACACGGCGCGCCGGGCTGTGCCCGAGATGTTACATTTATAACAATATTTGGCCAATCCCAAGTGTGTCCTCCTCTAACTTTTGGCCTGGTCCACCCCCTGGCCCGCCTCTCGGAATTGGGTCTGGGGTGCTTTTTGGGACCCCCTCTTCATCATCTTCATCATCTTCAGCGTACAGAGAGCAGGGTGACCCAGTTCTTTGACTCTGTCCTGCAGTTTAGGCCAAGATACAAGCGTTCTCCAAACAAGACAGGCTTACCTTGACTAAAAGACTAAACATCATCTACTGGATATGGGGGTAGGGTGATATAGGGAGTATGGAATGTATAAACTAAGGGGTGCTACAGGGAGGAGGGAGAAAGGGTTTCTAAAATCTACTTCTATTACTTATAAAACTTATAAGGTATAAAAATAAGAAAACCATTATGGGCTTAAGGCATCACAGGTATGTACACACCTGGGGGCAAGGAGGGTAGGGGCATGGTGCAGATTAAACTCTCTTTTTACCCTGTTACTCCATGAACTGTCCATCGAAGGAGTTGATGCAGTGTCAATATTTTTTCATTCATCTTCTTTTTAATCTTCTTTCAGTGTCTAGTGAAACTCAATGTGAAACTGAAGCCTATGCTGGACTCCGTGGCAGTAAATAGAGGTAAATGGGAGGAGCTGCACCAAAAAAAACTTCCTTCTCAGGTGACATCCTCATCCTCCTTTTCCTCTACCTTTACAATGTCTCTCAAAGACATAAATTAAGCCTGAAAATATCAGTGTCACTTTACAATAAGAGCTGTCTGAAAGGTTTATGTAAGCTTAGACCCAACTTTTTTTTAAGAAACGCTTTAGCAGACATGCTTAATTGATTGGATATTATCTTGATGGCAGCATAGTTTGCTTTTACTGTGAGGCTTAGTGGGACTGAAAGGAAGGCCTGCAGTGAGATTGCGCTGGTATCTGGAGACACACGGAAGACTTAACATAAGAAGCGTTCATTCAGCTCCACTACATTTCAACTGCTGCTGTAAAAATCCGTAAAGCTGACACCAGACTGAAATATAAGAACTCACATCTCAATAAAATTAATAATACAGAGCAGAACTGGGATGCAAGCTGGCCAATTTATATGCAAGGAACTGCACAAAACAGAATAGTATGTAATTACATTGTTGTTTTGCATCTCTTCAGTACATGTTATGAATTAATTATGCCTGCTTTTGTGATGTTCCTCTCCTACTCTCCCTCCTCTTTTAAGCCTGAACATTCTGAAAAGCCTGCTTTGTATTCTAAAGAAGTATTTTTTTACAACAAAGCTTCTTAGTGATTGATCAGGGCTTTTAGAATTGCCTACCTTTGCTACATTTAAAAACAAACTTTATTATCTTTAAAAGCACCAAGCTGTCCCTTCTTCCTGGAGAAATTCATATTAACAGAGCAGCAAATTTCTCAGCAAGGGGAAGTTTGCACAAGGGCAAAATATTGCATGGTAATTTTAGAGTGTTTTTTTTCTTTTAAAAAATGCTCTTTTAACACATTTATTTTTTTTTTAAATTACAGTGTCCCCTAAGGAAAAGATTAATGGGCTTTTATGAAAATAGAATACAAATAAAAAAGGAAATCTGTTGCCTTGTGCTTCAGGTTTATATTACATTAAAAAGTGGACCACGGATAAACCTTCCTAGTAAAATTTTCAGTTGAAATTAATATTTTGAAATGGTGGAGAGGAAGAATATCATCACACTGGACTGACTACCTCTTACTCTCTTGCAGGTCTTTCAGTACAATTTCAGATGCTATTACTACAGCTAGCACTGCTCTAGTCAAGGCTCACATGTAGCCATCAGTGGTAAAGGTGTCCATAAAAATCTAATCAAACATGATAGGTCACAAAACCAAACATATCCAGTTCTGTGTGATGACCCTGGTATTACCTGGAAGTTGGTCTCTTTTTATTAGTACAAGGATCACTAGTGTAGCAAACCTGTGATCTATGATTTGAGGGTGCTTTCTCTGCTGCATGACCGGACACAAAAGGAGTCATGTTGCAGTGCTAACGACTGCCCATTCATTGGGGGGGGGGGGAGAAAGCCTTTGTACTCCATGAAAAATGGGATTCTAAATATAGGGTTGTCTGGCAGCAGAAATTAAAGCTGAATTCAGCTTAGTTTTACACCTGTGCCAAATTCCGTTTACTTCAGTGGAATTACCTTGAACTGGCACCAACTTAATGGAAATCAGAACCTGGCTCAGCTGACCAGATGCTAAAAGAGGTTTCCTCCTTTCTAAGGAAAGTGAGTCGTTAGCGCCTTAGGAAAGCTGACTACATCTGTCTCACAATCAAACAGAAACAACAAATCTGCTGATCACTTCTTTAAAAGAAACACAACAAAAAGGTTCTGTGCTTCTAACCACAGTGTGTAGGACAATAGCTGGAAATTCAGTAGCATTGTGAGCCAATTTGTCAGTGCACAACAGAACCACATCACTTTCTCTAGCAGAAAGAAGCAGGAAGGACCAGAAATGCAGACTGCACAGCAGTGAGTACATGCATCAAATGGAAATATTTCTGCTATTCTTTTACCACTTCTTTCTTCTCTGAATAAGGGCAGACACAGTACAGTAAGCAGCAAGCCATACAAACTTACAATACATACGTTATGGGAGAAACAGATACTAGGAACCAACAGTACTGCTGGCAGGTACACACAGATTTCCTGAATTTTGGTATTGCATATTGCTAAGTATAACATAATTTATAATGCATACCCTACAGCCTCCCCGAAGGTTGAGTCTCCCCTCATTTCCTCTCCTTTTTATTGGCTTCAGTGCACTGTTGCCCATGGCAACACCCACCGGCAGGGATAGGGATTCGGCACCACCGCAAGCTGACACACAGCTGAAGCTCTAACAATGTCAACCATCAATCAAGTGACTGTTTGTAATTGCCTCCATCTATTTCTCCTGTCTTTTGGTATCTTTGCCATTGTGGGTCAAAATTCAGAAACTGCTGACTAATGTTATGGTTCTGCTCCTCCATCACAAGGAAGAAAATGAGAGCACACAGCTCGATCTTATCAAATTGTTCTCAGGCGAAATGAAGCAACCCTGCTGAAACCGGGGGGCCCGGTAGTGCATCTCAGAACAGCATTTGGTCTCTGAAACTAAACAAACAAAAATCTTATACTATTTCTTAAAACAAAAAATGTTGGAGAGAAAAAGAAGATTCTTTGTGGAAGCATGCAGTACAGTAAAGAAATGTATTCCAAGCCTATTATATTTTAAGATGGTGGAAAACACTTTTTAGCTACTGCTCATAAGCTTGATAGACAGAAATTGTATCTGGTTTGCAGTATTTCGCAGTATTTCAGTCAGTTTTGCCAAACTTCCAAGATATGCACAGGAGAGATGACTGTGTAGATCGTTTAATCTCATTCTACATCTTTTACTTGCTTCCCTGCCTGCTGAACAAGGAGACATTAAAAAACCCATTGAAATCATCTTAATTCTGTGAGTGCATATAAAACATGGGTCCACAAGAGGTGAGGACAAATTAGAGGGCATGTGCTTGGCCTTCCCCTGCAGATGCCCAACACATCAGCAACAGACAAAGAACCACTTACTTGCTCCAGCAGTCAGTGGAAATTTACCCTTAAATGAGGCCTCTAGAATTTACAATTCCAGTGCTAAAATAGGATGAGCATGTAGATTATCCATAGGATCACACAGGCTTTGTTGTCCCCCAAAGGTGCTTTAAGCTGGTTCAATGGCAATGCCTTTTTTCTAGGTGTCCTACTGAATTGTGCTAACTGCAGCCTGAATTCAGTCAGGTTTTTAGTCCCATGAATTAGGGAGCCAGGCAGCAGCCCTCACTTTTTCACCAGAAAAATGCTCAGGAGAAGATCTGGATCTTCCTCCCTATCCTCAAAGATGGTTCAGGCCAAACAGTAATTCTTCTCAGGATTCCCACCTGTGAGACCACTTACCGAAATCAACCTTTCCTTGCAAAAAAAAAAACCCAACAAAACAAACACAGAACTGTCCTAGAATTGCACAGGGTAATCAGGAAAAAGCCTGATACTCAAATCCTGCTTGATTTGCAGCAGGCTTTCAAACTGCAGGGGCATCTTCCTCACCAGGCTGTGGGGAGTCACAATGGTGGTCTTGTCTCCTGCCCTTCTGCCAAAGCCCCTTACTTGTGCTTAGCACAGAGACAAGGATGCCTGCTGGGTACAGCCCCAATTTCTGCATCACTCCTGGGAGATGCACGGAGCAGACAGGCTTTGGTGGAAGAGCTCAGGAGAGGCTCATATGTAAACCGTTCTGGATTGAAGTGCTCCCCTACAACATGACACTGTGACCCCACCAGAGAACCGAACACTGTTCCAGGCAAGGAGCACATGAGTAGAAGCTCTGCTGTGGCTCAGGCAGAAGGGTTTCCCACCTCCCAAGAATGAGATTCCCAAAAGGTGTCTTTGGCCATAGTTCAAGTAGTAAAATCAGACAATTCTCTCCCAGCCTGGGACCTACAGACAAACGACAACAGCTTCATAACATGATGAAGATGTAGACATCTGTTTCTGTCAGGACATGGTTTTGCTCCTGCTCCAAAGCAAAGTCTCACAAGGACAGGCAGCAGTAGCTCCCAGAAGTTTAAACTGGATGTCTCGTGGCGGTGGACACAACTCTCCATGGAGCCAACCATTTTTATTTACAGGGCCAAGGTCTTGCCCAGAAGGTTGATTGTATGTTTTGTAATCACAGAGCAGACAAGGATGTTTCATTTTAGCTCAGGTATTTCTTCAGATGGTGTCCTTGGTACAGCAGCTGCATTTTTCTGGTCTGGTGACCTTGCTAATTGCTCCTTCTTAGAGTGCACTGCAATCTCATAATGTGCCTGTAGTTACCAACAAAGCCAATACTAGTACTCACAAATTATTTTTGAAAACTGCAACCAGCAGTGCCTAAGGTCAATTGTAGTATTTAGATGAAGTAATCCTAGTGGAAAAATAGGAGTGTTTCAGTCTACAGGCCAAATACTTATTTTCCCTTCATAAAATTAAAACAATTTAGTTACTGATAGGTCACTTATGCATTGAGTGAAATTTTAAAACAGGTTTATTTCAAGGTTATGTAAAATACATTAACAGACATTTCCAATGCTGAATGTTTGGGGCAAGAAAATGTAAAGCAAGAAGGTTTTTCTTATTGGCTTTGTCAAAGGAATGAAAGATTTAAAGAGTAAAGTCATGTAA
This sequence comes from Neopelma chrysocephalum, assembly GCF_003984885.1. Classification (NCBI taxonomy): domain Eukaryota; kingdom Metazoa; phylum Chordata; class Aves; order Passeriformes; family Pipridae; genus Neopelma; species Neopelma chrysocephalum. The sequence continues at coordinate 11,719,704 of NW_020897703.1, forward strand.
ATGGTTTCTAACATAGCAATGAAGTGGGAGGTATAAATCAGCTGAAATGAGATACTCCACAGATTTCCATCACTTGAATGTGCCAGTATTGGAATACATACTGTATATTGCTTGTTACCTTTTCTTTCTTGGATTAATTTGTATTTAATTACAAATTCATAAGCATGTTGCCACTGCATCTTACAGTTGTATGGGGAATACCATTATAACCCCTGAACCTTTGCCTGTGGGAAACAACTGACAAATGCACAGAAGTACCATGTGTACCTTTCTAATGCAAGTGAATCCCACATACTTGCAAAATGTGTAACTTTTTAAAAAGACTTCTGCATCCTTTTCCGTTTTTTTGCATTTTAAGACCATTACTCTTATTGTTTGCTTTAGTAGATCAAACTGTGCTTATTCAGTTTTTTAAAGCATGTTTTTGAAATTAACAACTTGGTTTTATTGGTCTCTCTAAAAAAAATAAAACAATTTTAATGGCTTGCTGTGATTTTCTTTCTTTATTATTGCTTTTTTGCTTTGAAACTGCCTTGTTGGGATGAATCAGAGCTATATCTACTGATTAATGAATCACACATATAGAAGGTCCTGGAAACACGTGAGACTGAGTGGCCCAGATACGATTTTTGACACACTACCTTGCAAGCAAACCAAACTTCTTCACTGAGTATGCTTGGCATCAGTTTGGAATGACCAGAAACCAAATCTGGACAGTGACTCTTCCAGAGCTGTTCACATGTAATTACACAGATTATACAGTCTGTGATCTGGATGCACCACTGTTCAGTAGAAATACCAGTTCCTCCAAAGCACAGTTACATTGTTGAAGTAGTTTCGGAAAAGTTGGAAATAATTTCTTCTACTTTTTAAAGCTGCAGGAAAGCCGGTGGATTGTGCCAAGGTACAAACACACTTCCTGCCTTCCACCAGCCGTAACAAACTGTGGGTCTTGATGGGCTGTGACGGGGATGTTTCAGGTTGAAAAAGCCCACGACAGCAATAATATACTTCCTGCGCTCCCAGACTGCGTATTTAGCTTAAGGCCTGCTTTTACACCATACCGCCTGCTTAAGGGAGCTATCACAAAACATTTAGAAATACAGTTGATTTTTACTCTTTATTGTTTCCAGCTGCATGAGATCCCGAAAGGAGGGGAAAGTCCCGGTCTAGGCGGCGACTTCATGAGGCTCGAGCTCTTTGAGCCAGTTTGGAATCTGCCCGAGAGACAGGAGGGGAACACAAAAGGGCGGGCAAACGCAGAGGACGCGGCTCCTCTCCAGGGTACCAGCCCCGACCGGCATCAGGGCGGCCGGACAAGCCTGGGCACGCGGCCGCCGCCATCCCCCTACCGAAGGGGCGGCCCCGTTCCCAGCGTCCCGGGCCGCGCTCACACCGCCTCCTCGCAACGCCCGCAACGTGACTTCCGGCTCGACAACGCCGTTGCCATGGCAACGGGGAAATACCCATTTCCGGCCGTGGCAGCGAGGGCTCCGCTTCCGGCCCGGCGGCGCCGTTGCCATGGCAGCGAGGGCTCCGCTTCCGCCCCCGTCGCGGCGGTGCCGGTGCCGGCCATGGAGGCCGCACCGGTGCCCGACGGGCAGCACACGGCCGTGGTGTACGGGCTGATCGGAGGCGGGCGCTACGCGGAGGCGGTGTCGCTGCTGAGCCGCGGGCTGCAGAAGAGCAGCCGCTCCCGTGGCTGCCTCTCACTGCTGGGCTACTGCCACTACCAGCTGCAGGAGTTCGCGGCGGCGGCCGAGTGCTACGAGCAGCTGTCGGCGCTGCACCCGCAGCTGGCCCCGTACCGGCTGTGCCACGCGCAGGCCCTCTACAAGGCCGGGCTGTTTGCCGAGGCCCTGCGCGCCGCCAGCCCGCTGCTGGACGTGCCCGCCTTCCAGCGCCGGGCCCTGCGGCTCCAGGCCGCTGTGCACTATGCCCAGGGCGACCTCCCGGCGGCACAGAGCCTGGTGGAGGAGGAGCTGGCCGCCGCCGCTGATGGCGGCCCCGGCGCAGCCGAGGAGCCCTCGGAGCGGGCCGATGCCGAGGTGAACCTGGGCTGCCTGCTGTACCGGCAGGGCCGGCACGAGGAGGCCAGCGGCAAGTTCGGCAGCGCCATGCAGGTGCTGGGGTACTGCCCGGAGCTGTCCTACAACATGGCGCTGTGCTCCTACGCCGCCAAGCAGTACCCGGCCGCCCTCAAGTACATCTCCGACATCATCAAGCACGGCATCCACCAGCACCCCGAGCTCAGCGTGGGCATGACCACCGAGGGCATCGACGTCCGCAGCGTGGGCAACACGCTGCTCCTGCACCGCACGGCCCTGGTGGAGGCCTTCAACCTCAAGGCAGCCATCGAGTACCAGCTGCGCAACCTGCGGGCGGCCCAGGAGGCACTCACTGACATGCCCCCGAGGGCCGAGGAGGAGCTGGATCCTGTCACGCTGCACAACCAAGCACTGATGAACATGGACAGCCAGCCCACTGAAGGGTTTGGGAAGCTGCAGTTTCTCCTCCTGCAGAACCCCTGTCCGCCAGAAACTTTTGGTAACTTGCTACTCCTCTATTGCAAGCATCAGTACTACGATCTGGCAGCTGATGTGCTGGCGGAGAATACCCATCTGACTTACAAACTGCTCACACCTTACTTGTACAACTTCTTGGATGCCATTATCACTTGTCAAACTGCCCCTGAGGAGGCTTTCCACAAGTTAGATGATTTAGCAGGGACAATGACTGAGCAGCTGAGAAAACTCACGAAGCAGGTACAGGAAGCTAGGCAAAACTGGGATGATGAAGCTCTTAAAAAGGCAGTTAATGAGTATGATGAGACTCTGGATAAATATGTACCTGTCTTGATGGCCCAAGCAAAGATTTACTGGGACATGAAGAACTACACAATGGTAGAAAAGATCTTCCGCAAATCAGTGGAGTTCTGCAAGGAACACGAGGTGTGGAAGCTCAACGTGGCTCATGTGCTCTTCATGCAAGAGAACAAGTACAAAGAGGCTATCAGCTTCTATGAGCCAATAGTTAAGAAGCACTATGACAACATCCTCAATGTCAGTGCCATTGTGTTAGCCAACCTCTGTGTTTCCTACATCCTGACAAGCCAGAATGAAGATGCAGAGGAACTAATGAGGAAGATTGAGAAAGCAGAAGAGCAGCTGTCCTATGACAATCCTGATAAAAACACCTACCATCTTTGCATTGTCAATCTGGTCATTGGTACCCTCTACTGTGTGAAGGGAAACTATGACTTTGGTATTTCAAGGATCATTAAAAGTCTGGAGCCGTATAACAAAAAGCTGAGCACTGACACATGGTACTACGCCAAGCGGTGTTTCCTGTCCCTGCTGGAGAACATGTCCAAGCACATGATCATGCTGCGTGACAGCGTCATCCAGGAGTGTGTTCAGTTCCTGAAGCAGTGCGAGCTGTATGGGAGAAACATCCCAGCTGTCATTGAGCACCCCCTGGAAGAGAGTAGGATGCACAGTGGGAAAAACACAGTCACCTACGAAGCCCGGCTTTTGAGGGCTCTGATGTATAAGATCATTGGGTGGGCTGAGTAAATGGTGTTAACTGGACAGCAGAAATGAGAACTTGTGAGGTGATACTCACGCTTGCAAAAATCTTTAAAGATTTTGTGCTGTATTTTAGCAGCATTCAGTGGAAAATAGAATATTTTCATTAAATTAACCTGCATCAAATAATTAGGGGCATTCTCAGTAACCTGTCACGTTAAATGCAGTTTAGGATGTGTCGACCAAGAATGTCATTATAGAAATATCATAGAGTTTTCACCTGTAAGACAGTATTTTATCCTTCTGAAATTTTGACCAAGTTTCTTTTCATTGGTTGATGGTTAAAAAAAAAAGTGTTGTCTGTCTCTTCTAGCACAGAGTTTGAAGAAACAGTTGTTTTCATTCTGTAATTTGTGTCTATGTGTGAAATGTTTCTTTATTCTACTTTTGCAAGGTATTTTTAATATTTTGCAGACCACGTTGATTGTATATTTGAACACAAGACATGGCTTTATATTAAAAAATCAGTTCTACAAACATGAACAGTGTCTTTTTCTGACTCACTAATAATGCAGGAGTATTCTGGCAAATTCTATACCTACCACAGGGACCAGGAATATAATCCAAGAAGGCTCTATTAGGATGGTACCTCAGTTTAGATCTACTCTTGCAGTAAAGTTTGTTATGGCTGGACATAACTGACTTAAGAGACACTGCTCAGTGCTGCCCCTCAGCTTCTGAGACCCCCAGAGTCCTGTGCCTGCACCATCTGGATGGCAGCTGCAAACCTGCTTAGTAGGAAGTGCTTACTTAGCAATTCAGTCCTCCATATGCAGCCCCTCTAATCCAAATACCATTCTCAGAATATACCAGTCTCTGGTAAGAGACCCTGTGAATGTGAAATTATGTTATTTTCCGGATTTCTCAAAAAACCACCTAACTTCCATCACGTAACTTCCATTTCATGCAAGGCTTATGATTCTACCCTTAGGTAGTAGAAATCTTCTTCTTAGTTTTTTCCTTGTGTTACTGTTCCTGCATCTCTCAATTCATCTCTGAAACTCTGTTTATTTGCTTAATTCCCTTACTTGGCATTTCTATCACACTGCCATCAGTCAGTGTATTTTCTCAACAGTCTTCCCATCCCTTTTCAACCATATTATATGTTCCACAGTGAAGTGAGACCAAAACACCTTCCAGTGGTTTTATGCAGACTGTTTCTGTGCCCCATGGCTGCTCTCCCTTTTGTGTATTCTGCCTTCTGAAGAAATGTGTGAGATGAAGTTTTTAAAATAATGATCAAAGACCTGTGGCTTTAACTCATTTGGTTGCCTTTGACACTGGCTCCCTGAAGAACTGTCAGGGGAGAATTTTGGAATCAGGCTGAATGTCCCTTAAAATCCAGTTTCTATGGTGTGGTTTACCTGGAAGGAAAGATAACAGCCTTTTTTGAAGTTTTGAAGCTACTGCAAAGGAATAGAATACTTAATCCTTCCAGAGAATTTATGTATATAGTAACTCGACAGGCCTGCAGCCATTTCAGCATAGAGAAAGTCAATTTTACCTGTTGGGAGAGAAACCTGTCAGGGCTGACCATATTGTGTGCAGCTAAAGGAAATGGCTGTGGGTCAGGTAATGCTACAGTTTGCACAAAACTTCCTAGGACAGTAAAGCAAAATCAAATTTAACAGTGTCAAGAATGGGAAAATATTCTAGAGAGCAGGCAGGAGATGTGGCAAGGTGTCCTAGAGAGGCCTCCATAGCTCATCACTAGGCTATTAAGCCCCTGATTATTTTGACATTAAATATTTCCCACAACTGCTTCCCCATGAGGAGGAGACCTGTGATTTCAAATTTTGTTCACCTCCATGAAGCACAGCAGCAGGCTGTAAAGCATTTTTCTAATTTACAGAGCAATTGTATTAGATACTATGCAGCATAAACAGCATGACCTTTAAAAAAAAGGTTTTAAAAGCCACACCACCTAACAGCATCTGAAGTGCAATAACAGGCAATGCCCTTTATTTAATATTCATTTCTGTAAAAGTCACTGGACTTTTAAAAAAAAAATTCACTTTTCAGATTCGTGCCTGTGCAAATGTTGAAATCCCTCTAATTGAGAGCAATTTAGACTTTTCCATGGCTGTTTAGTGATGCTCACATGCTCTCAGGTTTCCATACAGCCAGTGTGTGACTTCCATGAGGGCGCTGCTGTCAGGATTCACAGCCCCAAGTGCTTCATCTCTTCCTTGCCTTCCATGGCCACACAAGGATCCACCACAAATAGGCAGAGGCAACAGGGCCAGCCGGCTCTGGCACACACTCCCTGATTCATTCTAGCCTCTAGGGAAGGCACTGGGCCCTCGGCTGCAGGGTGGGAAGGGAGAACAGCCATGCTCCCAATGGAAAAAATGTCCCCATAAATGGCTGTGGAATTGTGCAAGCTGTGGCTATTTCAGAAGATACGGCTAGAGGGCAGCCGGCATGCTTCGAATTTGCTTCATACTGTTGCAACACAACAGATGTACAAAAAAAGCCAGGAGAAAATGTCAATAGCAGCATCTTTCCCGTTCTTCCCTTTTCCTTCAGCTTTTATGTGCTTTTCCTCACCGAGTACACTGCACACCTAGACAACCCATGGTTTCTGAGCAAGTAGGGTGCTGCTGAACACCATGACCGCAATGTGGAGAGGCCTCTGCTGCTGAAAGGAGAGGGAGAAGTGGCAGAGCTGAGGCACAACAGGAGGCAGCCCAGGACAGGCTCTTTCTCCTCTGCTGCATTAACAGATGCTTCTGCGTGGAGTGTCCTCTCTGTTCCAGCAGTATTTCCATCCTGTCCACCACAGCCTCTTCCTCAGCAACATCCACCCAACCTTCCCACCTCAGTGACACGCCAGGGCAGACGCCCCAGCCCTCATTTGTCCTGCCTGCCCATCCATCCTGTGCCCAGTAGAACTGGGCTCTGCGGTCATGCAGCTGACATCTTTTGCAGCATAAGTGTGTTTCCTCCAGTGGCAAGCAGGCATTTATATATAGCATCTCCCACTGCAGAGCACTTCGGTCATGAAAAATATATAAATGTTACAACCACTTCTGTTACCGTCTTTATACCACATTTAGTGTTATCACTATGTGACTTACACTCAAAATACATTTTTAAAGGAAAGCACATAGATTTTTTTTTAGAGAGAAAGGAAGACAGCAAATAACAGTTTATGTGTCTTATACATATAGTAAAATCCACCTAAATTAATGCACTAAGCTAGCACAGTCCTTCTTTTGTCCCAATCAAAAATCACTGTTTTCATTTAAAAGAATGCAAACAAAAAACACTACCCAGAAATGGCTGACCGCATTCCCAGGGCCTGCAGCAGACAAACAGCTGCAGATAAGCATGGATTACTAAGCAAGAGCCTCCAGAGTTTTTTTATTGTGAGCAACAGGAAAGAAGCCCTCAGCCCTCTGTTAGGGCATCAGTGTCTGAAAGGTGAGCAGCCCAAGATGCCTCCCATGTACATCACCGCCATATAGAGGCCAATCTCCAGGATTTTATTTGCACTCTTTTCCATCTTGTCCTTACAGGGCATCTTAGGAAAAGTATCCTCAAACCTTGCAAGGGTTTGCCACCCACGTTGCAGGTGACAAGCTGTATTGTACTGCAGTAGTCACATTTTTTTCCTCAATTACCCCTGCAGTAATCACAGCACACATTGCACAAGCAAAGGCCTCAAACTACCATTCTGCCAGCAGGCCCACCTGCGCTGGCAGGTGGAGGGGGGGGGGGCATGGAGGGCCTTAGATGTGATTTACTTTGTGCCCCACCTTGGATCCCCTTGGTGCTCAAGCTTCTGTAGTTAATCAAATGTCTGCTGACATCATCATCATCAGAACACAGGTAGTGGATGCCACAATCTGCTAGAATCATCTAGCAGATGTTTCTACTGGGTAAACAAGCCCTATTATAAGATGAACAAGGAGAGGAATGTCATTTCTCTAGAAATGGTGAGGTTACATAAAAGAATAAAAACTGATTTCAGCAGCCTGTTCCACAGTATCTTCCTTACAACGTCCTATTTTAGAAGCCTGAGTTCAAAACTTCCACACATCCATATTGGCTTTAGTCTCCGGCAAAGGCAGAAGAGTCTGACCCTGACTAATTCAGATTCAGAACACTGATGTGATAATGTGGCTGTGTGGGTTGAAAGATAAGCACTGAAAGATCTGTCCTGTCATTCCCCCCAGGTCTTCTCTTCCTTTATCTCCCTTTAACCTTTCAGCAAGTAAAGCCACCTCTATATTTTGGGACTCTGCTAAATCCTGCTTCTTTTTAGGGGTGAATATGCCTGAGACAATGCACATCTTCATGTTTTTGCAGAAAATGTGTTTTGTGGACTAGTTCTTGATATACCAGATAGTATTCACATTTGTCTTTCCCCATGAACTATATGCTGTGATGTGAAAAAGATGTGCATTGTCCTTTCCAGCCTTGCCTGCTGAACTTCTGATGCACTGGGCCAGGACCCGCAGCACTGATGCTCATGTGGTGTCCACCTTTGTTGGTGACTGCACGAGATGCTGCATCAGCTTTCACAAGACACAGGCTGGTCTTTCTGACAAGGCACACGTGGCTTAGTCACTCTGTGCTGATGTGGGAACATGGACAATGAATGCCAGTAGCAGCAGAAAGGAACCTGTCCAGTGTCCTAAGGGGTGACAGGACAGATTTACACAAGTGTGGAAACAGTGAAAAGTGAGTTAGTGTTAAAATCCTCCCAACTTCAATCACTGTGCTGCTAAACAGTAATATAAGGAATATATAAATATGCACACAGGCTGGGAGAAACTGCAAAGAAATGTTGAGACGTAACTGATACAACAAACAGCTGCTTTGCAGTCCTCTGCACCTCATTTGGACAGCATGACCTACAAAAAGAAACAGTTTCTAAATGAAGTAAAAGAGGCTTTGAGTACTGGCAAACTTTTTTGCTCTATTTTCAGCAAAGCATCTCTTGTCCTTTGGCAAACACTTTTCCATTAAGTAGAAAAATAGAGACATTTGGACACATTTTCCAAAGAACCTTTTAATCAGCATAATTTTCTTGGACCTTGCCTGAATTTAACTAATAAAGCCCAGTCATAAAGCAGACCTCGCCAAACCCAACATTCAGTCCTGAACGCTTCTATTTTTGGGGATCTTCTCCTAAATTCACTATAGTTTATAGCCCAAACTGAAGCCCAGGAAAACAAATAAAAAAGTTCCCATTGACTTCAATGAGTCTTAAACTGGCACCTTAGAAAATACGCATTTTCACAGACTGCCATTTCACGCCATCCAAGAGCATCTTCTTGACAGTACTGCAATGCTATAACCCAAATCAAATTCAGTGACAAAACCCCTTGTTTCTACCCACTTAAAATGCTGCCTAGAAAACAGCTAACCCCATGTTTCCCATGGTGCAACTGCTGCCCATTAAGATAATGTCTCTGTTGCACAATGAGAGGTAAAAGTCAGCAGAGGATCCTGATCCTGCACCTGGACCTGGCAAGGCACAGCCTCCACCAGCAACCACACAGCATAGGATTACTCCTGCAGCGCAGCCCCAGCCATGGAGATACCCATGTCCCAACAACCACTCCACTGGGAACGGCTTGGAGAGGGAAATCAAAAACACAGGTGCCAGATTTTCTTCTGGAACATGGGAATCATCAGTCAGCATCACAAACTTTTAAACTTCATAGCGTGAATGTACACACTGGCTCTGAACAGTCTGAACTTCTCCTGGCTTTTTTGTCTTCTACTGTGCACAATCACCCACTTCTCTAAATTTCAGAATTTCTTGCTGCTTACCTTCTCCATAATTCTGCCCCTAGGACCCTTGCCATCCTCTGCCACAAGCAGGGAACAGGTTGACTAACAGCTTTTTATGAGTCGGTTTTATTTTATAGCCCTCTTTCCCGTGGGAGAGGGCAGAGGGAGTTGGCTAACACTCAGATCCTGTTGGGTTGAACTGTTTACTAACAGTCCTTTTCCAAATTAAAATTAACACCGCTCGGATTTTTCTGAGCTGCACTTCTCCAGTGCCTCAGAGAGCTCTTTGTGTGCCCCTCAGCTGATTCACGGCCGCTCACACGGCCGGCAAAGAGGAACGGGAGAGCTCTGACATGGCGTGTCTGATTTTCTCGCTCTGTCAATAGTATTTATCACTGCGGCTCCCACGCGGAGCAGGAGGGATGGAGAAGCACCATCAGCGCTGAGGGACGGGAGATTCACAGGGCACATAAATCCTTGGCTCTTCCCCCGCGGAGCAGCTCAGCGCACATCGCGCTTTTACAGCGCAGAGCGCCACGTCTGATGGCCGGCGCGGTAGCAAAGGGACAGCCACGGCACCGACATCACCCCCGCGGCTGTCCGCGGGCGCGGGGACACCACTTTCCTACAAGGAGACAGGGCCCAGTTCCCGTGGGCGGCGTCCCCCCTTCCCGGGAGCTCCCGGCCCGGTGAGACCCGCGGGGCCCCGCCGCGCTGCAGAGGGCAGCGCCCGCCCCGCGGGGACACCGCCGGGACAGCCGGGATGGGCGGGACCCGAGAAATGCTGGCTGCTCATAGTCGCTCCAGACACAAAGGGTAACGCACCCCCGCTCTGCACAGCCCACGGGAGAGCTCGCTGCGCCTCGTGGTTGGGCAGAAGGAAAGGAAAAGGGAAGCCCGAACTGAGCGGTGAAAGCGCTCAGTCCTGGCCCTGGCCTGCCCTTGGCTCTGCAGGAACTCCCTGCTGCCGCTTTCCCCGTGTTCCGGAGGAGCGAGGCCATGCACGGACCCGCGCAGAGGCGTTTGTGCTGCCCCCCAACAGTTTTGGGTACCAGTGCCTTCACCCCAGAGATGCAGCAATGCCACTCCCCCCCGCAGCCTCCTGCACCCCTCTGTAGCACCCTTACACAGACTGCACATTGGAGGAGAACCTGCCCTTAAGTAGCGTAGGTCTGATCTACGGGTGTTGTTCACAGACCTGAGAGCACTTCCCCATCAGCCTTCTGAATGCTTGCAATCACGTGCAAGGCAGGAATCACCTTTCCTGCAGAGATGGGGAGCAGCCACGGCTTCACCCAGCGTAACCAATGGCACCTCCTTTTCTGCCTCTTAGCCTGCACAGGAATCATATCAGGGCTTCCGAAGACATGAAATGCTGGTAACAAGACTTAATAGCAATGAAAAATAGTCAACAGGAAAGCTGTTAGAGCAGGATGGCGTCTCTGGAAAGGGAGATGCAGGAGCCATGCCCTCTGCCTTTGTGCTCAATCCAGGCCAAAACCATAGGGATGCCTCCCCCATCTTGCGAAATGCGTGCCAGTAAGCGTGTGTAATGTACTGTGAAATTTTTGTGACTTGCTAGGTTATAAAGCTGGTTACAGGAGAATTTAATAAAAAAAAAAGGAAATCAGTTTATTTCTTTCTGATAATTTCTCTATGGCTTTAGGGTCTCATTCTAGCTTCTTTTCCATGCCTGGAGAGGTGATCCTAACATTCAGCATAAAATGTACAGATTCCCTAAAGGGAACTTGAAAGAAATTCTCTGCTTCAAATTCAAACCTGACAGTACATATCACATCAGGGGTTCCCTTTTATCAGCAGGATATTCAGAAGGGATGAATGATTTACTCACATAATCTCTTAAAACTTTCACTTGCAGAGTCTAAGATAGAATTTATAGCATTTTTATCATTTGGATCTGAAAAAAAAACCCCAAACCAGTAAAATTCCTCTATGAAATCCCAAACCCTACTCATTGATTTTCTAGTTGATGAAATTTCAAGGGAACATGTTTTTCCGTGATGGAGTAACAGCAGGCCTCTCCCTTGGTTTTGGTGTTTTCTCGTGTTAGAAATCAGATTATTCCTCCCTAGGGAGACACATTAAATAGATACCTCCTATCTTTTGCATTTGAAAACACTGAGGATGCGTATTAGTCTCTAGCAATTTAAGACTGGACCAAGTTTTGCAGAATTTCTCTAATTTCCTTTTTTCAAATAGATGTATATTTACACAAGAAACCTAAAAAACTAATGCTTTCAATCTGAGTTTTAACCTACATAATCAGCCTTGGCTCAGGATGATGAGGAAAGCAACCTATGTGACAATGCTTGCCTAATATTTCTGCCATGAAATTACTGAAGAAAAGTAAACCAAATGTGGGCTGCGACATTTTGTTTCTCTTCCTAAAGTCTTTTTCCTGTCTGATGTTCTCCCTTTTTCCGATGAAAATATAAGCTGATCTGAGTCCAGGTTTTTTATCCTGTTCTAATGATAGAGTGCTACAATATTTTTTATTCTTCTAAAATTATTCTGGAATTAAACTGGGGGAAATGAGCCCAGAATGAGAACACAAAACAGATTATTTGCTGGCACTGTCATTTTGGTTTTTGTTGGAACCTGGTACCATCAGGTGTTAATCTAGGGTGAGAACTGCTACAAAGAACTATGTAATAATGCTAATAACTGTTTCTTCATTAGACCTTAAGGAGGTGTCAGAAGCAGGATGCAAACAGCATGACTGGATTGGTAATCAACACATTGGAAACATGCAGAAGTACAAACCAGAGCTACAAAAACTGAGATTTCATTTTAGCTGTTGATGAATGTGTGCTCAGCCCTTCAGAAAGGGGTTGCTATCTCCAGTAGGTTGTCTGCAAAAAGTGATGAGATTCCGGTTAGGACTCTGTCGTGCCCAATTGTCACCTCAGACCACACTTCAGGAAAGCCCCATCCCATGTTCCCAGGATGGCACAGGGATAACTTTATGCCTCACCACTACTTTTCTGCTTTACAGTGCTCCTGTGTGAGTTCCACACGAGCTGGTGATTTGTTCAGTTGGGATTTCACTGACCTCCCGAGGCCGCTGTCCTTACCAAGTGCTATATTATGCTCACACTTACCCAGAGCAAACAAGCCCCAGTACTTCCATGCAGTTCAACAAAACACAGTCTGATTTACACCAGTGTAAGTGACAGTAGGACTTGGCCCTGTGGAGCAGGGGCAGGGTCTGTAAGGCCAGATCCTCCATAGGTATAGGTTACTGTGTCTCAGTTTGCATTTGTAATGCCAAATTTACTTCTTTCCATTTAGTATGTGGCCCAAGGTCAAGTTAAGAAAATATTTCGCTGTCGTAATTATTCCCGTGAAATCCAGAGCAGTTTGTATTTGGCAACAAATGTCGTTTCCCATGCCTTAAGAAGCTGGCATTAATTTCCTGACACTGAACAAAGACAGATTCATTTACACATTTTCCTGACTGCCATTTTCGTCACCTCCTGCGTTTGAATCCCTGCAATCTGATGCAATCCTGTAGGAGCCTTCCTGGGAGCTACTATAGCACTAACAATAAGTGCATCTCCATTTAATGAGGATTTGTGACAGATTTCAGTCGGTGGGAGTTTTACTTTAAACCTGTGGAGTAAGCCTGGCACTGCCCTCTCGAGGGCTCTTGGCTCCTGCATTTGCTCCCTGAGAGCCTGCCCGTCCTCATTAGAGAGCAGAGGTGGGGATCTCACAGGAGGGTTATTCTCTGTGTGTCAGTAACCCTGCAGCTGGATAATGCTCTGTGGTTGTGCAGCCCTCAGGACCAGCTTAGTGCTTCTGATACAGACCCTCCAGCACCTTCCCTTTCTGAGCATCCTGCATATACAGCAGAGCCCAGGGCAGAGCTCCCTGGGGAGAAACACTGTGCCATTTCTCCCATCTGAAATGAAGCTCAGACTGGGAGCAGCCAAGCGGGAGCACTGGCGACAGCAAGGGCATTAGGATGGGATAAAGTCTTTAAGGGTTGCAGGGGACCTAGGGTGCCCTTCTGTGCCTCCAAGGGACCGAGTCTTGGCTCTGCCCACAAATGCAGTTGCTAACAGCCACCTCCTTTCTTTTTCACATAAATATTCCAGTCCGTGACATGTAGCTAATATCCTCAGCTGATGCTGGCTTGCCTGGCTCCCCTGAAGCAATGAATATTTATACTAGCTCAGAACTAGCATACATTTCATATACTTCTGATTATTGCTTACAGCTATTCCTGTATGTTTTCCCATAGTACTCAGAAGGCTGAATACCTTTTTCATGCCATGTTTTCAGCATAATTTTTCCCCACAGGTTTTTTCAGATTTACACATCTTGAGTTCTCATCACAACTTCACACTAATTTTAGCTGGGCAGTGGCAAAATTACCTAAAGGGCATTTGCCCCACCCATGCTGATACACAAAAATGACATCACCCCTTTCCACTCCTTCCCCCCCCCAAAAAATAAATTCAAGCCAAATAATTTTGCACATCCATGGCAACAACACAGGCACGGAAACAGCAGGATGGACCCTCCCACACCCTGGCCAGTTCTGCAGGATTTCAGTAAAATTTCCCATTTCTCAGGATATTAAGTTTGACTGCAAGGAAATCTAGACATCATGTAATCTCACTCCAGCTTTGGAGCTAATAAAGACACATAAAACATACCACAGCCTGGAAGCTTGCTCAGAGGTGCGTGTTCAGGATTTGAAACGAGGACAAGTACAGCATGGGGGTGACAGGAAAGAAAGAGCAAAGGAGGAAGACTGAACTATAGATAGCATAAGGAAGCACAGCCTGTTGGAAAAATAGAAATTTTCATAAGCAGGGAAGGCCAAATGCAGTGCAGGTTTAGATTACACACTTGCCACACTGGTGCTTGGCTGCTGCTGCACATGTGCTCCCCTTCACTCCTTCAGCCCCCAGCAGGGATTGCTCAGGGACACCCACAGGGATGCCATGAGTAGGGGGATGGCCCCCAGTGCAGGGAACAGCAGCTCTTCTCCCATCCCTGGGTATAGGGAAGTCGGACCTGACCCAGGCAGACACTGAAGCCATGTTCTGCGTGCAGAAGTGGCTTTCAATGATCATCACGCCACCTCTGCCATTTCCCTCTCTGGCCCAAGGACAGGGGTGAAGCAACTGCAGATGAAGCAACAAAACCCTTGGGCCAAGATCTGCATGGCACGTAGGCACCGGAGCCTCACCATTTCAGCAAGAGGTTCCCAAATATCTTTGAGAATCTGTGCCTTAGGATATGGCATGCTGAGACACCACCTGAAAGCGCACACCCGTGCAGGGGGTACATAGTGCCACTGCAAGGCTGCTTGCCCCTTGCAGGGCGAGGAGCTGCCTAGGCTATGGCTCAATATATCCCGATGCCTGCTGAGCAGACCTTCACCCCCTGCTTTGGGCCTTGGAAATGGGATGCTGAGCTTACTGGGCTGTTGGCAATACATTTTAAATAGCTTAGTTGAGCTTAGTCTATTGCCCATCTTAAACCCCCTCTTCTTCAGTCCTTGTATTGTGCGTTTGAAAAGAGGTGCTGTCATGAAACACAGATTGGGATTTGTTTATTCCTATGCCTGTTCTGTTGTTACACGCAATGCTAGAGCTCATCTCACCAAATCCATGACCATCAGTTGTGGCAGCAAAGCACTGAGGCAAAATGCATGGGGATGAGAAGGGGAACCGTGGCTTCCAGTACACAGCCTAAGCTCATGACACACAAGGAGAGCCCTTCATTACATACTCAGGAAGCATACAACGGTCTCATCACACACTTAGCATGGACATCTGAATCTGAGATAGGACTGTACATAAGACAACAACACCGGCCGGGCACAGGACAGTGGGACAGACAGAGGGACGAGAGGAGAGCAAGCCTTGCAAGCCAGTGGGACAAAGTCCAGAGCAAGGTACAGTCACTCCAGGTGGACACTGGAGTAATGGGATTTCCCTTGACTTTGGCAATGCTTGTACAGCTCACCATGTCAGGACAGCCTCCCATACGTATCTGGTCTCAGCAACCTTTTAGTTGCTTTTGAGGCTTATCTTCTTAGTTGAGATAGCTTTCATCATGCAGCAATGACATCCACCTTGGTTTTCATAGGGCTGTTACAGCAGAAGCTGACAGAGGTGTTGAGAAACCTCATGATTTTAACAAAGTTTTGCAAGTTTTGTACCCCAGGGCAGATTTTACATTTTCTGTGCTCATTTACAGTAAATAAATTTGTTATTCCTTGGTTCACACTTTTCTGTGCTGTTCCCTTTGAAGCTGCACCCCTGCATTTGGTCACTGCTTGAGTCTCCCTCACCAGGAGGAAATTCCCAGATGGACGCAGGGAATGATATGCTGGTTTAGATGAGAAAAATGGGTGTGGAGTGTATAATTCAGCTCTAAATCATGATGTCTTAGGGATTTATCGAGGAAATCTAATCAACACGTATGAGCATTCAGGAGTTAAAACCCTGTGGTGGGGGCTGCCTGGTGATTTTGAAGAGCTGCTGGAGAGAGCTGGGGTTAGGGAAATCCCCCTGGTGATTTGTAGTATTGGAGAAGGAGGACCAGAGCTGCTGAACTGCCAGGAATTTTATTTCTGGCCACAGCTGTTTATTCCATTTAGCACTGTTCCCCTCACACAAGGCAAACCCACACCTTCTAAAGAGGCTATAACATGCACTGCTTGTTTTTACCACATTACAGAAACATCTGACTTGGCTCTCCCCCTGTATTTTTAATGCTTGCCAGTTCTAACACCTCGGGCATAAAACTTTCAGATCATCCTCTGCCTAGGTTTTGGTTTCCAGTTTGATTTTTCCCTAGCAATGGGACACGTCCCAAACTATTTCTGACAAGAGCAACTCTCATCTTAACAAATAAGAAGTCCTTGGCTCTGTATGATATATGCCCTTGTTAAAGTAAACAATAACATTCATATTTTTCTGTAGGCTGCACCAGAGCACTGGTCAACCATTCAGTAAGTAGACCATATTTCTTATTGCAATTTACGGCCTGGAGATGGACAGGAGCTAATGCAAATGTCCTGAGCTTTTGTGAAGGATGTTGCAGGGCGCATAATGGCTTTGTAGTTACCTATGCTGAGCAGATACACAGTTCACTGATCTGTTAAGCACTTCTGAGATCACGCAGTGAGTAAAAAAAATACTATGTACTTGTAAACGTCAAGAGGATTTACTGGTATTTATAGAAAAAAAACTGTTTTACTATTTCCAGTTCTGTGGAGCAAATATGCTGTATACTTTAGGGTTCAGCTCTGTCTGCTCAGTAGTTTCTGTGTGGATCAGATTTTTAAGGTCATAAATTGATTGAGATGACCCTAGCAATTCAGCCCCATACCTGGGTCATTTAAAGCCCAAGGAAAGGCAAGTGACATTTAACAGTGGGAAACCAAGTAAAGCAAAGGGAATATGGAGGTTTGTAATATGACAATAAAAACAAGGCATGTGCATTTCATCAGCTGGATTTCATAAAGCTTGATCTTGCAAGCTCTCTTTTGCAAAATATGCCTGGGCGTATGAATTTATATGTTAGCCCAGAACACCAAACAACTCTCTAACAGGATTTGCCAAACACAAAATCAAGTCAAGCAAAAAAAGAAAGGATCAAGTCTAACAATAAACATGTGCTCTGGAAATTGCAACTCTCTAATTTAATGCACCACATGGAAGGTTTTGCATTTTATCAGTTTCTTTTTAATTGACCAGATTAATTATTTCCACCTTGTCATTTGGCAGGTAGGTCACTGCTCTTTTTCACAGCATTAATGAACTAATTCCATTTTTCCTTTTGTAATTAAAAGTGCCAGTTACAGAGATCACGTTTGTGAATTGGCTTGGTGCACAATAAAATTTACTCTGTATTAAAGAAAATATAACATCATTTCCCAGGTCAAGAGGGATTTCTTTCCTTTATATTTCTCCACCAGCAAAAACATGACTTAAAAAAAAAAGTCCTCTCAACCCTGCACTTTTCAGTCAGTGATAAAAATGGGCAAAATAAGATTACCAGCGAACTCCTGAACACCCGCAAGTCTCCCTTGGGCACACCATGCTCAAATAGAAATGTGGAAGCAATTGAAGGTTCATATTATCAATGTTTTGTATTTGAATCAAGGACTCCCACAATCAGGTCAAAAAGCAAGACTTCACAGTATCCCACTGCTGGCCCATTAGCCCCAGCTGCTTGCCTTAAGAGACACTGGAGACTTGTTCATTGCTACCAATACAAGTCAAATTCACTGGGATGAGCTGATTTGGGGGCTGCTGTGCTTTCAGAAGCTCATCTTAATTCTTAACTTGCCCTCTCAAATCGCTGTGCTTTTCCTGTCTTTAAATGCCATCACCCAGTGAACTTTCCTAAAGGCACCCAAGTCAGGTAGAGGCTGGATCTCGCTGCTTGTACTGGCTAAAGATACACAGGATAAGATATTGAAATGGGAGGAAGAGGAAGAAGCAGAGGGCTCTGTACAGGAAACAGGGCTGGACAGACACTAAAAACGATGGCCTGAAAACATTATTTTGTATTTCTAATGAATGCACTACAGTCAGGCTGAAAGCTCTGTTCTGTTCTGGTGTTAGGCCCTTGTGAGTAGCAAATTTAGCTGTCTTTTAGACAGAAATTGCATTTCAGAGTCAAGTGCACAGGTATACATCATATCAACACCTTCCACCACCATTTTGACATCTACTCATGTAGGTGCTGGCACTGACATACCCGCATTTGTCCAGTCAGAGATTGAACAAAAATCCAACTGTCTTTTTTAAAGATGTACATGGTCTAGCTGCAAGGTAAAAAAAATATTGGATATGTTAAATATGCTTCAGGAATATGTCTACCTGTGAATTCCTGTGCATGTGAGAAAGCATGGATATTTTCTAACCCCTGCCTTTCTCTAGTGATTAGGGTGGCTATCACAGGGCTTGGAAAGAGGATGCAGAGTGAAAGAGAATTGTAAGGGTGGCAGAGAAAAAAGAGGGGAAACCAAAGGGATAGAAGAAGGTCAGAGAGTGCTGGAGAGAGTTAGAAACTTACGTACTAGTGCTGGCCTGGGAAAATAAGTATCCCAGTCACCAGAACTGCAGCTGCCCAAGGACAAATGTGGCTGACAGCCCTTGGCCCTTTCTGCTCTGGTGTGTGCATCTGAACCCCAGCTGTTACAAAACATTAGCTTTCCCTCTGCAGATTGCATTTTTTTCCCCAAAAAAACAAATAAGCAAATATTTAAACCTGTAAAACAGCCTTAGGACTCCTTCTCTGTGCATCTGGGAGACTGAGATGAATTCAACAAGATTGTGAATAAAAATACAGCAACTGGTACTTCTAATTCCATTTCTCAGTGGAAAGCTTCTAGTAACAGCTAATAACTAAGTCATACTAATCAACTCAGTGACAAAACCTCTAAAGTATGTAATATAACATAGTTTTGGAATTTTTTTTTAATCAAACCTACATGTTGCAATCTCCTACTCCACAGTCATAAAACTTTATGGTCTTCTCTTTTGTCTACTGAGATTTCAGGTGTTTAACCACTGACTTCCACCCAAACAAAGTCTGAAATAACAATAATGCTATCCATGTGCTGCAGTAAACGAGCATTTCAGCATGGCTGGGAGTGACAGCTTTCACATACACAGGCGGGCAGAGCAGTCCAAATTCTGCCCTCAGTCGCTGTAAGTTCACTGCGACGTTCATGGCTGTCAGTGGAATTACGTCTAATTTACTCCAATGCCACTGAGGAGAGAGCTTGGCCCAGTTTGTATGTATTTGTGGAGAGAAGCCTAGAGAACAGTGTCTGTTCTTGTTTAAAGTACAGCAGGAATTACAGTGTTGGTGAAGAAAAGCATGCAAGCCGAGCTTGCAGCCAGCAGTGCCGTTGCTGTGGCGCGCCATCCTCAGGCTGTTCTGAAAATGCCTGAAAGTTTGGTACCTTGCCCACTGCCTGTGGGACTGAGGCATGCTGAAGTATTTATGTTAAATGACTTTTCAATTCAACTTCGACCCAGAGGCACCTCTGGAGGGACAGAGGTGGTGGAGGAGGAGGAACAGCATATGGGAATCTGAAACGATTAAAGCTCTCCTAGCACACCGTTCCCCATGATCTGCCTCATATCATGTTGAAGCCGCAAAGTTTGGTAATAAAAACACAGCAGTTCAATTAAATAAACTCTCCAGGCATAGGAATTTAACAAAACTAGGGAGCTTAGGACACCTAAACTCATTACCAGTCCTGCCTGGCCATAGCTTTGCTGCAACGATAAAGAGTCATTACAAATAACTATAATTTATTTTCCATGTCTTATCTTGCAAGAACAGTCAAGGGATCCTTCTAGCAAACAGAGTACCATTGGCCATGGGGAAATTGTCACTTCCTAAAGTTCTCTTCTCCTACACTCTGTATTCCCTTTGGGTAGTGTTGCAGGGTTCAAATTGTGAACAATTTCCATTGCATTTCTGTAGGCCTTGCTTGACATGACTAGAAGCTGTAAGCTGTAATGTTTATGCTTATAGACTGTGTGAAAATATGCAATGTTTATACTTGTTAGCTGTGTGTCTAATTATAAGGTTTGAGAACATAGTATGTTTAGAGCAAGAAAGCCTTGAGAAAGTATAGATAAGGGTGCACCTGCAGTTTTCAGAAAGTTCCTAATTAGGAAGGCCTCTACATTCCAAGTATGATTTCAGATCGCGTGGACAGAACATCAGGTCCAATGAACTGGAGACATGAGGCGCGTGTACAGTCTGAGCTATCCAATCACCTTGTTGTAAGCATGTGCCCAAAACAAACTAAACTGTATAAAAGTTGACTTAATTAAATAATAAATGGAACATATGGCTGACCACATTGGCCTGTATGCCTTATGTTTATACCCCTCCATCAATAGGGTAGTAATAGAGAACAGTCACAGCACTCAGTGCCATTATGCATTATTGCAGCTCCTGGTAGCATGTATCCAGTCAAAGGCTTAATAGTACTTTCAATCCAATAACTTATGTGAGGGGTTTGGAACCTGATTATAAAAATTTGTTTAGGCTGAAACTTTGTGCTCTAGCACTAGAGAATGGCAAAAAAAATAAATTAAGAACTAAAAATAGAGCTAGATATTTTCAAGGTAACAATGCAGAGAGAAGAAAAACAGAGCCAAGCTAGAACTGCACAATTCAGATTAAGTTCTGAGGAGCTCAGACATCTGTCTCCTTCATTCAGTCCTTGATAGGAAAGACTCAAAGTCTAGAAAAGAGCTGCCTTAAAACCTGAGAAATATATACTTTGCAATCTTTGTTTAGATTTTACCACCACCCTACCAAGTTCACAAGCTTTCTGAATTTCCTGGAGTTATACCACTAAAATTTAAGAATAGCTTGTCTTTTTCCACCAGAAGTCTCTCGGCATTTTGAGGAGGAGAAGCCAGCGTCCTCCTTCCACCACGTTACATTTGCATATTCTACCTCCAAGTATCAGTTCTTACTATTCACCAAACACCAGCAACATGCAAAATGAGGGCTTGAAAGGAGCAGCATAAAACTCTTCCATGCAGATGCACATATTCCAAAGTGGCTTTTCCCATTCTGTTAGTCCCTGCTGACTTCTTTGACATCAGTGAAGCTCAAAGCCTGCAGCACACCACCATCATCACAGACTCAAGCAACCTCATCTGAATTCTTACACACTTTCATGGCTGAGCCAGTCTCGGACAACTAAAAAATCCACCCACAGCTTTTCCCTCCAAAATAGTTTCTCCTTACACTAGTTATCCATTTCTCAGGTGTCACCACCCATTTCATTCCTGAGCTGGGGCCAGGTGGAGTCACCAAACCTGGTGGCAAAAGAGAAATGTCTACTCCAGAGAAATAAGGGAGATTTCCCTGTTTGTCCCAGATATCAATGAGTCTTCATGCTGCTAGTTATGTGATTGGAAATAGCCTCTGCTGCACTGAGCTCACCCGAAGAATGCACATGAGGGGAGAAGGGACAGTGCACAAGGCACCTGCTAAGAAAATGCCTCTCTTGGTCCCAGTATCCTTTGTACCATGGGCAGCCAGGACCCCAGAGGGGCAGCTGCCAAGGGCTATCCAGGGTCAGTACGGGCCACATAGGGTGCTAGTGTAGCACATTTGCACGGTATAAACAAACTCTGTAAAATTATTTCAGGAAGTTACTGGTGCAAATTTCCAGGTGCCCAGTTATTTTGATTAAGAGGTAATTTATTTCAGCTTAAACCCTATTCAGAGAGAAAAAAGGAATGGAAGAGTAATGAGAAAGGAGATTTAAAATACACACTTGGCTTTTCCATGGAGTGTAATCACTTACAGTCTAGTAGTAAGAAAAATTAAAAAGCACTAATGTAAAATAAAAACAAAAAGCCAGCGCACATCACTGATTTCTGTTGTTTCCAGATCTTCTGGTCCCAATTAGTCTACCTGCAAAACTATGGAGAGCTTTTATGATTCTATTAGTCAGTGCCATTCTGACAAGTGACTTGCTACGCCTCCATAAAAGCACATCATATGGTCTGGGTGTGGTGCAGGTAATTAGCAGTGAGATCCCTGCAGACCAGCTTGAAGTCACTTCTGCCAGCTCAGAGTTTTTCATAGCATCTCCTGTCCCAAGACCTTCCACTTCTCCTGAAACAACAGTCAAACCGCAGCACTTACAGAGGAATGAGGATTTTGGCTAAAAAGGTTTTCTTCTGCTTCCAAGTACATCAGATGATCCCACACCTTTTCATTCAATTTCTAGTACCTTGCAGGTACAGGCAGGACCTGAAACCAAATCCAGCTCTGTCTGAGGAGTCAGGCAAGAAACACTGAGCTACTTCAAGTCCCACACCAGGTGCTGAAGCTCAGGACCTTCTACCAAGGCTGTCAGAAAACTCCCTCTCCTTTCTTTTTTTTTCCCAGGGCAGTTTTCCATCAGATTCGTTAATCCAAGCACTGGGCCAGGCTGGAGCAGAGGGGAGAGGTGACCAGGAAGAAGTCAGGGAGGACCCAGCCGTTGTGGCTGAGGCCACTCTAACTCAGTAACCCAGGGAGGAGCTCACTGCATCAACAAGCACCACAGAAGAGAAACTTTGGGCTTAAGTGCAGTAGATACTAAAAAGACTTAAAGCAAGGAAATTAAAATCTTTAGACTCAGCATGGAAGCTATTTAAGAAACTTGAATGTAATCATGGAAAGCACAAAAAAAGAGGTGTGCATTGCAGGGAGGAGGCAGGAAAGTATGCAGGAAAGTAATAAAATAGTTAAATGGCAAGATATTGTTCAAGCCAAACAGGTGCCTTTCAAAAAAAAAAAAAAAAAAAAGAAAGGAAAAGAAAACCCAAAGACTCAGCCCAACTGAAGCCAAAAGAAAGGGAATATGAACTAGAGCAAATAAAATGTTAGGGCATGACAGTTAGGAAGGCTGAGAGTGATTATGAACAACCAATAATGAAAGACATAAAAATAAATAACTAGAAATTCTTTTAGCAAATCAGCTGGTTTACTGGGGAATAGAAGCAGCATTTCATAGTAAGGAGGCAGCAGGCGAGCTGCACAATTTCTTCACATCAGGAAGAATTTCACAGACACCTTCTGCAGCTGCAGCCTTACCATTGCTAAGCTGAGAAGCTGTCAAAAGAGTGCTTAATGAAGCAGGCTGAAACACTAAACCACATGGGTGCAGGCAGAGAGGCAGGGACTTATGAAAATATGCTCTGGCACAAAAGGCTGTTTTCTCCCCTGTGGTTGTTAATGCTGCCGTAGTAAGTATGAGCAGGTTTACTGGTGTGAACTGGAGAGGTTTGAATGGTGATAATAGGGCGAGATGATTCGTATTAGCAATCTCTCAACAGCACTTCTATCCAGAGAAAATAATTACCATCCAAGATTGCTTTGGTTGTCCAGAAGCACATAAGTCTCTTTTTAAGAGTAAAGCACAGGGTCCTTCAATACACAATCCACTGACCACTAAAAATCAACTAAAAACATGTCCAGAATGCCATTGTAAGTAGTGCATCTTAACACCTCTCACATTACTTCTCACCTACTTTAGATAACAAATAAATAACTGATCTCCGCATTCAGTTTGGAAAAGAAACCTGGTTACAAGTTATCTTACCTTTTGGCTTTTCCTAATACTCTTCATATATCTGGCAACATTAGTTTATTAGTAAATTCATGTGAACATGAGCTCGGCCACTGCATTGATTATACTGTGTAATGCACCCTCTGTATCCCCTAGATGGCCTAGAAATAAAACTATCACTTATCAACAATATTAAAAAAGCAATATAAATTCATAGACGACTGAAATCTTGCCAGACATAGGCAGGCAGGCAGGCATGCTCTATATACATTGTCGCTCTAATTTCAAATATGGTGAAATGAAGAAAAAGTGAAACAGACACAGAACATTTGGTCTGCATATCTGACAACAAAAAGGGTTTCTGCATAATAACTTAAGGTCCTCATACTTGCAGCATTTGGATTGAGTTGAGGTGGCCACGAGGTGTGATTCAATTTGTTTTTAAATTCTGTTTTGCTATGCTTTAAATGCAGTCATTGCCACTGATCTCTGTAAAAATCAAAGGCTGGTATGGGTATGCAGACATGTGGGTAAAATATATCCTTTGGATCTATAAATGTAGGGACTGTATCCAAAAAGCACTAAACAAGAAGGCCATCAAAAAGAAGTAAGGGTACGGGAAGAGAGAGGAAAAAACTACCCAATAAAACATAGGTAGCTTGTAACTTCTATTTAGTTTCACTGAACTTAAAGGTCCGAAAATCTCAGTGGTGGAGAGCACAGTTGGACCCACACACATTTAGCTCTGAAAAGGAGTTGAAGAGGGTTCAGCTGTGGGCCAACATCTTCCTTCATTGCTGTGTGATCCAGTTATAAGAGCGAGCAAGACCAAGCCAAAGGTGATTTTTTTTATTTTTTTTTTTAATACCTTCATCTATTCAAACTTTTGAGGATGGGTCAGGCAGAGGAGGGGGCATGAGAAGGCTCCCACAAATTGCAAATACCATGACCAGCTTTAAGATCATGCTGAAATCAGAGCAAACAGGAGAGGACTGTCTGGGATTTTCCCATTTGGATCATTTGTCTGAAAAGAAGAGCCAAAAGAGTAATACATCCCTCTAGGCTTGGAACTAACCCAAATGTTAAAGGATTTTACCTTATGTTGAAGATTGATGAGAATATTATCTTTACCAGTAGGATTTTTTTTTTGGTGGTTGAGGCCTCCCGTAAGTCTGTTAAGGTAACAGACTTGCCTGTTACCTTAAAGTGCCACTTCAAATTTCAAAAGCTCATTTTAAAAAGAAAGCATTGCCAACAGCAGCCCACCCAGTTTTTTAAGCACCAGTGTAGTATGAACATAATTTTCCTGTTTTCTGTCTGGGATATGCATTCATCAGCTTACACAGAATAAGTCAAATGTTTGTCATCACTTAAAAAATGCTTGTATAGTGAAATAAGGGGAGGGCAGAATTAAGTCACGTGTCTGTCAAAGCATAGCCCTATACCGAAACTGTAGATCCTCTATAGCCCTTTATATATATAACACACCCTATATAGCCCTACACCAAGTTTTCAGGGCTGTTATTGTGCCAGAGGAAAAAGCAACCATCCAGTAACAGGAACAGATTCTTCAGAGAAACAACCCACTGTGAAAATACCAAGTCTCATGACAAAAGCGCATTCTGATGCAGTGTAGGTGCTTTACATGTAGGCCACACCAGATGGGATGTAAAGCCAGCACTCCAACTGCAAATATTCTCAAACTGATTGCTCTGGGAAATCAAACTACAGAACCAGGTATGGGACCAATGGTGACAAAAATCCTCACCTTTACTGTCACCCAGTGAAGAAAGTACAGCACAGCTGCAAATCCCACACAGTCTGCACTCTGAAATAATTCATGAACAATATGAGAAAAATAGGTTTAGCTTGTGCTAATAGTCCATTCTGAAGTTATTTTAGATCTTTTAGTTCATGCATGATTTTAGAATCAAATAAAAAAAAACCCAACCAGACATAAGTTACACGTACTGCAGCCTTTGAGCTCAGAATAAATCACCTCCAGGTGGGTTTTTATTATCTCCAGTGAAGGACTCATCTACCAAAGGGCACTATCATAACAAATCTGGCTTGAAAATCAACTGCTGCAACTGTATTTACATTTAAAAAGAGTTGCATTAAGGAGATGTTGGCAACATCACGCAATTCCTGACTGACTGCCCACCTTTATAGCTGGTAACTGGAGTCAACTACAGTTTAAAACTTGATGCCAGGATGCAGCAAGCTGAAGGAAGCTGCTTGTTAGTCAGTCTCTGCTCACTGGTTGTTTAATCTGAGACAGAGCACTTGCACAATACATACATGCAAATTAGGAAATTCCAGAGGCAGCATGTGAAATTATAGCATGCTGCTACTTCTGAAACACCTAAGCATCAAAGACTGAATTCAGCTGGCATTGCCTTTTGAAGGAGCAGTTATAAATAACACAAGAAAAATGTTTGTGAAACACCAGTCCTCCTGATTTGTGAGGTAGTTGGCCAAAATTACCACCATGGAAGGGAGGGCCAAAATGGGGAATGGAGAATTCACTACTTAATGGTGGATCGCTCCAAATCATAGTGCTCTGTCATTGCAGTTCTCACTTCAAGATATACAAAACTGACGATTCTGGTACATCCAACTCCACGCTGCTGTTCCCAAGCTTGACATTCTCAGCAGAAATTGCTACCACTCAAGATAGACATATTACTGAGGGGAAAACTACCTACCTTACATTGCAACTTCATGAAAAATATTAGCTATGAATCCTGCTGATTTGTTGAGCAATGCTGTGTTTTCATCAGCTAATCAAATCGGGCAAAGCCTTCTGTATTAGAATAAGCCAAATCATTACAATTGTATTTCAAATGCACACAATGTGTTTATAACTCCCACAAGACACGCTGTCCACTCCATTAAAAATAACAACCTTTGTAGTTATGCATGCTAAAGTATCAGTAATCAAATCTCATGCTTCATGGTGTAAGATGATCACTACAAGTGTCAGGAAGAAATTATTCCCTAAGAGATGGCACAGCAAGGTGTGTTTGTTGCCTTTGAATCATCACATGTTGTCAGTAACAGCATATTCACGTGTTAGATCATCGATCCAACAGTTTGTTATAGCAAATTCCATCATCTGATGTTCAGCAAATCAGTCACTTCCAGACCAGCAAGATATAAATCTGCTTTCACTGGAAAGTAACCACCGCTAAATTTTGAGATGCTGACGAGTGCAAGCCTGGCCTCTTATGCAGGTTTTGAAGTACTTCTAGAACTGACTAAATCAAATCTCCAGATCTAAGAATCTCCTCAAGTTTTTGGGCATCAAGATTTGGCTCTGAAATTTGCTGCTTGGGGCTGACCTCTCTTAGCATACCTTTAAGTTTTCTGAAACCCTTCGAAGTTGCACAAGTTAAGCAGCAAATATGCAAGGGCAACTGTGCTGGAGCAATCTCTATGACTGAATTAATGTCCCTCTGTCCTGTACTTTTATGATGATTTCTAGGGAAATTAAATGTAGCAGAACTGTCACTCCCATACCAGAGAACATCATGTAACAGCTGGAATTAGGAGGGGGGGGGATTGCTGTCCCAGTGGTGTACTTCTTCACACCTCACATTAGCCTTGTTTGTGACTGATGGGCTTTTGGTAACTACAGGAGTCTAGAGAGAATCTGTAGCTGATGGGAATTTTTCCCAATAGAGGAAGATATCAATAACAAAGATGCATAATTTTTGTTGCTGTAATAGAGATGTTATTAATCCTACTGTAATTCTGGTATTTTAAATTAATTAATAAATATTTCTAGAAGAAAATCAGAGCATTTGCTGTTTGGTAGATTTATGCCAGCAGTCTAGAAATTATCCTTACAAAACCGTCAGATTTCTTAAAATTAAAATAGATTGCTAATTCCTGGAAGTGCCTTCAGAAGCAGTGTTTTATTATCACTCTGGCACTTCTTGCTCATGCTGGCTGCTATTCAAAACCACCTTGGCACTGTAGTTCTGGCCTGGCTACAACTTCACATCACCTGACATCAGTAGCCTGGAAACAGTCCTTTGAGATAAATTACTACTGCACCAAATAGTGGCATAAAACTGGACAATAAAATGTTTTCTTTTCAAGAAATAACTCTGATGCTGTGAAGCTTTTCTATCCTTTCCTGCCAGCTCCCCAGAAGCTGTCGGTGCACAGTCTACTCACAGCAGGCACCCCTGCAGAGCCTGAAAACCTTCCAGAGAAAGGTGCTCAAGCATCCCTTCAGCAGCATGGCCCCTGGGGCTATTCCTCTCCCACAGGCTCACATGAGGTGGAAAGTACCTGTGGCTTGGTTTTCATGAAAAGGCTTCCAGCCCAGCATTTCCCTTCCAGCTCACTGCCAGTGGGCACTTCACTGCCAGAACATTGCACCCGCCTCCACACCCAGCACTTGGCTCATGTCACTCCCCGCCCTCTGCACCAAGGGAAAGCCCTCTTAGCATTTCTAGTTGCCTGCCCTATTTTGGGTTGTAACCAAGAAGCTGCCTAATAATGTGCGCTGAGCTGTCCTGTCTGCAGTTTTACGTTCTTTGGCACAACTAAGAAAAGAAAAATCACAGGCTTGGTTTAGCAAAATGAGCAGTCATAACCCAGGCTATAACCCGTGAAGACAAAGAGCCCAGACATATGCAAGAGGGTTTGCCTCTGCTGAAATACTGCTATTCCCAGTCCTTAGCAGTGTTTCCCTGGGCTAGCTGGAAACACAGCTCTGCCCACCCCTGCCAGCACTGAGGCGGGAGCCCGGTGTGCGGCCCTGCACACCCACCCACACTGGCGTATGGTCCTTACAGCTGCTGCTGGCTACCAGGGCCAGTGTCTGGCGAAGATTATCTGTGCTGTAGAGAACTGCAAAGACTTTCTGTCAGCCCACCCACGCTGGACAGAGCTGGCAATTACCTTGTTTATACAAAATACCTTCTGATTAATGGTTAGAGAAATAAAAGCTGTAGCATATGTTGCTCTCCGTATAAAATCAGAAGTCTGTCAGGCTTATGGTGCATCTGGCCAGGAAGGGGGGGACAAAGATTTATTCCTCCTGTTATACCCTGTACCCACCTCGTTTAGGTCTGACCTCTCTCCGTCATTTCACCTATTACATCCTCGATCAATTCAGCAAAGAAATCTAAACGTGGTCTCTGCAGCAAACCTCACCAGGGCGTCAGAAAACATGAAGAAGGTGGGATGTTTTCATGGTGATGGGCCAAGTGGTAAATCCTCAGTAGAGCCTGACCCTGGCACAGCTGGGACATCTGCCAGCAGTGGCTGATGAGAATCCCAAGCAAGGCATTGGTTTCACTTGCTCCTTGGGAAACTGAGGAAGTGGTTTCCTTGCTCAAAGAGGTTTATGAAATTCCTGCTATATATATGGGACTCTGAACACTTGGTGCACACAATCATTGAAAGGCAGCATTGCCATCTCTGCTTCATGGGCGTCTGTCACACCAGTTGTACTTGCAGCCAAAAAAAATCACACCGCTACACCTGGTGTTCACACACACTGACCTGGCAGTTTTGTCTGACTGGAGAAAACAGACAGCAGCGCTCACCTCACTGTGCCCTCACGGAAAGCTCTCTGCGGTGCCACCAGCACTGAACCCAGGCCCACAGAGGGGGACCCGGCACTGCCCACTCGTTCAAACAGTCTTGGCCATCTGCTCAAGTTCCCTTTGCAGAGGTCATGAATTAATAGTTCCAAGAGTACATCCAAATTTACATTTTCTAATTGCATCTGATTACCTGTGAGGTGCAAACAGCAGTGCTTGATGGGTGACAGCACGACAAACCAACACTTGTCCTAGGACCACGTGGAAAGGGTGAAGTCCCAGGTCCCAGCCTACCTATGTAAGTCTAGTGAGATGGTTTTGTGCACTCCCTTCTTTCAAAGGAAGGGAGAAGCAGCAATCCCAGGGAGGCATGGCCAGTTACCACACCAACCCTAGAAATAGGGTCAGCATCATGGGAGACTGCCAGATCTGGGGAGAGATGACCACAAGTCTTCTTTTCCCCAGGTAAGACAGCAAGGACAAAAGGGGAGGGCTCAGTGTGGTGAAGAGAGCAGGACCCAGGAGGGAAAGCTTAATGCTTCATCATCATTCACACTTTTTTTTCCATGCAGCTCTTTGCTGCAGATAGACTGTTAATAAAAATTCCTGCGATATCCTCGGAAGATGAGGATACTAAAGATACTTCTCCCTGAAAAGAAACTTGCATGCCCAAAACCTCATCTTTTACATGTTTTTTACCTTACCTCAAATAAATCAAGGGGATCTAATAGAAGATCTCACCTCTCTGCAAATTTAATCTCAGTTATAAATGAGATGTTGGGCCAGATTCTCATCTGGCATAAATTTTGGGTCACTGAATGAAAGCTCAGTGGCATTGCAGTGATCTGGCCTGTTCTCTGCAATGCAGATTAGTAGAGGGACAGGGCTCTAAACCAGTATCTGTAGCCAAACTATAATTTCAAGCACTTCCTTGTCAGTTCCTTGTGCTGGGGGCCATAGATCACAGAAAGTTACAATACAGATCAGAACAAAGTGCAAACACTTTGGTATGGGCACCCCAAGCATGTTAATATTTGAGCAAATCCTTCTAACAAATAGAACAAGCCCAAGAAAGGAAACAGTAAAATCTACTGGCATTAACAACTCAAACACACAACAAAGTTAGGACCAGAGCAATTCTGCCCATTCCCTGGTGAAACAAGTCACTGGAAATGCTGCTTCAAGACTCCATGTGGCCACATTTCTGCATGGAAGAAGTCCTGCTAAACTTAGCCTGGCAAACAGAAACAAAAGCCAGTGAAAGCAACGGGACAGAGGCAAAACCAATCAACAAATGAACACATATTCAAGCTGTAGCATAGAGACAATGAAATAAAGTCCCAAAGCAAACCCTAACGTGCTCCAGAACACATGATTGCTCTGCCAGGGCCCATTAACACCTCGTAACTGTAACCCAGCACCCACAGAGTTATGCTTTTATATAAAACAACACAAAAACCCATTTAGGCTCAACAAACCACCAAAATTGGTTAAATAATAAGATTAGCTAATAGAACTTGGACTCAATTATTTTTTAAAAAAAGAGATGTAACATGAAGCAAGGAAAGAATCCCGAAACTTTGGAAGGGTCAGGCTGGAAAAACTGATGGATAGTCCTTAATTCAGAGCCAATTATTGTCATAGCTGCACAATTTGGACCTCTGCTTTTGTATGGCAAGGGAAATATCCCACAACAGAAAATCTTTTGGGGACTGCATGCCTTGTTGGCAGAGGGCCACAGTATGGAAGAGACCAGGAGAACAGAACTAGAAGTGACTGTAGTGAAACTGAAGGACTCATCAACAGAGGTGACGTCCTCTGTCACTAGAGACGGGGGGGGGCAACCCAACAGGCTACTTCTCCTTTTCAAGTGAAGCCGTTCCCCAGGGGTTTTCTATCATCATCCCTTCTGATGGGGCACCTTTGCCTCTTGTGATTGCACCTCTAATTCTCCTCTCAGCTGGTGGTCATTAAGAGATGGTCCTGAACTGCAATGTTTCTATGGAGACTTTGAATGTGTTGTAGTTTGGGATATTTGGAGCAGATCCTTTGGCTCAGTATACAAGAGAGATAAAGATACCTGTCAAAAGGGAAGCCAGTGAATTTGTGTTTATAGCAAACTGCCCTGTGCGGGCTGACTTCACATCAGAGTTTGTCAAGGACAGTTCATTACTCATGACTGGGCTAGGGGCCCACCAACCATTTGAGGAGGTGCTGGCTTTTAGTAAGGCCATTAAAAACAAAGAACAGCAATAAATACTCCTGTTATGCCTCCAGAAAGCCCAAAGGTTAAATGAACGAGGAATCTTCCTCATTTCTCTGACTACAGTTCCTCCTGATCCCAACAGACACCGTAAAAGAACAGAGAGAAGAAGATTGCCAACTGGTACTTTTCTAGGGTGCACTGACAGAAGTAGTGATCAGGTTGCTCAGTTTTTCCTGTGAGATGTTATAATTGCTATATAGTATGCAAGCAAAGACAAGGACTGAAAGGCATTTAGTTAAAAAAAAACAAACCAAAAAACCAAGAAAACTAACCAACAGACCCCAAAGGAAAACAAAATGGCTTGCTGATTGTCTTTAAAATTTTTGTGTTAATCTTAATTTCATAAAATCAAAATAACCTCAAACTGATCTTTTGCTGCTGCATGGTGGAAACAGCAAATGCTTTTTAAGACCAGGGAAGTCCATCAACTCTAAGTAAATACACCGTCAACCATTTGTTTTTCAACATCTTTTGTCTTACCATTCAAACCTGTACTACCCAGCTTAAGGTGAGACTTAACTTTCCCTGAAGTTATAAGATAATCTTTGATGTAGAGTTAAATAAAGATTTACTGTATTTTCAGACTGCTTTTGGCCAGCACTGTAAAAGACAGAGGAGACAGACTCGCTTGTCCAGTATGTTATTCCAGCATGGCTGGTAGGAGACAGCTGCAGCTTTAGCTGTCAGAGAGTGCTCAAGTGCTAGGAAATGGGGTTGCTTGCTCTGCCAGTGAACACATAGACAGCTTTTCCTATAGCTCCGAGTGATAAAAAAGTTGGAGTTTTTCTAAAAGCAGCTCAGGAAGCAAACAGACCAAATTGCACAGTCATGTAGCACTTATAGGAAAGGGCACGCCTGGAAAAGGGACCAGAAACAGCAACCTTAGGCAAGGATGACCAGTTAGGAGATAGATACATGCACGTGAAGGAGGGAAAGAACCAAAAGGCTCAGATGCCACCCTGAACACCTATTGTATGGACTTATAGGAGCCCACTAGGCAGGACTCTGCTCCAGACACTGCTCACTGCATTGATTTGAAATATGCTGAGGTATTTTGTTGTCATTCTGGTTTATATAATTTGTTTGTTTGGGGTGGGGTTTTTTAAGGGAAGAAAATAGGTTAAAAAATAAATAGAGACAAGCATTACCAGTCTTTTCACATTAGATTTGAACAGCTAACAGAGCTCACACCTTTTATTCTTGCTGAGCTCTGGTCAGCACTCTTCTCTGAAAGCAATCATTTTGCATAGCAGTTAATCTCAATCACACATGGCTACTTAGATATTTTCAAATATGATATTAAAAAAAAAACAAAATCCAGCTACAGATCTCCCATGGGCAGAAATATGTTAGGCAGTTTTTTATGTACTGTTTTACAGGCTAGTTTGCAGGTCTGAATTAAAATAAAAAAAAAAAACTGGGGAAAATAATTATCCTTCTCAGAAATATGTTGACTTATAGAAAACTCATCCCAGATATAAATGAGATATAGGGTTCTTTCCCAGCCAGAACTTAGATTCAGAGAAGTTCTGGAGAGCTGAGACGTGCTCAGGGGTGACCTTATCACTCCTTTCTGAAAAGAGGTTGCAGCCAGCTGGCAGTCGGGCTCTTCTCCCAGGCAACCAGCAGTAGGACAAGCTGCACCAGCGGAGGTTTAGGTTGGACATTATGAAGAAATTCTTCGTAGAAAGGGTGATTATACATGGGAATGGACTGCTCAGGTAGGTGGTGGAGTCACTGTCCATGGAGGTGTTTAAAGAAAGACACTCAGTGCCATGGTCTAGTTGACATGGTGGTGTTCGGTCATGGGTTGGACTCGATCTCACAGGTCTTTCCAACCTAATTGATTTTGTGATTCTATAATACTATGTTAGGTAGAGGATTTGCTGATATCCCCAATTTTCCTAGACATTTATACTTCCTGGGCAAACACTGAAACACTTAAAATGTACCTATACTCACCATAGCATTTGGCTCCATTCAGCTGGGTTCACATGCTTATTTTGCAAGTGCCCTGCCTTTTTGGTGACCTTACTCTAATAGCCACTGGTATCTCAGATGTGTCTTTAAAAAAATAACTGTGCAGATCAAAACAGCCTTATGTCAAGCTTAGTTGTATTCCCAAACTCCATATTCTGATCCAAAATCTTATCCCGTGTACATTTGTACCATATTTATTCAACTATCTCTAGGGACTTGCCAAATGTATACCAAAATTTCTTGGTCTTACAAGAGAATCAAGTATACATTGCACTTAGAGACCAATATATTTAAATCAGATTTGGTGAGCTTAAATTTGACATAATTGTGTTTTCCTTAATTGTTTTTTTTTTCCCATATGGTATGATCATTGGCATCTGTCTTTGTTTTTAATCTGTTTAAAACTTCATTGGTATGGTCATATGAGGCAAGTAAATATTTTTTTCATGAGCCTATAAAACATCATTAGTTTATTTTTTCATCATGTCAGATTGGATAAGTATCTCTCAGTGCCTGCACATCTTCATGAGGCTTTTACTATTTATTTTGATTTAGACTAAACTAAAATGAAGACCTGTCCCAAAGCCCTGGGCTTTTTGACAGTCTTTAAAATACACAGTAATAAAATAGAATTAACAGGCTCCCTCAGTGATTTCCCGATGGCAATACACTGGTAACAGCAGAGAAACCACAAGATCATTAGTCCCTTCTGTTCTGCCCCAGCATTGCCACAGACACATCCTTTGCATCTCTCCCATCCCAAAATGCGAGGGCCAGAGGGCAATGGAGCAAGTAAGGATGGGATCCAATTGTCAAAATAATAACCTTGTCCATTCCCAAATGTCAAAGGGCAACATGAGTTTTGCAGGCTCATTCTGGACTTTGCAATTTTTGAGAAAAAAATATTTCCAGAATAGATAGTTTAGCATTTTATCCACACAGAGAATTAATATAGATTTGCTTCAGTAATGCAACCATTGTGTTGCTAATTCATTCTCTATTTTACAGAGTTAATGTCTCTGTGTAAACTACCCTGTTGTGAATTAACACCACCACAAAGTAGGCAGTTTACCCCAAATCTGAGGAGAGAAGGGTCTACACTGGGAGCATCAGGAAGCCCAGCACAGATCTGCCATAGATTAATTTTCCAGCTGATGAATCTTGAGTGCTTCAGTGCAAACAGTTCTGACTTGGACACTTTATAATAAATCTCATCTTTTGTCCATTTGAAATAACCTAAACCATTTCTCTCCAGCTTTATAAACTCATTGAAATAGACAAATTGTTTTCTTTGAATTTATTAAATGCCAGGAGAAGCAACAACAGAGGAAAACATTGTTCTGCATGGAAACATCTGCACAACTTTGCCTTTGTACACCCAGTTAATGCCACTATCATAGAGAGAAGAAAGCCACCACCAGAAGCACAGAAATTGTTTCTGCCGATGTAACCTGCACAAGAAACTCCAAAGAGTGCAGTAATGTGTCCACACTGAGCAAACCTGATATGAGATCTTAAAATGCATTGCCCCTGCAGTCTTTGCTAGCCAACACTTCACAGAAATAGGGAAATTTTCAGTTGCAAATAGGTTAAAGATTGATTTTTGTCTTTGAAAGCAACTGTTGTACCTATGAAAGAGGTGACTAACCTTGCCAGAGCAGCCTTCTGGACTGAATTGGACTGGTGATCTGCAGGCTTGAACCATTACAATTAGTGAGTCCTGAACAACAATAGTAATTGTAAGGGCTCGGTAGCTGCAGGACTGAGGCCACGGTTCTACAAATAAATGGGGTGCTGACAGAGAATGAGCAAATTAAGCAAGCAGAGTTAAATACTTTTACTCAAGTCATTTTTCTGTTCCACCCAGGTGATTCCTCCTTTTGCGTCCATGGCAAACACAACATCCTTTTTGGGTATGAGATGCACCTTGCTCACTTACATGCCTGCTCCTCCCTGTCCTCCAGCCTTCCTCACAGAGCCCACTGGAATGCTCTTTTACAGGAATTACGGTTTCTTCAGTGCAAAGATGACATATTCAGAAGAATCCAGAAATGAAATGAGGGTTCTCCCTCCTTACCCCAGCAGATCTTGAAGCCAGAGGGAAGACCCTCTATTTTATCTTCAGTGAAGTTAAGCAATACACATTAAAGATATCAACAGGTAAAGCAATTCAGTACAATCAAAATGCTTCACTCCTGCTACCATTGCTCTTGAAGTACAGAGAAACGGTGCTCTGGACACTATCATTACTTAACTAAGGAGGCTTAATAATTTAACAGTTAAACAGCCCCACTGCCAGCAGACAGCATCCTTGCCCGTGCAGGTTTTCCTCTTGTCCCCGTGCCACGCTGGAGGGGAGCGGGTCCCCACCGATATACAAGACAGAGATGGAGAGTTCACAGCTGGGGCAGCTGCCTCCTCATGAGAGCTGGGGAGGCCTAGGAGCTGTGGCACACTCTGTGGTGGGGAAGAGGCCTGAGAGTTCCTCCCCTGTGGTAAAATAAGGAGACCCCTGGGCTACCCTGCATTGCATTGGTGCCAGATGGTGGTGGATCAAGGAGCTGTAATGAGGTCTCCGTGGTTTCCCTTTTCCAGTATATTCCCCTTCTTTCTCCATAGCATCCCAAAAGTGAAAGTCAAGCACATGATCCACCGTCTCAGTTGGAAAAATGCCGGTATGCAACTTCAGTAAATATAACTCAGTGGTACCAATAAAATTGAAAACAGAGAAATGACATTAAAAGAAAGTATATTATTTTAAATTAAAAGAAAGTACATTATTTTAAATTACAATTTTTATATGTTCACTTTTATTGCCTCACTCTTTAAAATAAATCCAGGACCTGATTTACTTTAATAAAAGTTTAATTTCACATCTTGGTTTCAGTTGTGTACTCTTAATTTATTCTATGGCCAGCCTTCCAACAGGAAAAGAGCTAGAGCAGCTGTGGAGTTTTACAGGCAGGTTATACCCAAGTCACTGTAGTACAGTGGTTAAAAGCAAATTCAGTTGTAGCTTCCACTGCAGAGGAATGGTTTCTGTCTTTTGTCGTATGTATTGTTTTGAAAAAGTAGCAAAGATTGAAATGGAGCCATTCTTTACATCCAAAACTGTTAAGCAAGTGCATCGACATTTCTCAGTCACATTTCAAAGCCAACAGCAATGGCAGACAAATAGGGGTGTTTTAAAGCTCAAACCCAGAGTACATAATACACAAGTGACCCACAGCAGCACCAGAGAAGCCTCCTGCTTTCGGAAGCCCCAGCATACCAAGCATTTGGTATACCAAAATTTGAATTAAGCTTCTTTTAACTGAAAATTGTCAACTAATTTCAGAGCACAAAGGCAAATAACAATTACTCGCCTTGCTCCACAGCTGAGCAGTTGCTAACCTCAAGATCAGCCAACACACAAAAAAATGGATCCATTAGCAAAGTCAGGTTGGATATATGTGGGGTGACTGCTTATAAACAAGGGCAGAACATGACTTGAAGAAAGATTATCAGAAGCAACTAATATAACTACACGGAAGTGAAATTGCCTCTTTAAGCTACTGAGGATTCATAGGTCTCATATTTAAACCCTGCCTCGACACATCTGAAATGCAAGCAAAAGCCAAGAGATCCCCATGGACACACAGATGCACCTTGAGAGAGGCTGGACTCCACACAGCTATGCTCAGGGCTCCACATTTTCCCAGGGAGGACCTGGCAATCCCAGGCTGGAGCAAGGACTCCCCTCAGCCCCTCCCCAAGGGAGCACTTCATGCAGCTTCACTTTGGCCCAGTGAGGAAAGGCCTTTCTGCTCTGCTGCCACCTCCAAGCCCTTTGACCCTTTGACCACAGGGTCTCCTCAGGGCACCCTGTCCAGCCAAGGGCAGCCCACCATGCACTTCTCCCTCCCTGACCCTCACTGGCTCCAAGCCCCACGTTACTATCAGCAAGTGGCCAGGAGACAACAAAATCACCGGCATCCTCACAAGAATGCACTCTTACCTCAAGGAGGAGTGTCCTGCCAACCTCAGCCTGCTGTGGTCAGCAGCACTGCTCTGTGGAGCCCCTGCTCCAGGGGCTGCAGCTCCCCCCCTCACCACACACCTCAAGCAAAGACAACTCCCTTCCAAACACCCCTCCAACCTGCCATGGCTGGGGAAGAAGGAGCTCAGGTGAGGGCCAACCCCCACCTCCCACCTGGTGCACCAATCTCCCCCTCACTTGACACAGAAATACAGCTGAGACCTATTATTATCATTGGGGATGGGGGAGAAATAGGTGGTGTCAGAAATAGGTGAGGAAAGGGCCAAAGTCTTTCAAATGGGCAGCCGTAGGGCAGAAATTCCTGACCTCTTTCTCCTTTGTTTAACTATACTCTCTCCAGAGGTTAAGACCTATCCCTCAGTGGCTGCCAGGATAGGGGGGTGTGTGTGCCCACGTGTGATGTGACTGAGGCAGGTGACATTTGCTCAGGCAGGGCTGGAAATCACGTGAAGGACAAAGCTGCCTCTCTCAGGACCAGAATACACACAGCCAGGGCGGGAAAAATATATCTGGGATAAAATGGCAGGAGTTTGCAGATGCAAAGAATGAAAACAGCCCTTGTGAGACAGCTAAGCTCTTCATGTGTCAAACACCCACACAGCCCAGCCTGGCAGGAGACCAGCAAACCTCTGCCGTCTTGGCGTGCGACTCCCCAGCCAGCTTCATGAGAAGTCAGCACGCATAAACATCTTGTTTCTGAAGGGCTGATGTGCAAGCAATGAGCAAATCCCATCCTCCAGACTCACGGCAGAAGAGTAACATCACAGATATGACTTCAGATGCCAAATGTCAACATGGAACACACGGCTCTGCATGCATAGGGGAACAGATGCAAGCACAACTACTCCTGGACACTAGTCCCTGTGTTTATAAACCCGCTCAGCTCTCAGTTCAGGGAATCTGAATTCAACTCCAGGGGTGAGTACTTGTGCTCTGGCTGCTGACGGTCTTGCTCATTACCACAGTGTCTCTGCACTTGTGTAACTCATTACTAATGTATCATTCACAACAAGGTTCCCTATCCAACCACTCACAGCTGGTTTAGCTTTGCTGTGTCCTGACTGGTCTGCAGCTGTAGCATATCGGCACATGATTTTAAAACAAACAAAAGAAAACCAAAGCAACCCTTTTGCTCTTCTTTCTTCATTTTTTTTTGAAGGAGTGGATGAGAATCAGCCTATTCTTTCTGCAACAGCAGCAAGGATAATTTTGGTTTTAGTAATGTAAATCACGCAGTGATAGAGGTCAGGCGGAAGCACCCAAAACACTGTAGTACGGCTGTGCAGGCAGCCCAAAGACTCAGCTGTAAACACCTACTCAAGCCCAGATATGTAGTGGAGTCTTACATGAGCTACTGAAAAGAACAGGAAATAACATTATGTTTTATTTGTGTCTGCAGAGCAGCCCACAGCTCTACAAATGAAGAGATGGTGATTTCCTCTCATCAGCCTTAAAAAAGTACTAAATTGTAACCAAGGCAGCAGATTTGTTACCATCTGAAAGTTATCATTTCTCTATAGCAACCAGGTCCCTTCTGTCTGGCGGTTGCTGCCAGATGTTCATTTCATTGTAATTTAGCCATACACACAAGACACTGGCTTGCACTGCCCTTGTTCTGTTTTCCCTGTTAGCAATTCTCTTTGCTTCCTGGTCATGATTTCATTAGCAGTAAGTCATACAGCAGACAAGTGAAGTTGTGCAAAGCAGTTTTTATAAAGTGTGCTGATGGGCTGTGCTGCTTGCTGAAGCTTTGCAGATGGACAGCCTCCATGTCCTAGGTTGCAATGCTAACCTCTGCACTGGAGTAGGAGCCTTCTTGAAAGCTTTTTTTCCACTGCCCCTTGGGCAGCTGTCACTCATCTCCTCCATCTAAAGCAGTAAACCCTGCTTCCCCAGCCACACCCTGGATAACAACATGGACAGACTCCATGCTTGTAAAGCTAGAGCAACATCTTCTTCCAACATCTTTTGTCTTTGGCCTTCTCTCTCCCCAACCCCTTTTCACTGCTTGTTCTTGTTCCCTGCAGACTGTTTTTAATGCTATGCTTTAAAGGGATCTCACCTCTTAAGGAGAAGGCTGACAATTACAATCCATTTGAGACACTTCTGCATGTATAAACTGAGCTCTGATACCATCCCAAAGAAGCCAGCAGTTTCTATTCCTCATGTTCCTGCACTAGAATACGCTAACCTGTAAAGCTGAGCACAGCTTCAAATTTAGGCTTTACAAGCATGAACAGAGAAAGACAAATCCTTCATTTATTACTAAAATCCTAATTAAAAAAAAAAAGACTGGAAAAATAGTCTTGCCCTGTACTTCCAGAAGCAACAGTGCTAAGAAGATCAGTTTGCCTTATAGCTTACCAACTTATCAAAGTATTCCATTCAGCTCACCCACATCTTGCTTTCTAACATTAGCCAGATTTACTTTCCTTAATGACCAGCTTTTATGGCCTCATCTCTACATGTATTTACCCAGCTGCTCTGTATTTGCTAGGTGAGCATGTGTGTCACTTCATGTTTCAGAAGGGCTTTTAACCCTCGCCTCTGGGCAGTCAGGATTTCCTGCTCTGCAGCAGCAGGAACAAGGCGAGACAGGAAACACTGCCGGCTGCTGCCACAGGCTGGGAGGGAGAAAGGTCAGCGGCTGGGTTTGTGCCTTCTCATTATTCCCACATCCTCAGGATTGCGCCTAGTCAAGAACTGAGCTTAGCAAAGTGCCTTTTTATATTTTCAATATTTGCCAAACTTGAGTACACAACACCAGTGATATTCCTTGTCTTTGAACTTCTTTGAATACCTTATTGCTGAGACAGCACTGACTGATGCAACGGCAGTGCCGGATATCCACATGCTCAGAGTGTCTGTGTCACTCATGGGAATAGAGCCAAGCCCTTCCAGCTCCTGAAAGGGAGCAGCTTTATCATAGCCCTGTCTTGAGACCATCCATTTTATATTTTGCTATGTAGAAGTAATGTGGGAAGTCAGCCACTCAGACAAGCTACATGACATCGAACAGCAGAGTTGGGACAATCATTTGACATTCTTCCTCATTTAAAAATAGTTTTAAAATATTATTTTTAAACAAAAAACATTTTTCACCTATTTCCTACTTTGATCTGAAGTTCTAGAAGCATTGACTTGAACTTTACTTGATTACAGTCCCATCATCAAGTTTTGTTCATAATCTTTCTGCACACACACAACTCCATTGCTGTTTTATCCTTTAGAAGGCTGCCATGATACTTTATAGCACTACAACAAATACATTAATGTAGAAGCTGCTATGTCCCAATAAGGGGGTGGGACACTACTGCATACTACCATGAAGGTAGAAACAGGGAGACTGCTACTCAAATAAGGGGACCCCTGGTGGCCTAGTGGTTAGCATGCAGGACCCTCACCTCTGCGACCCAGGTTCGAATCCAGCCAGTCCCCGGGGCAGATGGAGCCCATTAGCCCTGTAAGGCCATCCATCTATGAGAAGGTCACTCTAAACAAACCTACGTCCTGAGGACCTCACTGCCATTGTCCAAGCTTGCTTGGCCCCGGCAGATGAACCTTAGGATTAAAGGGTGGGCTCAGTTCAGCGCAGGCTGTGTCTCACCTAAAAAATCCATTGCGCAGGCTGGAAAGGTAAAAAGACCTTTCCCCAAATCTTCGTTCGCGAAGACTGGCCATTATAGGCAAAGCTACTCAAATAGGAATGTTACACTGAAATTTATGAACAGCCAATTGAAATAAATTTAGCTTCATTCTGAATCAAAATGAAACATTCATAAAGTTTCCCATAAAAATATCAATGCTTTGTTTTTCCAAAGTGCAAAACCAAATTCATATATGAAACATTTCATAGCATTTTAGTAAAGGTATGTATTATTGCAACTTGTATTGGTAAAAACTGCAAGTAACAGTACAATTTAAAATATCATAGCCCCCCTATTTTTAAAAAGGAATATTCTTCTTTTAAAATTTATTTAAAAACTGACAGCACTACTATTTTTCAGAGACAGCATGGCAAACATCTTTGAGCAATACCGCCTCTGCCCTTTGAGCAGAGCAGACCTTAAAGATGAACATGAAAAAAGCAGCCAC
This sequence comes from Neopelma chrysocephalum, assembly GCF_003984885.1. Classification (NCBI taxonomy): domain Eukaryota; kingdom Metazoa; phylum Chordata; class Aves; order Passeriformes; family Pipridae; genus Neopelma; species Neopelma chrysocephalum. The sequence continues at coordinate 11,761,087 of NW_020897703.1, forward strand.
CTGCCAATTCTGGTCCCAATAGAGAGCCTAAAGAAACACATCGATTTATGGTAAAGGTAATATGAATTCAAAGTCAGTGCTGGGACTATAAGACCATAAACAGTGAAGCCTATAGTATTTACACAGCTGCAAGTTCAGATCCAACTTTTTATAAAATTTATGTATTACAAACAAAGAGAACACTTGTGGGGTCTGGCTGTCATCCTGAGACAAGTATATCATCATCTAAGGTCTTCAAATTGAGAATTGCTGGATCTAAGTAAAAATACTGCATTTTAATGCTGTTAATAGAAGGGAAACACAAATAAAATGCTTGGCTGTCAGGTAGTTTTCTCCCTCCTGTGAGCAAGCACACAAAAAAATTTGGATCATACTGAGAAATTGTGATAGTTCTACAAGGTGAACTCATCATTAGCTCTTCTGTCCCCTGCATACTATGACTTCTGCAGTTTTTGTGCAATATGTTTCAAGACTGAATTATGATGTTAAGACAAGACAGTTCAACAGCTCTTTCAGGCATTGTGGGATTTCAGCCATTCTGGCTTAAAAGGCATAAAGACTTTATAGCAATAATGCAGATAACGGAGAAATACTTCTGCTCACAATGGTGCATTAGTGCATGCAGAACTTTCAAGCAGATTCCAGGACCTTAACACGGAGGTTTTACGTAAGACATGAGCACAACAGCAAGAAATGAGATGCCTGTTGCAACAACTCAATACAACAGGTCTTTGAAATATGGGGAAGCTGAATAAGACAAGGTATGCTCCTGTGTTATATTAAAAGAACTTTCCAAGAGCAGTTGAATATGGTCACTGTGCTGCCCAAACAGGGAGTACTGAGGAGGTGAAATTTCTGAACCAAGTAGCCTTGGTGTTCAGGTGTGGTTTTGCCCTTCCTTCAGTGAAATTCTCTCACTTTCCTGTTTTGCAGATGGGACAAAAAAGCAGAGCTCCTATTAGCATACATTTACAAATTCAATCTCTTCTCTCTCTCTCCAAGTGCCAAAGCTTTCCTAATAGTTTTCCTTAGGTAAGAGTTCATCACCAAATTAAAGTGAAGCAATATGACAAGTTGGTAGAATGTATTTGTTTAGTTTCATCACAAAAACCACATACTTGTTGAGGCCAATTTTCTTTTTATTAATAATATAAGGTTCTGTAATCTCTTAACATTACAACTGAAGTTTTACAGTTAATCTCACACTAAAATGACAAACACTGTTTGGCTTTATTTGCAGAAAATTAAATTACAATCTTGATAAACATACAGTTCCAAGATTGAGAAGCAATTTGTGTTTTCTGGATTTCAGTGCTAATGTATCCCTGCCTTTGAGATTTGTTTCAGTTAATTAACATTGCTACGGAAGAACTATTTGGCCTGGCCTCTGTTCACAGCTGTAAGGCAAAGATGACATCTCTAACTTAACCAATATACTGTAAATCAAATCAAGACATGTTTTTCTTTGACTGCAAGATTTAGATCCTGGATCAACTTCTAACAGATTTGCTTCTTTCCCCTCAAAACTTTTATAAAGGTCTTTCTAATGTAAACATATTTTACAGTCAAGCCATAGTCAGTCTGCACCTTTCCTCCTTCAAAGGGAGAAGAAGCTATGTAATTGGAAGTAATTACAAGCTTAATTAAAACCGCTTGTAACTTACATATGGCCAAAATAGTCAAGCAAATGCAAAAGTCATGTGTTAGGCATCGACACCTCTGATCTGCATGGATCAAACTCCATCTCTGAACAGGCTGCAGCTATGGGAAGTGAAGTCTGTGGAAAGAACGTAGAGCTACAGAAGGAAGAGTGGTGGAAGACTGTAGTATCAGAGAAAGTAGGATTTCATTTAAATGGTGAATGATCTGTGTATATCTAGGCCTTCTGAAATTGCATTACATTTTTTTCTACTCTCACTAGGAATTTAAAAGTGAAGTTAAAGACAGTAATACATAAGTTTCAACTGTAGTTTCACTAAGCTCTGACTGGTTCATAAGACAGAGAAATACTCAGGAAGACAGTAATAGGGCAGCCAGTAGAAAAAAATATCCATTACATTTGTAGTTAATCTTTTTCTCAGAGCTATCCAGTGACAGTGCTTTGGGACCCTTATAGCCTGTTATTTCACTTTCCCATATGACAATTGACATACAGTAAAAATCTTTACTGCATTTTAAATCACTTCAGAAGTCATGTCTATTTAAAGGTTAGAGAGTATAAGGAGTTTTTACCTGTGTACATTCAATACAAAAAAGGGATGAGCAAACCATAGTGAGAAAATTAAAAAATGGGAAGGATATTGAAGAGCTGTGTTGTACTTTAGTCAAAATCTTAAGAGACCAGTATTAACTACGCTATGAGTACTTGTTCTAATTCTCTTTGTGCTGTCATTCTGCAAAAAAGCTTCACATACTTTCCTTCAAAATTAATTCTTCATAGTTAGACCTAAACTTTCACTGAGGCACATAAACACCCTTCATATTTACCAACTCCTAGAAAGGTCTCCACTTCAGAGAGATACAAGTCATCAGCAAGACACCAGCTGTGGCCCTGTGGTCACCACCGTGCAGCAGGTGAGATGAGGGAGCGCCCTGCACAAAAATGTGCAGATTCACTTTGCTGAGACACCTTTGTTTACTTAAGGAACACTTAACCACAGTGTGAAGGCTCAGTTTCCTGAAAGAGACTACACCTATTGTTTTGGTTACTGCTGAAATATGAACTCTGGGGGAGAGAAAAAATAATATATTTTTATGCTGAAATGTTGTGAGACAAAGAACATTCCAAATAAATGTAGCTGCATTGCAAGTATCACATGAACATTCTGCCTTATGACCTGCAGATCATAAAAAAGTTTAAATACCTTGACAGCATGCGTTTTTAAAGTGATGATTTGAGTGTTCATGTTTTTCAGTAATTTTAATTATAGCATTGAAATTAGTCTTTAAACAAGTTCAGAGTTGTCTGGTATGCAGTATTTTTTCAAGCACTTTAAACTCTTTTTGGTATATTACCAAAACTGAGAGCTAATTAGACAGTATTCTAAAATAGTTTAAAAACAAAAATGCAATTTATCTTTTTCTCCTCATTAAGGGCACTACCAATACAAAAGGTGTCCAAACTGACACTACAGAGCTGTGAAGCACTTGGCTAGAGAGACAGTGTCCTCAAAGGATAGTCTGTATTTCTTCTATCCTATGCATTTACATTAATTATCAAAAAGTTGGATAATTTGCTTTAAGAAAGAACCCACCTTAAAAATGGATCATGAGTACTGACAAATTCTTTTAGTTTATTTTACTGATTAATATTCAAGTTTCAATGTAAAAATGCTTACTCTCACATGATACTGATCAAGAAAATATTTAATTTTCATAAAGTTCAATGGACAATTAAAATTGTTGCTACTTGTGAAGTAAATAAATGATTCATAAAGGCCATAGGAAACTGTACAAAACTTAAATGGGAAATCTCACTTCCAGGATAACATTAGGTTGTTCACTTAAGTGTTTTATTAAACTGTTGAGACTGTTTCAAAAGACAGTGCTGGGCAGTTTCATTTGAATAGCCAAAACTTTTTTTTAGCTGATAAAGATATTTTGCATCTGTGCAAAACAAACAAAACAGGATCAAAAACCATACACACTAGGACTGAAGTACAGATGAACGCAAAATTTTGTTACAAACCTGTTTTCAACATACAGTGAGAAATGTCCATTGTACAAAACTTAGTGACTGACCTACAATTAATTTAAGATTATCCCAGCAATGCAAATACAACTCAGAACAGTTCAATTGTGTATAATTTTCAAGTAGTACTACAGTGAGAGACTACTGAGTTTTTAGTAATTTGACTTACACTGTCTCTTTGATCAAAGCCTACATTTGTACTCTAAGTATTTGCTGGTTACAAGTCTGTTACATACTTAATCCTTCAGTACAGTGAGGTACTCCTTGGTGTTCTCTCATCTGTCTCTTAGCAGCTTTCCTTTAGCAAGAGGCTGGGTTGAGCAGCTGCTTCTGTAGAAAAAACAGTTGTCAGTCTTTGTCCTCCTTGCAGGGGATTCTTTAAGTAAGAAACATCTGGCAGTATCCAGCATTGAAAATACTGTCAGCTGTGTTACACCAAACTTGGAAAATAAATTTGCATTTCCTGGTTGGTACTTCGTGCCCAGTGGGTTGTTTAAGAGCATTGTAAGTAAAAGTCCATAAACATTAACAGTGATGTTTACACTTTATTGGGGGAGGGGGAAGGGAGTAGCAAAAAATCAATGTAAGTTACTAGTTTTTAAAGTTTAATCTATGTTATATTTGATTACTGGGATATCAATACAATGAAAGTGGAGGAATTTCAACAGTAATTTTTAATTTTTAGTACATCATTTGTGCAGGGCTTTATAAAAGATTTTTGTTTCCAAAGATATTATTGGGGTCCACATATTCTTTAACAGATCTCAGCATTCCCAAGCCAACATCAGAGATGCTCTCCTTCATCCAGCGCTTCCGCAATTTGCCTACTGGAAAAACAAAAACAAAGTGTTTCAATATATGGCAGGATTCAAGGAGCCAATCAATCTTGCAAACATGAATGAATAAACACTGTGTGATAAATGCTTTTATTCAAAAATGAGAAATGTTTTGCTTTATTTGATTTATTGAGCCCACCAGACTATCAAGCTCATTAAGCTCAGCATACTCCCAGAGGAAGACTGTGTTCCACAGTCTACTTTCTTTAGAAACTATGAAATTTAGATGAAGCTTAGGCTGCAATCACATGTTCTATTAAGACAGGGAATCAGTATAAGTTTTAAAAAGCCATGAACTAATTTTAACTAGGAAACTGTAGAGGAGATTACTAAAAAGCAGAACCCCGCATTTCTTGATCTCTTTAAACTGAAAACAAAACTCAATAATCAAGCTTAAACCAGTATAGGTTTAAATAGCAAAAAATCGTTTCCTACAAAGGCTTAATATTTAATTCAAAAACTTCTGTGCTGGCTGGTAATTGCTCAATACCATTGCACAAGAGCTTAGTTTTTCATGTAAAAATATTCACTACTTATAACAAATAAAAAGCAAAGCTGAAACAGTCTTTTAAGAACTCCACTGAATTCTCACAATAGTCCTGTTAAATAGCCGAGTGTTCACATGCTAATTAACAAAATAGTCAACTCTGATTAGCAGATCATTCAAAACTAAGGACATTTTTTCATTAAACACAGTCTAGCATTTAACTTGTCAGCCTGAAACACAATTCATTTGTCAATACGATACAATATAGTAAAGGTTTGAGAGACAGAGGCTTTAAGAGTATCTGAAGCTAAATTCAAGCCATCTTTTGTGCCCTGTTTTCAGGGTAACCATCAAACTGTCATCAGAATAATGAATTACAGGGACACCTCTGGAGAACAGAGTATATTTGTTTATACCTTAAGGAATATGAGCCAGTCACAATGCCAACAGAAAAAGCAAATAATGTGAGACAGAATGAAATGTGCACTTTGCTAGAAAACAACTATTAGCTGCATGTGTGTCAAGAGCAAAGACCACAACTGAAGGACAAAAGAATTTGTTATGTGCTATATTTGTTATGTGCTAGGATCTGTGCTGTATTTTGTGGACCCAGCTCAGGAAAAAATCCCCATCTGTAAATATACTATCGCTACAATGTGACTGCCTGAGCAAGCTGATGTGGTTGAATTTTACCTCAGAAAATTTTAATACTTTACAAAAAAACCCACATCATGGATGTGGCTTGACCATCACCTTAAGTCACTCACACTGGCTTCTTACACAAGCAGCTGAAGAACAGTCATTACTATTCTCAACTGTTATCTGTAATATAGTTTCAGTGAATGTATTCTGTGGTTATGGATGTAATTGTCCTGAAAAGACTGCAAACAACTGCTCCAACAAGATGGAGCACATTAGAATCACAGCAGGATGCCCAACAGCTAGCATGCCTGCCTCTTTTACACCTCCAGTAATAATGTAATTCCACAAGGAACTGAACTACTGTCTGAGCAGCACCAAACAGTCGTTGCATATTTAATGAAGTCACTCACCAAGTGCTGGAAAACAGAAGGTGCTTGGAGTGCATCATTAGTTCTGTCAAAGTGATAATTTACACATCTATCTTGTCAAATTTTCTATGGTTTATACTTTTGAGATAATAAATCTAACATACATCTGATTAGTGAACTGGAAAGAAAAAAAGCTGTACTACAGTTACCAGCAGTCCTTCACAAACATGCTCAACGCAAAGATTTTAACCCTTTATAACAGCAAAGCTGATCCTCTGCTCCTACTGTTCATGTCAATAAGATATACATGCATTTTTCAACTACTCAAGTTTTCATATTAGAGTTAAAAAGTATTGAAGCAACCTCTCAGAACTCTAAGCTGGCCCATCAGACAAAACGGAAAGTAGACCAAGTGAAGGAAAGGCTCTACGCAGATGAGAGCAGCACTTAAAAAAGGCATTTATATATTGTTTCACTTCAGGTTAGTTCTGCACTATAAATATTCTGTTCCTCCTCCTCCACAGGACAATCCAATTAGCTTCAAGGATGAGAAGGGAAAAGGAGGAAGAAAATGCCATACTAGTAAAAGATGTTACTGTGAACATAAAAGTAATTCCAAGTGACCAAGTTGCTTACCTCCACTCCAAGGCTGGCCAAAGAAAAGCTTTGAGCCAAGGAAGCCTTAACTTCCCTAACAATAAGGTCTCAGTTAAACCTTATTTTATCACAGACTAGAGAAAGCCAACTTCCCACTTCTAGCCTAGAGAAAGTAGACTTTTAGTTTTAGCCCTATATGATGCCATTTATCTAGAACTGACATGAGACAGTGCACAGAACAAGAATTGATACAAGCATCTAGCACTTATAGGCTTTCAGCAAAATATGCTTTTCTCAATTAAAACATGAGATCCAAATCACTTGATTCTATAAGCTACATCATAAAATTATTAATAAGGTTCTCAAATCAGCATAACATTGTACAATCAATTTCTAGTAGCTTAGAAAGTTACTACTTGCCAACTCAGCTTCACACACCATTATGCACACAATCCTTGTTGCCCCAACTGGAAACAAATACAGCCCTCCCTTCTTGGATCTTCTCCTCTGGAGAGACTTAATCTTGCACCTGAAGGGAGGGTGTCAAGAGGATGGAGCCAGGCTTTTCTCAGTGGTGCCAAGCAATAGGGCAAGAGGCAATGGGCAGATACTGATGCACAGGAAGCTCCACCTGAACATGAAGAAGAACTTCTTTACTGTGTGGGTGACCATGCACTGGAACAGACTGACCAGAGAGGTTGCACAATCTCCCTCACTGAAAATATTCAAGAAGTCCTGTGATGCAATCCTGTGCAATGTGCTCTAGGATGACCCTGCTTGAGCAGTGAGAGTGGACCACTGTGGTCCCTTCCAACCTGACCCATTCTGTGATTCTGTGATTTTAATTATCCAATATGAAGTACAACAGAATTAGTTTTCAAGTTTTACAAGTGGCAGGTGGCCTGTTCCTGAGGTGTGCTGAGCAGTTGAATAGTGCCTTAAAAAATTCACTGCCAGGAAGCCAGAAATCTCCAATCTGAACTGCAGTCTATTACATACAGTACAAACACCCTGGCACGGCAGGGAGCCTACTTCACACAAGGTACTTAAGATCAGAAAGCCAAGAAGCTTGTTCAGTAGCAACTCTAGAGAGTCCAACACCAGTTTTATTTTTAAGTTTTACCTATCATTCTAGTCCACATATGAAAGAGAAACACGTGAATTGGCTAAGTAACTTTTTCCCAGCTCTGATACATGCTGGTCCAGCCCTTAGCTGGTTTCACTGGCAAAGTTGTTCAAGCTTCCATTGCTCTTTTCACTTGATCATTTTTGAAAATGCATCTGGATGGCTACAAAAGTCTGGCTGCTAAAATGGAGGTAGCAAAGAGCAGGCAATTGTTTTTCTCATTTTTGGAATATGAAGTACTAGGGCACACATGAACAGTCTTGTAAGGAAAGTTTTCATGTAGCTGACTGAGTCCAGGAATAAGTCTACACCCATGCAGAGTATAAATTTATAGCATTGTGTGGTCCCCGTGGAAATAGGCTCTAGTGGCACTGCACTTGGCTCTAGACTTCCTCTGCTCCAGCCCTTTCAACTTGAAGAGGCAGTTACTGCATAACAATAGCTTTGCAAAAGGAGCAGCAGTGACAGGTCCTAAGAAGGATGGGGCTCTCCAGCTGTTGCATGCTCTTCCTGAAGCTAGTAGTCTCTACAGGAAACAGCTCTCTGCTTTTAGAAATTAACACGTTGTTACTCTTCCAGGGAGAACTCTGCAGTATTGAGAAAGGTCAGTGCAGTAATGTAATGCATGGTAGCACTGGAGTATATTGGACCAGTGTACGTACGTCAAGTCTACTACATCAGTAACATCATCACCACATCATCTTGCACATTTTTGCTTGGTATCTTAGTTTAAATACTTTCAAGTTCTGTGTTGATGAGTCAGGAAGTTCTTTGCTTTTTCATTTTTTTGAAAAGGCACTGAAGATGACTATTTAGACTTTCAATAGACCAAGGAGGAAAATACAACTGTGTTATTATATTATTTCACATAAAGTTACTCCATGTCTAACAAATGTAACAGTTTCAACTCATTCTAATTAGTAGAGCAAGCTCTAGCATGATCAGTCTGCAGTGCTTAACCTAAGGGTAGAAATACTTTTCCTGTTTAGAAAAGAATGTGTTCAACTCCCCCCAAAAAGGAATTTTATAATTTCAGATTTTGTATAGTTTGTGTGGGTTAGTTACTGCAGTGTATAACTTAAGCCACAGCTTCTTATTGATGCCAAAGAACTGCAGTGTCAAACATGCACCTGAATGCAAATAAGGTGTAGGGTTGTTTGGTTTTTCCTTTGTTTTCTTTTCAGGGTTTTTGGGGTCTGTTTGGATTTCGTTGGGTTTTTTTTTAGTGTTGTGGGGTTTTTTTCCTTTTTTTTTTTTCCCCCTCTATAAACTGCCATTGATTCTATAGCTAAACCTATGCAGGGTGGACTACATGGTTAACCTTTACTCTAGTCAATCTGTCTGGAAAGGAGGAGAAAATTAGTTCCATTATGTTAAGTGGCTAAATGGGGCTATTTTCCTCCACCCCCCAGTCTGATAATTGTTTCCTTAAGTAACCACTTTTAATTTACACAGTCCCTGAAAGGGAATCAATGTATCATTAATTTTTACCCTGTTCTTTAGTTTTATAGGGGTCCTTAGCTTGGTAATACAAAAGGGATTGGGTCCAAATGCAACCATCTCCCTTCTGGTGCTGTACCCCAAAGGGGTTATAGTTGTGTTTATATACCAGTCATACCTACTCAGCATATGTTATTTCATACATACAAAACTAGGCATGTTTAATGAAACAGGAATTCAAGAATGAAAGGTGTGACATCATATGGGTGTTTTTAGGGCTTGCCATAAATGATTAGAGTAATTATTTATCTACACCTAAACTTGTATCTACAAGAAATTATCATTCGAAGTGGTGCTTTTTAAATGCTAACTTTCTAAACACTAACTGTGGCTCTCTAGCAACCCTTACTTACGTGACTCTCAAATCTGAAGATGTGCAGTGTCCAGAAAGGCAGAAGGATCAAAGCTGTGCTTGACAATGTCCACTATCCCTTTCTAAGTGTAGGACATAGGCCAGACAAGGTGAAAACCAAAATGGGGAGGAAGGAAGATATTTCCAAAGTTAAGTCCTTCTGAAGCTACTCTTTGTAAAGTTAAGAGCATCATGATCAGTACTCAACTGTGAATTGTAGCCACACGTCTACCTGTAGTTCGCCCTTCCCCAAATGTAAAGTAATGTAGAGCTTTACACAACCCAGACTGTCATATATGGCCACTTCTTCACTAAAGGAGTATATGAAGATTGACTTTAGCAGGCTTTGTATTTCCCATAGCCTCGAGTCCCAGACTACATCTGCTTTCTTTGATACACAAACCCAGAGCTAAAATAGCTCCATTTATCACAGTATGATTGTAGCCAGACAAACCAGCCTGTCTGTTTCCAGATAGTGAAAACAACTGTTATTAATCACAATTACAAGATAAATACCAAAAGGAATTGCACCAGTATTTTCTTATACCCCACACAATAGACCAGTCTTAGTGCTAAGAGTGACAAGGTCAGTAAATAAAACTAATACTATGAGGCTAATTCTCAGCAGCACATCTACTAAGCATTGGAAAAAATTAATCTTAGATATTGTACACAATGAACTGCCAGACAAAAACACTCAAGGCAGAAAATACTTATCAGTATCAGAGGCAGTCATGCATACAACAGGAGCATAAGAAGTCAAACAGAAATCCAGTTTTCCATAGCTGTGAAGTTATAAAGTTCAAGCGTGCGAGAATTTGGAAATGCTACATAGTATTTTTTTTTCTTGTTCAACACATGCTGTAAGCAAGGTTTTATATAGTGAGTGCAAATACATCCAAATGTGTGACAAGCTCCAGCTGCATGTGAGTTAGTGGATGAAACGCTAGTCACAGTAAAATACAGCTGCCACAGCAGGGAGAGCACAATAGCACATCAAGTGGGTAATTCCACATCACACGTGCGAGAACTGACAGGTCCACTACACCACCATATTAAAGATTTAATCAGAGGACAATAAGAGCATATCAAACAAAAAATACTGAAACTGTTTCCACTCGTTATCACCTACACATCCTGGTACTGCTAAAGCAGACTCCTTTGTGTGTTTCCATCACAAAGCAAGATGCCTGAAAACAGCCACACCTAAAAGTTTCAAGTCTAGGAAGTCACCAACGTTTTAAAGCACAGCTTCTGCCCTTCATATTTTTCCCCAAAGAGAGCTTTGAGAATTACAAAGGTTTTGTCTAGTTTTAAACCATACACTTCCTCTTTGCCCTTATATCTGTGGCCAGGCAATGCCCCAAGAGAACAGAGAGAAGAAACACAGCAAGTTAACCAGTTTCAAGAAGGCAGTGGCACAAATCAAACTGACCTCACAACAAGTCTTCCTGACATCCAAGGTTACAGCATTACAAAGGACACGTAGTCAAATTAGGCTATCAAAGTTTGTGGGAAAAGCATATGTAAAGCATCAAGTACATGAAGTATCACTTATACATGACTTTGATTCTTAAACTTAATATTGAAGCACAAAATACCTTGTGAAGACTCTAGCAACACAGGACAAGTAATCCCCAAACTCCACGAGAAGAAACTGAATAACTAGAACTTATCAGACAACAAGCCAGTAATATCAACACTTCCATAACATCAATTATGCAACAATGTTAGATTGCAACATAGCCCAGTTTAAAGTCACTATCTCTTTTATGCAAATACTTTGCCTAAGTGCTCTGGAATTTGGGCTAACAGCATTCACTGAGCCACAAGGGACTCTAAACTGTCTTAAAATTGCGGAACTTCCATTTGAAGTCTTTATAACTGAATATATATCTGCACAAAGATAAACATAAGTTGCTTAAGACAAACTGATCAAACTAGCAAAGGAGTAAGAAGTTTCTAGAAAGAATCCCAAGAGATGTCCTTCTCCCTTGATCCTCCCCCAGTAATTTCACTAAATGCCTGTGATATATTTTTCAAAGTTCTACTATAAACTATTTTATGTACTCACGAATATTTAGCAATATCAAGGAAACTAATATTATACTGAGAATATTACCTCCATGGTGATGTGAAAGACTTCCTCCATTGGCAAGTATTTCTTCTCTAGCAGCCCTCTAAAATTTGAAAGATATGGTATTTATTCAACAAATTTGCACAAGATGTTTTGATTTCATGAAATGTTTGCTATTGCAGTCATACGCACAGGTGTATGGAAAGTTTCAGAAGTAATTAGGGCACACAATACAGGCAAAGATCAAGTCTGCAAATAAATGTAAGTAAGAATTTTCTAAATACACGTTATCAAAGCCACAATATCTCAAGTTGCATCGCTTACAACAAACATATTACTCCCAAATAGAATATTCTGGATTGCTTTCCCATTGCTAAAACTAAAGTAGTCCAGTGGCTGGGATGCTCATTTGAAAGACAATTAAGTTTCAGCAAAGAAGCCTGAAAACAGGCTCACCAGAGTGATTCAAGATCCTTATTCAGATTAGAGTTTAAACTCAGATCTCCAAGATTCCAGTTGAGGCAGTAAGGTATTTTACAATTGACAACCCTTTCATGGGTGTAGTTTATGGCAGAAAACAAAATTTAGTTTTTTATTGTAAGAATTATACAAACACTTTAAAGTTCTAGAATCTTCTTTGCCATCCACCTCTGATTATGAATGGTTGCAGAGATCAGAAGCTGTAACAATGAAAGCCTTCCTAAGCACAAGCACTACGTTTTTTTCAAATAAGTGTACTTTTTTAGGAATAACATATATAACTGCACCTATGCAGTTAGAGATTTTTTCAGTCTGCCACAGAACACATATACTTGATCAACAAACTCACTTTATTAGGTTAAATTTAGTTACTATAATGGAAGACATGCATCCAGGTAATCACACTGCTAAATAATTCCAATAAAAAGTAGTATCTAGGTATTAGTAAAGTTTCATTAAATAAGCACTCAAGTATTACATTCTTCAGTGACCTACACGCAACAGCATGGGAGCCTCAGAACTTGTAGATAAAACTTTGCTTGCCAAATTCAAGAGAAATTTCTAAAGAATAAGCATGAGAAGAATGATATCCTAGTTATAAATATTGACTATTTCTCCACAGTCCTATTAGCAATTTTCTGGTGCTGAAGTTTGAGCATATGAAACAGAAAATAGGACAAAAAGCAGTTTGGCCATAGTCCTTCTAAGAATTTACATCTTCAAGCTAACAAGGATACTAGTTTCCCCTAACTAGGTAAGTATAACATTTCATCAGCCAAAGTGTCAAGCAGAGTTATTCCAGAGCTCTTTGGAAATGTTGAAGCAGCTTACAACTGGTCTAACGCACCAGACTTAGACCAGCACTTATCTGGGCCTAACAAAATAGCATGAGACACTCCCATTTCATTATGCTCTACATGCAGCACTATTAATAAAGTATGATCGTGGTAAGTTTTACCACGCATTTTACAGACTGAGTATTAAGAAAAAGAAGTAGCTTTGTAAATAATGGAAATAAGGAAGACTAGGTTCCCATGGATTTGGGTTTTAAGGTTTAAAGTTTCTGTCATGCAAGAAACTCCAGGTCAAGCTTTCCTATACTTCAGTCAGAAGTATTCATCTACTGATGCCTAAAATAGTCACTTGGTAGTCTTTTCTCTCCTTGATGTACTATTAGCATATACCTCTTTTCCTAGCTGCTAATGATCAAAGCTTTATGAACAGACTTTTAAGCTCTTTCCTGCAAAATTCCGTTAGCTTGGCCAATTGGTTCAGCATATATTACAGGACATCAGCTTCTCTCCTGTAACTACTGTTCTTTTATACATTACCTCAATTTGTTCATAGACATGAATAGGATCACTAATTCCTCTGTAGTTAAAGGCAAAGTAGAAGTAGACACATGCACCTGCATCATAAGTCTGTGTCACCCTGTTGAAGAGAACTGTATTACAAACAAAACTTTATGATATTAAGCCAATCACTATGTGACATTACACAATTTATCACGTCACTTATCTTATTCAAAAAGGTAGCATCTTTTTTTTTTTTTTTAACATTTTTACCCTTTTTGGTCATAATTCATGAGTTGACGCTCTTAAATCATTAAACTTGACTCTTGTACATATAAGCAAAAGTTTAATCAAGTACTACTAATCACTTGAATTCCCCATTCTACATGTAATCCACTTGCAGTTTCAAGAGGAAGGTCAAAATTACTAACATTTGTGATATCATTACTAGATCTACTTTACCTGCTAGCTAGCAAGTTTAATGACCTCTTCCTTAGTTCTCTTACTAATCAAAGATTCAAGAAAAATTGTTGAGATTGTTGGCTTACCTACAGGTGGAAAGAGGAGCAAACTGAACACCCTTTTCTTTGCATTCTCTTACTATCCTTTCCTTTACATTTCTACAAAGGTCCGAAACCCTGTAACAGAAAACACATTAAAACATAAAATTTTGATATGTGATTTTATACAACTTCTAGAAAAAAGAACCTCAGAAATCTTTTAAAAATCATAACCTAATACAACATAAGACTATCTTCTAAAGTCAGAATGAACTAGCTCTGTTCTAATAGTCCTCATGAAGACCACTGGTACTGCTTTTTCTGCACTTCTGAAGAGCAAGTTTACTTTGAAACAGAGTACCTAAAAGCTCTTTTTCATAACGAAGAGGTGGTAAAAGTGTTCCAAAAAAAGGAGGTTACCTACTTCTGTATGTTTTTACTAAGTTTCTTAGCAAAATAGCCTCAAATTTTTGGCAAAGTAGTTGACAAATACAGTAGAAAACTTGAGAACTCGGAGGCCTTTTAATGCTGCAAGGCCAAACCTGGAGATTCTTCAGCTGTACACTAGTCTGCCAGCTTGAAATGTTATAATTCTAATATGGCAATGAGCTATTAAACCTTGTCATAAGCCATACTTGTTCTGTTTTTTGGGTTTTTTTTGAAATCTTCTAGGACAGTCCCAGGTGCAACCAAAGATGCAACTAAAAGAAATCCCTGTTTTTCAAATCACCATTTCTTCAGTAATATGCTCTCCTCTCCCACAAAGGTCTGTAGTGGTATACTGTACAATTCAGATTAAGACATTTTTACACAGATTTAAAACTACTTTAAAGATTAACAGAATACAAGAGAAACTTAAATCACTTAATGAATAAGCAAGTCAGCTAAATATGTTATTCAAATATCTGCTACCTGTAAGGAACAAGTTAATCAGTATATGGAAAGTTACATGGGTCTTATGAGTCAAAGTAGAGAAAGGTTTTCAAAGCATTTCCTTTGGTGAGGATAATTTTAAATATTTTCTTATGTTTCAGATAAAAATAAGTTCTCTTCTGAAACAAGGGAGATGCAAAACAAATTGGTGACTAAGCAGTTAGCATGCTTCAAAATCTATAAAGCCAAACTAAAATGAAAACCACTTTTGCTTTAAAATTGCCCTAAAACTTCTTCCACTCACTTAATATAACTTTGCCAATTTTCAAACAGGGGTTGGAATTTATCACTGCCACTAAATTCAACAGCAAGGATACAGGCTTGCCAGTTTAAGTCATCAGACTTTGCACTGAATGCTGTAAAGCTTTGATTCAAATCACCTTAGATCCTGCTTAAGAGACTTCCAGCTTACCAAATGGACAGAAGCATCCAAACTGATTTTGTATATTAAACTCTGTTGCAGTCAAATGTTTCTCAACCACAGCTAACAGATAAAATAAGCTTAGGAAAAAGATCTTAATCTTGGGCAAAAGTTACCTTTTCAGTTTTTGTTTCCCTACGTTACTGGAGAAAGAAAAAGCTTATTTAAATACACTTAAAAGTTTTTTTTATCTTCACTACAGACTTCTCTGTTTGAAATATGCAGCTGATTCCACACACATGGCTGCTCATCACCCACTGCAGTTATTGTCACCAATGTGCAATTTCAATTGGCAAATTCAATGTGCAATTTCAAGTTCTAAATTTGTTACAATAAACTAACTTATGTAGAAATATTACTGAATGCTTGACACATTGCATTTACAAAATCCTGATAGGTAATTTACTAGCAACTTTAGCAAGGATGCATAGGTGCAAGACTTCAGGCACATCAGGGAGCATTAAATAGACACAAGGCCTAAACTAAGTATCTCCATGAGCAACCATGAGTTAGGAATAATTTGAATGAAATCAGGTTTTAAGAAATTCTAAAGAGTAATCACAGTTTACCTATCCCAAGGAACAGATGTCTCAAATGATTCTCCTATTATATAGTAATCCAGGCCCAAGTCCTAATAAATAGAGTGAGGAAATTATCAGTAACATTCAGCATCAACATCCAGTGTATGCAACACAGCTAACAATTGAACAACTTTTTAGTTTCTATGAGAAAAACAGAAATCCTAATTTAGCAAAACCACCCATCCCAGAGACGTAAGTTTATTATTATGGAAATAGGGAGGCTCTTTAAAGACAAAGACAACAAACATTTTGATGTCAAGGCTATAGTGAGGCAACTTGTCAGACTGTCAGTATGTCTACACTAATCAAATACTTGTACAACTACAGTATCAAGCCAAGAGCTTCACTGTGCTAACCATCATAACAGCTTCACTGTGCTAACCATTTCATAAGAAATATTTATTTAGAATGTAGTTACTATCTAGGTAGAATAAAGACAAATATCTTCCCATTTTACATACAGCCTGCTGCAATAGAGGGAAATTCAGTGATTTCTCCCTGACTATAAAAGACAAATAAAATCAAACACTTGGGATATGCATATTATTCTGAAAAATAAAAAATCTCAAATAGTAAGACTAACATTCATAAGAACAGCTGCAGCAGTTTAGATAAAAGGTCCATTATGTTGGAATTCTGATTCAAACCACAGTCATAAGCAGATCTCCTAAGAGTAAAAAGCCAAGTGAGCACATGAGTATTTCAAGTACTCTCCAAGACTGATTCCACTCAACCTGTGGATTCTTCAATCTAATTTTCTCTATCCTTTATGAGAAACTATTTCTTTAACAAGAATATAAATTAATATCTTCATGGTATTTTCTAGATGAAGTTCCATGAATAATCACTAATCAGAAATGGAAGATATATAACCTCTAGGAGAAGTCTGAGATATCATCCAAGGCAACCTGCACTTTGATTTCAGAGAAAGCATCTTCAAAAAGACATCTCTATATTTTGTTATAATAATTAACAGAAGTTTCAGCAGACAAACAAAAGCTGACCTACCCGAAGGTACGCGATGACAAATGTCAGCATGTATCCTCTCTGTCCATTATCTTCTCCTGCTGCCAAGCCACTGTAATTTACAAGAATTTAATTAACTTTACAGCAAAGTAGTCACCAGTTTACAAAAATAATTATAAAATAACTTTGATTATTAAACACTTGTGCTAGTTTAGCTGCCTAAGATGTGTTACAATAGTTGAAAATAGTAGGGTCTCTTCACTAAAAAACAGAACTTACTTCAGACCAGACTTTTAACTCTTTGCATTTGTCTTTTCATTCAATAACCAGAAGAGAGATGAACATAACAAAACATTTGATTAAATGTTATGTGATCTAAAATAACAGTCTTCAAAACTCACAAAAGAGCAGAGAAACACAAGCTAGTATATCCAGGATATTAATTTACAGGAACATGTGTAACTACATTTCTAAGCATGTTGTTGTGCACTTGTATGCTCCCAGGTCATGGGAGCAAGACTCCCGACTTAAGATCCCAAAAGTGTAAGAGATGTAAATGAATTAAAAAAAACCCCAAAACACAAAAGCCATAGCACTAAAGAAAAAGGAAGCCTTGCTTTCACTAGTCTATCAAGGATCATTATGAAAGCATTTGTTTTTAACTATTGGTTTCTAAGAATAAGAAAGTGCTATGTATCTTAATCAGTCTTTCTAGAAGCTCCCATAAATCCCAGAAAGGTGTGTGTGTGGGAAATCAGATATCCAGAAGGATAGACCATCCTGAAGAAGGATAGACACATTAGACTATAAAAGCCTTAAATGGTTTAGCATTTTAAACCAGGTTACACCATTAAACACTTAACTAATAGCCTTAACTAAGCAGCACAGACAGCACCATCTTCTAACAGATCTAATACAGACAAGTGTCCCTTATCAATACACCATCACCTTGAAATACCAAAATACAAAAGGATTCGTGGTTGAAGTGATAGAAAGAAAGCACAATGAAAACACAAATTTCAGAAAGGATAGCCTTGAAATGGATAAAACAATACTTATATGTACATTTGTATAGCTGAGACCAATATTAGCAAAAACTTTCTTAAAAATAAAAAGTACATTCTTGACAAATCACACTTTTGATGATGGTTTTCATCAATCATGCTTAATCAAAGCAGAAGGAAAGAAACTACCTGATCACTACTCAGCCTGCCACTTCAATGAGTGTTTTCTGTTCCTTTGTAAGGACACAAAACAGTCTATGGGACAGAAAGTCACTGCACTCCTTTAACCAAACAAGCTTCTTGTATTCATATGCTCACATCAATTCTGCAAAAATTTAATATTACCCTTATGATTTTGCCTCCCCCTTCTGTAGTCAAAATGTAGAGTCTAGTATTGCAAAACAAGCCACTTCCATGACAATAAGCAATTAAAAGGGCTAGTTTCCATTTTAATAACATCAATTCTATATTTAGTAAAATATTGTATTGCAATACACAAAGACCTGAAGTTTTACAGTACAGTTACCTAAGAGTTACTGCAAGCCTTATTTATCAAAGAGAACATTCAATAGCTAATTGATTGCTGCCACTTCAAACTAGTAAACTGAGAACATATCCATACGGTAATCACTACAAAAATACAGCAGACCTATTTCTTCCTGGAGAGTTAATTCCCAGCTTCACACTGAAAAAGTTCTTTGAAAAGCATACCCAAACTTGGTGGCAATATCATAGACTTGTTTTTCATGTTGAAGAACCTTCTCTCTGTCACCCTCAAAGAGCAAGGTAGCTACACACAGTATGTTGGGATCAAATCCTTTAAACTGCAAAGAGAGACAAACTTTGCATTATTCATAGTCTATGTGGTAGAATACAAGCAACAGTTTTTTAATTTCAAATACATGGCATGTGCCCTGGCCAGTAAGTGTTGCTGCAACAAAGAGGAAAGACTGGGAAAAAAAAAATCTTTCAAAAATTTACTCCCAAAACATTTAAGTTTTTCCTTTACAGGACACAAGCCAACTGAAATAACAGAAATTATCTGTCACCTTTTTCCTCCTGTTAAAAAGCAGGATAGACATAACAGCTGTCTACCTATGCTGTAAAAAACCCAGGTCTTAAATGTTTTGAGCAATAGAGACATTTATATTCTATCAACTATTCATGTATTAAAGCAGGAAGATGACTATGACCACCATAAATGTCACAGCTCTAAAAATAGTTGTATCAGCCGTGTGCCATAGAAAATCCCAGTACCCCAATAAAACATTCTGAAAACTACTGCAAAGCTGAATATACCTCACCAGGCAAAGGATCTGTCTTATGCACTAGTCCTACAAAAACAGCATAGCTAATAAACAGAAATACTTTTACTATAATGATAATAGACCTTTATTTCTGTCCTTGGAGTTTAAGATGCTATTTACAGTCCCTTCTTGTCCTAGAACCACTTGTATTACATTTAGTATGAATCCTTTCATCTATTCTGCCATCTTTTGGCTGTAATGCTCAGTTAACACCTTATAGTTGTCTTTAGGAGGCACTGGAGGAACTACAGTTCCTAGCAACACCTAGCATTCTTCTATCAGTGAACATTCCCAAATTCACAGATGAAATAAGATATAAGATGGATTTGAGTATATTGGTCCCAATAACACCTGCAATAGTAGTCTCAGGATCATTAAAATTATTCCTTTTGTCTACTGCTACCTCCCATCCCAGCTGGGAATTTCTCTTAAGTAGCAGTTGCTCATATGCACCAGGGGAGTGAGCCCTAACATAAGAGCCAAGGATTGGTCACCAGCCTGGGATCTATGCATCAGCATAACATAGCATTTCTCTTGTTGCTCCATAGTTTTTTTTCTCCTACAGAGCTGAAAGAATTGTAATTGGCATACAACATCCCTTTGTGATACAATATCCCAAGAAGCAGTGATGTTTGTTGCTGACTGCAGAAGCAGTAGATACTGCCGGCTTAGGATTGCTTCAACCTGACAACAATCTTGCTGCCAAAACCTTTACTACTTAAGACATTCCTGCACTACAGCTGGTCAGGGTGGAAGGCAAAATTTCTAGGCCATCTCAAAACCTAATAGGTATTCCCTAACAACAGAAGTCCCAAGACACGTGTTATTTCCCACTTCAGTAGTCCGAGAAAAAGCTGCAGAATCAACACTAGCCACTGTATTTCAAAAGTAGAGCCCGCTCTTTGAAGACACTTGGTATTATCATATCGCTTCATATGAATATCTCTTCATGTTATATGAATGGAATGTTTACCTCCTCTTATCTAACAGTCATTCAAATCCATGATAATGCTATTTTCTACATTTGAATACCCATATTTGCAGGAACTCTCTAGTTAGTTAATTTGGAGGAAAAATCAACATTAAGACAAATTATTTAATACAAAAGCCTAAGTGGTATCATTTTAGCACCAAATTCTAGGTTAAAAAGGGATGAATTCCAGAAAGACAAAAAGCCAATTGATATGGGCAAATCGAGACAAATATCTTGAGATTCTCACAAAATTCTATAGTTCATTGTTATAACATGGTAGATCATGCCTTGACAAAACCTGTGAAGTGAAAAATAAACTATAGTGTTAGCCCCACTCCATCAGTATTAACTGATGATCACTGGTCTGCAAGCTGGATAAATTGGTTCCAGTCTCCCACTGTCACCGATTTTCTGCCAAAGAAAGGCACACTAATCTCAGGTACAGGTATGACCAGTGACAACAGCTCTCATGTAATAACTCCTCAAACAGATAATCTCAGTTTGAATTAAACCACCTTTAGAACCTCAAGTTAATACATCTCACACTGCAGTATCAGTTACAACAAAGTCAGCTGCATTAGAAGCAGCTAGGCAAAAAATCTTGAATTTTATGAATAGCATGCAAAGTTTGAAACAGTATTAAACCCCCAAATTACCTTTGTGATGTAGAATTTTTTCAGTCCATCCAAAAATGATGTAAAAATGGAAGCAACTTGTGGTTTAAGAGCATGACCTTTGGCAAAAAGCAGAAAAAGGTGCATTAAGGCAAACAGTGCACTTAAGATTCCTACTTCAATGGGCAAATAGGAAATGGCTTGGTAGTCAAAATTGCTAGAATTGCTTGGAGCACTTTGATTATCAAAATCAAAGAGAATTCTCTTAATCATTTAGAAGATGATTTAGGAAAAGGTTTCATTACTTTTTTTGAAGACATATGTTCAACTGTGCACAAATATTTGACACTTTAATTAAGGCTGTCCCAGATTAGATTTCACAAGCCTATGGCACATGGAAAATTTTTAAAAGAGTACTTAATTAGTTTTTACATTGCAAAACTCAGCAAAAATCAGTAACCTTTTTTTAAAGTTATGCCAAAACCACTGAAACAAACAGCCAAAAATGGTTCAAGATAGAAGTTAAGCAACTTTTTCCTTAACAGTTATGTCACTTGTGTGAAGTTTTCTACATAAAGCTAGTAATTGCCTCCTTAATGACAAACGGGGAACTAAAACTACCAGGATATATAAATGGTGTCTTGGAGCCTGTTAAATTAACATCTCTGCCTCAGGACTGGGTTTAATTGAGATGAAAGTCTTTTACTGTTTGTTCCATTGTTTTCAGTCACAAACAACTTCTGAATTCCCATTACTGCTTCACTCTAGCAGCCTGGCATCTGGCCTACATGCTGTGAGCCCAATTCATAAAAAGTTATGCATCATTTACATGATACTTCCTTCTAAAATACTTCACAAAGTATTTCCTCCTGAATAACACTTGAACTTCAGCAACTGATTACTCCACTTTCCTCTTCAGTAAAGAGGAACTCTCTCTGCTGATACAAACCAAGGAATATACCTCCAAGCACACTTAACTAAGCACACAAAAAAGCACCAGATAATAAAAGGACATGAATTTGTTAAATCACAATCTAAAAAATTACTTAATAGTGACTACAAGAAAAATCTATATTGACACACCTGAAACTATGTTTAAAGCCTGTAATTGGTCAAATTGTGCTTCCCAATGAAAAAGAAAAAAAAGATGCATCTGCCTTCTGTTGGAAATGTCTGAGTGAAATAGCGTAACACAAAAGAGTGAGCAAAGCAAGCAGCAAGGCTTGCTGGGCTCTTGGGTCTAACAAATCCCCATTTCCTTGGTGAAAAACGAAATTCATCTTTCTCAACATCATCATATTAATACCACTTGAAGCTGAGATTCATTACTGAGGCTTCTGTCTAAAAGAAGTTTTGGAAATTCTGATTTGTTGAAGTGGTATTAAAATGGGGGGTTTCAAGATCAGTCACACTTCACATTTTCATCTTCTGAGTACAATCAAAATAGCATGGTCTCAGCAAGACCTTCAAGTTCTGCAAGCTATTAGCTTTTGGGTAGTGGAATTTAAGGTCGCCACAAGAGCATCTTGAGCCAGAACACATCTTTCGTCAAATTTACTAGAGTTAAAATAACAGCATTCCTAAGAAATGCTAAAAAATGATTGTTCTGCATGTCTGATATTGTCCTACTTAGGTGTTTGAACAACATGAAATTTCACAAAATCTTTGTCTTGAGTAATCTTCTAGTAGCTTCATTGACTTAAAGCCCACAGCTTAGTTGTATTCGCACACAATTACAGCATTTACTACATCAGAGCTTCTTTTGAAAACAGACAGCTCACTTTGGACAAGTATGTCATTGCTTCTCTCCCACCCAATCAAACATTGTCACATCAGAATATTTTCAAAAAACCTACTACTTCTAAGGAGTCTGTGTACCAATTGTGATGCTTTCACAAAATTTAAAGGCATCAACCCACTTACTTTCAAAGTAAGGTGCTGGCATTCTAATTTTTTTTCATATCCAACTTCTCATTAATACCCTTAGGAAGCTACTGTACTTCAAAACTATAATCTCTGCTCCTTTACAGCAAAATAGAGGAAGTGACTCCAGAATTTCAAACTCACCAGGAGACTATGTC
The DNA here is from genome assembly GCF_003984885.1 of Neopelma chrysocephalum. Classification (NCBI taxonomy): domain Eukaryota; kingdom Metazoa; phylum Chordata; class Aves; order Passeriformes; family Pipridae; genus Neopelma; species Neopelma chrysocephalum. The sequence continues at coordinate 11,783,915 of NW_020897703.1, forward strand.
AAGAAAGAAAACGTAGCAAAAAACCCATCTCATGTATTTATATGCAGATCATGGCTCTTTACTGACTCAACTAGTTGATACTGTTTCCCCAGGGACAAAGACAGGCTTCTGTTTTCTGAAACTACACATTATGGCACTATCCAGAGTTTGAACTTTGGATTCATTGCCTTCTTTATCTAGTTTTGATCAAAAGAATTATGACCCAAAACAGACTTAAGCTACTAAAAACCCCTTGGAAACAGACACTCTTCCAAGATGATCTACATACTTACCAAACTGAAACTGTGCGTTGTCGACAAGGCGAATTGATGCAGGAGCACATCTCTTGGAGGCAAAGTTAGGGGAATAAGAGGGAGAAAGAATAAAATGATTATTGGTTTTAAAATTCATTACAATAAAAATTTCACTTTAAAATAGCATATAAGAAAGCACACTTTGATACCAGAGACCTATGGCCATCATCATCATTGAAAAGGGGTGACTATAAGCTTGTTTTCGCTTGAATAGCAACACCTCTTAGGTATGGCTGGATGTAATGCATTGAGAATTTTCACTTTAACCTCAAGTCAATATAGCAACAGGAAAAAACTTTGACCTTCAAGTTCTGAGTGTTTTTCTAAATTGGCATACGAATTAAAGATACAATACTCGTTTAGTGTATTAAGCTTATGTTGCTGTGTAATCAGAGATACACATAAAATACAAATCCACCGGAAAAGTCTAATTGTTGAGGGTTAACCCTGGCATGCAGCTAAGTGCTACACAGCTGCTCACTTACCCCTCTCCTCAGTTGGATGGGGGAGAAAAATCAGAAGGGCAAAAGTGGGAAAATATGCAGGTTGAGATAAAGACAGCTGGGTAAGCAAAATGGGAAAAACCCCACAAAATTATAATGCAAAAAGCAATCAGTTACCACCAGCTGACCAATATTTAGCCAGTCTTCAAGCAATGGCAATCCCTGGGAAACTCCCCCCTCCAGTTCTACCTCTGATCATGATTTTTTATGGTATCTGCTTTTGGTCAATTTGGGTTGCTTGTCTCAACTGTTTTCCCTTCCAGCCTCCTGTCTGCTCCCAATATACTTGCTGGCGGGAAGAGTAAGAAACAGAGAAAGCCTTGATACTGTGTACACACTGTTCAGCAATAGCTAAAACACTGGAGTGGTTAACGCTCTACTGGTCACAAATACAAGAGCTAACACCACACAGGCTGCTATGAAGAAAGTTAAATCCATCTTGACTAGACCTAGTGCACTAATGCTCTGCCATCAGATTGCAATTAAAATCCATACCTGGGTCTAATCTAGATTCTGCACTGTGAAGAGATCAACAACAGTAAGAACAGCTGCCTTCAATCAGGTAAGCTTCATGCATATGCCTATATTGTATAATCTCTGATGGTTGTGTCCAGTCATACTGAAATGTATGACGAGAGGAATGTGACAAAGTCTCGATTTTAAGCTAGCTATCATTTAATCACATGGATATGGAAGTACTTATCTTTCACTTAATTTCACAAGTTCGCCCTTCATAATATCGTTAATATATCTTTGGTCACACAACAAGAAGAAGGAACATGAAGAACTAAGATACCTCACCAGGCAGGTTGACAGAAGGCTATATGAGCGGTTTTAAATGAGACCAACCCACCCACAACCTGCAGGTTGATTATTCTTACATTAAAGTGGACTGCTACATAAAAGAGACAGCTTTTCAGATAGCAATCATTGTAATATTTACTGAGATTGATGCAAGGGGCAACAGAAGAGAAGAATAAGTAGTTCAGGCTCAAATAAGCAGTGAAACAGCAGCAGCAGCAACAGAAGCTTAGAAATGGAGCAACATTAAGTGGCAAATCGTGCCTTTTTTTCCCCCTCTTCTAACTAAGACAGGGAAAAGACACTAGTTCCCTAATTGACTTTAAATGTTTATCAGCCATATGATTAAGCATTCCCGAAAAGTCTGCTTAGGTACCTTTAACAGGAAGGACAAGCACTAGCAGTAGAAGCACGACAGAAAAACTGGCAAGTGCTGCTGACTAGCATATACATGTCATTCACATACCAGTTTGAACATCTGGCTTGGAACATTAAGCCATTAATTTAGACCAATCACTGGAAAAAATGTAAAGCTGTGTTTAGTTTGGCATTAATTAAAACATTTCTGAAATTACTTCCCCAATTCGGGGTACATTCTACCATATATACAACTTGATATGTTTTGCACAGAGCAAAGAAAAGTTAGTCAGTGGAGAAAGAGGCTAGCCAGTGTAAGATCTGTTTGGAAGCACAGCCTGGAGAAAAAGTGTTACAGAATTTGGGTACCGTGTATGAGTTTTGCTACCTGAAACCACCTGACTACACTATTCTCTATCTAAATACTACAGTGTAAGCAGAACTGCACCTTGAAATATCCCCCTCACCTGAACATGTCACTGTGCTCCAGGAAGTGATTTCTAAACACAAGCCATATCCTTTCATTGCATTCCTTTTGTTCCATTGCCACTTCAGAGCCATAAATTTCACTGCCTTTTACCTGTATGCTGCAACTTAATCCCTTTAAATATTGGTCCCTTTTACACAGTCTTAATTAACCTGAGGGTAAGGTTCTCAGTTGAAGGAGATGCAAAGCCAAATTTTTTGTGCTGCAATATGCAAATGACTCCCACTGAAACAAGCCATTACAAGGCCTGTCCACATTTTGGCTCAGAATACCAAGCAAACTCATAAAATGCTCAATCCTCAACTGCATAATTTCCAAAAGCCTCATGTACCATACACTCTGTTTTCATATATGCTTACAAGATTCCTATATCAGATTCTTGGTTATCAAATGCCAGAAATACTAAAGCGTCAACACACCCCTACTGCTAGAATCCATGTCCTTGAGGGAAGTCAACATTCAGCTTTTCTTTACCTGCTTTGCCACTTCCCTTAAGCAGGCCACCCCTCGTTCAAAGTTGGGGAAGACCACAGAGCCATACTTCTGGTATTCAGGGACTGGACGAATCTTTATCGTAACTTCAGTAACCACTCCAAGAGTTCCTTCAGGAGAAAAGAAAAACTGAGCAAAATTTTGCAGGATGAACTTCTTGCAAGTTACCCAACTTAACAACTGCTTATCAGGATGCTATAAGTTAACATAAATCTGAAATCCCAAAAATTCAGTTTGCAGTAGTAGGGGATTTATTCCTGACTATCTACATGGTGAATTCTTACAAAAAATCCTCTAAATCATGATGTTTGTTACTAGACTTGTAGGCTAACTCCACAGGTCTGTTTAAAGCACTGTTAAAAGCTGCTAAACTTCACAGTCCTAATTAAGGTCTCAATGTATTATCCTAACACAAGAAATTCTGTCTGCACAATGCCACCCATCAACACACTGGAAGCCACAGCATTAAAGATGCTCAAACAATCAAGCCACTACAGAAGCTGAATTAAGATGCAGTAAGTGAAGATACTGTGTTTATACCTTCAGATCCCATAATGAAGTGATGGATATCAGGTCCCGTTGACATGCGAGGTACTTGACAGTTTTTTTCTACTATTCCTCTAGGAGTTACCATTTTTATATGAATCACCTGTTCAAACAATATGCAATGATTAGAAATACTAGCATTAAGCACAAAACATATTAAGCTTGATACAGTTCAGCTTTGCAGATTTTAGGCATTCTATAGGCAACCCCAAGAACTTTTGGGTAACCCAAGGATTTTTACCAACAATTATTTATAACACAGCATGGTTCCCCACACAACAGATCATTTCCAGTTCTTTGGCAAATCATATCAGCTGTTGGCTACATGCAGGCAACACCAGTTAAAACTGTTTTGCTTCTCTGTATAGACAGAACTTCAAAAATACCAGGATTTTAATGCAGAATATATATAGTACTTCAGAGAAAAAAAGTGAGGGTTTAAACTTTGCTTAAGTTTTGCTTTAGAACTGCTGCTTGTTCAGGCTAATATAATTCAGCCATTGATTGCTACAGAAATATTTCCATTAGGAGGAAAGACAGAAGTAAGCTTTGTGAAACAGATTATCAATATAAAATCTGTCATAAGACTGACACATATGTAGGGTGAGAAGGTTGTTTTTTAAAAAATATTTTTCAATATTTTTGCTTCCAGCTTTTTTCAGGCACATGTAATAGAGCCCAGATGTGGGGGCTTTTTAATCCTCTATTCAATTATTTTATACCAAGTGAGGGTGGGGTTTCAGCTTTGTTTTTTAGCGATGCCTTTAAATGAAGCAAAATTACTGAATTTCAACTAATGGCTTTAAAACTTTCAAGCACAGGTAGCTAAGTAATTTTCATTATATGCAATTTATGAACCATTGATTCTGCAGTAAGTAGATTTTAGGCAGCTTATATAACACACTGTTTCAAGATATAAAAGTTTCCTTGGAAGGTAAACACTTTCCTGAAACATTCTCACTGTGCCATTTTGAAACTCATGAACTGTTCTGAATCAATTTTCAATCCTCTTTCCTCCTAATGAAAATTTCAGAAGCTGTTTTAGCCTGAAGTTATGCTTCCATAATAGAAAAGCCCTTTGCTTCACAACTCCCAGTACAAGCCAAACTACACCATTCAGTAACACTTCAGGCAACAGGGGAACAATGACACCCTGTAAGTGCTACTAGTTTTAGTTCAGCCAGGTCTACTGAATAAAAACTGTGTAATTCCTGCCAAGCTCAGTCACTGACTGTGAAGTGTCACATCTGTGCACAGAACAAACAGGTCTGAACTATGAGCTGATGAAAAGGCCTGAGGTGACAGGGATACATTACCTAGAGTGTACTGCAGGAAAGGAGGAAAAAATTCACATGTGGAAGGGTTATTGTACAAACTACCAGAGAAAGCTGGAAGTTTTTGAAGAAAAAATGCAGGCAAAGTCTGAACAGTGATGATTTAGCTTCAATATCTTCAATATATTTATTATAACAGAAAAGGTGGACTTTAAAATCAAAAAGTGTGCTTAAAACCAAAAAAATTACCTAATATAAAGATGAACCATTTTGATGCTTAAAACAAATTCAAGAGTAGAATACAGCCATTCCCAGTGTATTGCTTCCTTCCTCTGGGTTCCTACAGACCGTGTGGTGGCATTAGATTTCACCACTGTGCATCCACATGGTCAATTAGATCAGCCTACTGATTTGAGAAAAACTACTAGCCTAGGGGGATCCAGAAAGGTGGAAAGAGCTAGCTTGCTGTCAGAGTTAGATAGTCCAACTAGACATCTTCAGGTACACACAACAGGTAGGAGAACACACGGGAATTCTGGAATCACCCCAAAAGCTTGACAGGATTGTTACACTGGATTAACAGAGAGCACAAACTGGTAGAAGACAGCACCAGAGTCAGGACGGGGTAACGATTCCTTAGGCTAGCCTGTGAGTACCCAAATGAAAATTACTTTTAGATCAGTGACAAGAATTATTACCATTAATACCAAAAGCAAGCAAAAAAGCATTTGTGTCAAGATTTGATGCCAAAACTGTATCACACAAAGAACCACAATTTACTCTTCCTTTCTTTTATTGTGAGTCATTATAAAAGTTAAATCTCTGAACAGAATAACTAGAAAAAGTATTAAAACTATTTACCAGATCTTCAATGTTTCCATAGATGTTTTTTTTCATGCCTGATGCTCGTGTTGCTACCCATCCTCCTAGTGAGCTGAACTCCATGGAGTCTGGTTCATGGCCTGTACAGAAGCCACTTTCAGCAAGCTAAAGAAAGGAAAAAACACATCCTACAGAGTCTGCATTGGCTTAGTACTCCAAAGTCAATACTCTGTATTTGTTTGGTTTGTTTTCCATTTTTTTTTAAAGTAAGTATTCTAATCACACACCAATTTATTCAAGCACAAGTTTTATCTTTGATATGTACATAAAATGCAAACAGATTTTAATTCTGCTGTGCACGCGCTGTGCCACATATCACCCTATAATACTCCTGCCCCATATTTTAAAGGACCTGTATTGTTCAAAAGAAGGTGCGAATTCAAATACATATGGAAAAAGTTATGACTAAGTAAGTGCCAACTTTGCACAAATGCTGCCAATAAATAAGACACTTAATCTCTTGTTCTTTCTGTCCTAATTTCTATGCAGCGGGTCTGCAGAAAATGCAAGTAAATTGCCTGAACTTAATTCTCTCAAGGAGAGATGTGTTTTAATACACAGCCATCTGGTTGGGCTTCCTGTATGCAACGTTGTCAACTATTTGTGATGCAGATCACACATTCCTGTACATTAAGTAATCACTCGTTTCTCATTTTTCTGTATTAACTTGGCTTTGCCATCTGCACAGCACCTGAGGTTGACTGGATGCCCCCAGAATTACAACACTAAAGCTGTCGGACAGCAAGAAGTAAAGACCAAGTAGACTCACATTAAGTGATAATTGCATTAATCCATTTGAGATAATCAATCTGCACTGACCAACTGATAACAATCATGTTGGACAGCTGTATTTAAGTATACCACATAATGTGGATCATGAACTATGTTCTATTGTACAAAGTGGTTCTAACTTAAAGACTGAAAGTCACTTCTGTGTACCGTCTATGGTGATTCATCTAGCTCATGGTTCTCTCTCATATTAGAGGAACTTGTGGCTTTATATGTTTACTGGACATATACTAGGGAAGGTTGGTTCATAACCAGTGCATGTAATTCTTACCACACCAGCTGCATGAAACACACAGGGATTAAGCTAGAATTCAAGGTTTTGGAAAAGATATGAGGAACACCTAAGAAAAATACGAAAAAATACTAGCCAGTTAACCAGTTGAAAATACCTGTTTCTCCAGATCTTGTCCAACAATGCCAGCTTCTACACAAGCAGTTAAGTTTTTCTCATCTATCCAGAGAATCCGATTCTGTTGAAAAGCCAATCAAAAGTAAGAACCAGTGTTCAAGATTTTTGTTTCTTTCCCTCCCTAATGTTAGGATCAACATGCTTGGTCATACAACTTACTACTAATACCACTCCAGTCATTACAGCAGTGGAAGCTGAGCCTCCTTACTCCCTCAAACAGATACACAACAGGTTTCAATTTAAAAAGTCACCAGTATAAGAGAGTAAGAGACTTATTAATCAATTTATACTAGGAACGTTTACAGAAACAAAGCAAAAAAGCCAGAAATAATTAAGTCAAAACTCTGAACAGGAGTTAAGCAATACAGCAATTTCCACAACTAACATGATTGAAGGTACCTGAATCTGACTGTCTGGACATTAGAATACACCAATAAATAGAGATTAAATAGAGTGCATTAAGTTATTCCAGTTCAGCTCTTGGATTTTGACACAGTACACCAGAATGCCACAGTAGGTACATACTTTAGAAGTTTAAGATACTTGGAAGGATTACATCATGTTACCTGACAAGACACTCACTGTCCCATCAGCATATTCTACTAAACAGGAAAAGTAGCAAACACTGCAAGTTACATGGTGCACTAAGCACAATTCTCCATGAGGACAATTCACATGAAGGAGAAACTTAATAAATATGGTTAAGGAACTTAACAAACATACTAAGGACACTACAGAAGTTTCTGCTTCCCCTCTTATTCTTTAGTACGCTTCTGGTGTACTTTGATAATTCTCTGTATTAATATTATATGGAAGCAGAACAACTGTAACTTCCCTCTGCCTTGATTTTTCAAATTAAAGAAATGTGGACATCTTGTAGTCTAACTTAAACTGGGCTTTAAAAAATTGTCTCCCCTTCATGAAGTATGGGCTAATTATTCAAAGGAAACTACTTCAGCTCATTCTAGACACCTTCAGTTTCAACATAAAATGTATAAATTATCTCAGATGCTTACACAAATCAGTTTTTATCTAATATAGACCCTACATATATATATATTAATATATATACACATATTAAAAAAGTAAAGTTCATGCAACCGTCTTAACTGCTCTGACATACACAGGTGTTAACTCTGACAATGCTTCTTTTCACCTTAATTTCCTTATTTTCCCTCTTCATTAATGTTTACAAGAATTGGCTGGCAGTCATTCAAGACGGTTGAAAAGTGGTCTATTTTCTAACTCAGTGCATACTTACATATCTAGCTGACAAAAAAACATGATACTAAGAATTGACAACATTTCCTTCCCACTCCGCAACAGAAGTCAAAGCTTTGGGCTATAAATCAATGAGTTCAAATGAAGGCCTGAGTCACTACTGTACTCTTTGGATTTCACTCCACACAGAAACCCAAAGAGCTTCCTTCAATATGCAACTAACACCTCTGCAGAAAATACCACTTTGTAGCTAGAAACAGAGAGAAACAAGTTTAACTGAAGGACCGCTGACTAAGTGGAGAAAATGGAGCCAAAACCCAGGTCTTACCTTCAAGGCTAAAAGAATTAAGCTCAGCAGGTATTTGGAGGCAGTAGAGCCTTACATCAAAGATAAAGAGCTCTTTCTGAAGCACCTCATTACCATGTAGCCATAAAGCTATCAGTTTAAAAGCATAAAGCTTCTTCATAATGGAAAGATGAAAACTAGCAATAAATTTTACAGAATTTCATTTCTAGACTGCCATAAAGCTATGAACTTCACGTTCTCAAGATGTTATCTCCACAAAAAAAACAGAGTTTTTTCTTGAAAGTTTATCGTTCAAGTTGATTTATAGATATTAGGTCACCTTACTAATCTCTGTTTTAAGTAATTTAAAGTCTGCAAAAACTAGTGAAATTTGCAATAGCAACTTCCTCTTAGCCTTTCATCTAACATCAGATGCAAGTTCCAATACAGAAGATGAGTGGCTTCCTCTGATTTTCACTTAAAGTTGCCATAAGAAGGCTTAGCAGTGACTTTTTTCTTATTAAATACATACAAGTCATATGAAGCAGTATAGGGCTAAGAACGGAAAAATATCACTTAAGCTGAAGGAGTATCAATTTAATCACGCATGGTACAGATTAATATTTCCATCCCTACTTTATTTTGGCAAAGAAAGAAATGTGATCACCAATGTAACTGTAGGATAATTTAAAAAAAATTAAAACAAAACATTAAGAGGGGCATACCATTTGTGATGTATCCAGCGAGATAATTGTTCTTTTTTCTTCTTCAGGACATTCAAGGGCACTGGAGACACTTGTCCCTCCTGCAAATATGGCAATGATATTGTGATCATAAAATTCTCAGGTAGCTTTTCTTCCAATACAATCCCTCTCTCCCTCCTTTCTGATATGGAACTTAATAAAGTAAGATCATTGAATGAACTGTTTGAGGCTAGTGATTAGCCTTTTAGGGCCGTCCCTTCTCCCAAACTAGGTTTCACAAAATCAAGGCAGCAGTGGAGCTGGATAATGCTTTAACAGCACTACGTAAAAAACCATAACATTCTGTGACCATCTCAGCTGCTTCTGTTAAGGTCAGCACAGCGTTTTAAAACAAGGAGGGATAAGAATTTACAAAGCCTTGAAGAAACAGGGAGCTATGGTTTCTATATAGTGTTTAGATACCACAACGGAAGCCACTACACTTCAATCTACAAAGCTGTCTTAAGAAGTCTACCTAACACAGGAATGTAATACTTATCTGAAAGTAAAAAATAAACCAAAAGGGTTTAAGTATAAAAAAAATGGATGAAGTCAAACGTCAGACTTCTCCAGTTTTCTAATGTATCTTTACAGGATGCCAAGAAGCCTTTCATTTCTCTAAGACTGCAAAAGCCATTGGAAAAGAGAGAACAGAATGCTAAGGAGACCTACAGCAGGCTACAAGAAGAACAGTCAATGGCAAGTACAGAGACAGTGCCAGCTAATAAAACACTCTTCAAGAGCAGTAAAGCCCATCACCTTTGTTTCCAGTGACATTTTCCTTAAATACCAACCCCTATTGTAATAACTTCACAAGCTGTTTACTATAAACAAATCTGGAAAACAACCTGAACACCTTTCTGTATCCTGGTCAGTGAACAAGAAATAGTCAATATTGCTGCTTTCAGCTATACCAGTTTACCAGTACCAAGGGTGCCTTTTAACAGTCTTGCATCTCTCCAGCTGCATCTGGCAAGGGTAAGCCTGTTTCATGGAGGAACCAGCTCCACAAATCTGGTATTGCCATCAAATGACCTGCTCATCCTCTCAAACAGTAAATATCCTTCCTACAAAGGCTATACTCCTACAGCATAAGCAAGTACCAAGTAAAACACACAGATTTATACCACAGATTGAAGAGTTTTTGACAAAAACCTTCCCACAGACTGAGCTCACGAAAGCCAACATCCCATGTTCCCTGAGCTCTATGTCAAAATGAGGTAGCTCACAACTCTACTTCAGCAGGCTTAGAGGAAAAAGCATCCACAATTAAAAACCTGAAGTCCTTCAGAAATTCTTTAGGCTGAGACAGACACAGATTATACAGGCCTTTACCTGTACTCTGTCTGTGGAACACTTCCTGAAAACCTCTTGCCATAGGAGTCTCTACCTTTCAAACTGAAAAATGTCTAAAGGGAAATTAGAATTATTTTGCAGTACAGTGTTTGACCACAATCCTCCCTGAAACTATGAGTTTCAACAGTACAACAAAAAAACCCTAATTTATACATGTTGTGGGAACAGAGCACAAGTAATGCATCCAAAACCATGGTAAATCTAATACAAATATTTGAATCTCCTGACTTCTAGGAAATGAAGATTTCCAAGGCACAGAGGGAGATTTCAGCTTCATATAGTCATTCCTCTTGTATATTCAATATTCAAGGCATTGACACACTTTTGATGACTTCCACTAAACATAGCTGCTTTTAATACCTCAAGATAATAAAAAAATTAAGACCACATTTAAAATATTACTAAAAAAATCTAACTATTGAATTATTGTTATACTGTATGACTAAGAACACATATTTAAATTGAAGTAGAATACATTTTCACTAGTGACCTTAAACAGATATGAGATTTCATAACACTTACCACCAAATGGTATTATGCAGAGATTGTGTTTGCAGGCTAATTCCACAATTTTAACTACGTCTTCATGGCAAACTAAAAAAGTCCAAAGAGTTAACAAAAACAGGAGTTGTGGTTAGTACTATTATTTGCTTATTACAAAATACCACGGTCTGAATAAGCGGCAATTCCTTTTCTGACACCAGGAAGGAAGGCATTTCAAAGTTAGGCACTAGATAAGAGCTGAGTTCAGAACTACAGGAGTTACAGAGTAAAGTGCAGACCTCAAACAATTCTACATTTGAAAAACTAACCACAGTCTTAGTGTCTTGCTCTACTCATGGATTGAGACCTCCTACAAATTCTCAGGGCCTGATGGGCTACCAAACAGTTAACAATTCATCAAATCAAGATTAGAGGTTTTATTGAAAATAGGCTGTCCAATTTATTTTAAGTGAGAAATAAGTCTCTTCTAAAAGCTGAACACCACATCTTTTTCTTCCTGGCTGACATTCAGTTTCAGAAGTGGAGCTGCTGGTGAAATTTAGTTCTTCAAAATGCATTCTGTACCTGGACAAAGAGGGAAGCAGAAATGCTTGCGCACAGACAAAGAAAAGGATCAAAAAAGAGATCAAATACAGTTTGTACATGAGTTTGTAGAAATAGCAGAGAATGAGCAGGACTAAATAAATGGTTTTCAAACTCTAGCTACTTTGCTCTTGCCATACAGAGCAGTTTTAAATAAAGTGGTTAATCATTTTGTTTCAGCTGCTTTTGGAGTTACACAAAACACAAGCTGTGGCAAGTACTGTTCATAGTCACCAGTGCTGTCATGCAAGTACCTGTTCTCAAGCAATGAATTGCATCTTACAGTGCTTCTTTGTACGCTTCCCGTATGTGATTTTTTCCTCTAAATAAAGGAGGTGAAACTGAGCTAGGATTAAGTTCTTAATAAGAATTTTTTGGGTAATGCAGTGCAGCTATCAAAGTTATAAAAGATAAGGAAAGAACTGGATTCATACAGCTGAACAGAAACTGACAGGTATTTAGATCAAATGACCTTTTGGTTCTCTACTAAAGAATGGCACATGAAGTAGTTCCTAGTGACCAGAGGCACATGATTGAAGTAAAAAAAGTATTTGTCTCTTTCTACTAGACAGAAACAAGCACATTTTCTGCTACAGATTATCTGCAACAGCATTATTTATTACTCTAATTAAAGTGAGTCTAGCCTATACTCAGATTGCACTGCTCTGTCTTCAAGTCAATGATCCTCTGTAAAGTGCTCTGATAGGAGTTTTTACTGAAGTACAGCATGTCATAAAACAAAGTTCTTTAACACAAACATTTCACTACCCTTCTACCATCATGTATGCCTTTAAAAATCAAAATTTGGATTGCCATTTAGACAATTACTCTTGGTGAACATACAAGTTCACATTACACTGTGGTTACTTAAGTCATGAATTCATCTGTTAACAGAAGCCTCAGCTATATTTACTAGTAAATTTGACTTCCCCACAAAATGATGGGATTTCACAGACAACCTGCAGTCCAGATGTTAAATAATCATGATTACCATTCATGAGAAAACTCCTTCAGTTTCTGTAAAGATGAGTAAAGTCAGTGAACCAAGAGACAGCTTCCCCATGATTACAAAGCACCAGACTTTAGTAAACAATGGCCTCCCAGATCAGAAGGGAGAATAAGACAATTAAAGCTTACCAGGCCATACAACTATATCAGGAATTCGCTTAAACATTCCTTCCCTGAGTACAAATATCTCATGTAGGCAGTGACCTGAAACACAAACAATAAGTTAACAAGTCCAAAGAAGGAAGAATCAAAAGCAGCACAGTTACCTAAATGAAGTTCTCTTACCATGAGCTCTGAATACCCTATCTTCTGCATCCTGGGAATATGAGATTTTAGTGGCTATAAGATCCTGAAGAAATTCTTCATTTACAATGGGTGGAGGTACATCGTTAACATTTAAGGATGCCTACAATACAAGAAAATAAGTTCATTAAAGATAGGTTCACTCTTACAGCATTTCTATACAACAGAAATAATAAAAACAGGCTAACACTGATACCCTAACACAACTATTCCAAATCAGAAAGAAATCATTTCTCCTCCAGATCTTCAACCACCAATCCAACTTATCCTACCCAGTACTCAGCTGACTATATGCACAAAAGAAGTTTTATTTCAGTAGCACACTCTTACCTTTCTTCCTCCTGACAAATTCGGAGAAACACACTAGCTTATGAGTGCATACTGAACAAAATACCTTTTTTAAGACTTCCCAAAACACTAACATACATACTAAAGCCACCACAACTCTGCAAATTCTTTTACTTAAGTGTTCAGTTTTCACTAACCCACTTTCCCATCTCCTGTCATGTACTGGAAGTTAAATCCGAATTGGACCAAAGCCTAATCAGAAATCCAGTGCAAGGCCCAACTAAGTTTGATATCAGACACAACTGATACCACATAACTGGCATGCTTTAAATAGACTTCACCCATAAAAGTTCATAAAATCCATGCTGAGTCACAAACATGCAGGTGTTTCCAGAAAGCCTCCAGGTAGAAGTCCTGATCAACACCATGGAAAAAAGTTTTTCTTTCAAAGAAGCTACACGGGACATTTTGACTTACCAACAGGCCTTGAATAAAGGTTCTGTAAGTCCAGGGGGAGAACCCCTGCTTAAGGTTTTCTAATGACCCAATCTCCCAGGTCCTTCCAAAAGATGTCTTGTCTAGCACTCTTATGGCTTCTCAAAGTGCAGACCTAGCCACTTAACTCTTTTCTGAAGTCCACTTCAGATTATTGGGGACATAAAAATGTAGCTCATGTGTCAACTTTTTAAACACACATAAAGAATTTACAGGATCTGGTTAAAAAAAAAAAAAAGTCTTTTCAGAAATTAACTGTAACACTTTTATGTGCTTTGAAGGTTCCAAAAAAGAAAAAAAAAATCCCATGGGTTTTTTTCTCCTTAAAAATGGAACAAATATGGGTAATCTCCCTAAAGGAATATATCTTCTATTACAAATGGCCTCTAATTAAAGAGTTCTTTAATTAGATAAAAAGTTTGTCTTATGACTAAAATCGAACTTCTTCACTTCAAGTCCTATTTCAAAAGAAAATGTTGGTCAAGAATCTTACTTCCTGTTAGCAAAGTCCCTCAAGTTTGAGAGCAGAAATCAAAGGTTTTTTACCACATCTCTTTAATTTTAAATACAGTTTCAAATATCTGGAGTTGCAGAGAAATTAGTTAAAAGAGTGCATTGCTTTCATTTCTCTCATGAGAACCTTGCTGGCAAATTAACTGACATCAACCCAAAGAGAGGAACGCGCTCATGCTTTTGTTATAGAGCTACCAGGAAAGACTACAGGCTGCCTAGGGATGCCATGAAGAGCTGGCTTACAGCCCTACCACCAAAAAGTATTTTGCAATGATGTTCCACACAGTCAAAGAATTTTTTTCTTTCCTGGAACAGAGTTTTGCCTCTTTGCTCTACATAACCTCCAGAACAGCTGATACTTTTTGCCAGTATGTGTCTTAAGATAAAATCTTAGAAGATAGTACCAGTTAACAAGCTAACAGCAAGGAAATTGGAGATTAGTAGTATCCCATATGTCACAACAGCAGCAGTCTATTCTGAATGGGTTGAGTCTCAAAGTTGTGAAAGCTGAAGAAGGAAAGATTTAAACTTCCACAGGAAAGTCTTCAGATAGTTAAAAGATCCATGGTGATGGAACTTGCCTACCAGTGTCCACCAACAAGGAACTATGTAAGGTTATGTAGAAATTAAGAGTACTCACAATAATAATTCAGAAAGAAACAGCTGCATGAGATGTTCATTACTAATAGCTAACATAATTTACAGGTTCAAAAGGATAGCCAAATGTTTGGTTTAGAATTTTCATATGGGACACATGATGTAACGAAAATAAAGTTTTAAGAAGGATTGGACTTTTGGAAGAGGATATGTGCCATCCTGACTTGCTTTAAGGCTAATGTTGTAGTTATTGAAATAAGGTGTCATACAGATGAGAAAAAGGCTTGCCTCCAGTATGTTCACCTTGTCACCTAAAGACACAGAAGCTGAAATTAAGTGTTGTTAGGTGAGAGGCACACCACCACCGAGAGATCATGATTTTAGCAGCCAGTTACAATAAGTACAAAGAAAGTCAGGTCTTAGATTGCTGCTCTTACTGTTCTGCTACTAATGTACATTCACACAATGCTTTTTGCTAGCCCAAAGAACAGAGCTTCAATAGAAACTTGGAAAATATGAAAAACAAACAAACAGGTACCAATTAAGACCTTTAAACCACTTTTAAGAAAAATCCTTGCTAGCTGTGCTTACATTTCATATTTTAAACTTTTGTTTCTTCACAGATTTCCTTAGACAGAACTATTTCCTATCATTTCAAGTTGAATGCTACGTGCTTGAAGATCTTTGTTCTCTATAAGTGGGACATAAACTACTTAAAGCTGTAACAATTCCTTGTAGATAGTTTTAAGTATCTTGATTTTTAACTCTTCCACAAGTTTTTTAATCCTTTAGTTTTTATCGTCAAGATTAAAAAGTTAATATTTATTTATAAAAATCTTATGCATAATGACAAACAAAAATACACCTTTATTTATTCTCACAGGAATGAGACATTTTAAGATTTGTGCACTGAAAGGCTAGACAAGAAGCCTATGTGAACTAGGCCTAAACTTCTGTCAGTGTTCAGTCTGGTCTGAAAAAAGAAAAAACATCAACAGCCCTGAGCGTGACATTACTGTTGTTAATTAAACAGAAAAGTCACATGCAACAGGGAACCCTCCAATCTTATAGGATAGAAGCAGGAAGAGAAAGAGAAAGACATATGAACCAAGAGGTCCCTTTCCTACTGCTTTTCCTATATCAGAGTTTCCTAATGCTTGGATGATAGTAGAAGGCAAACACCCTACATAGCATGACAAACTGAAACATAAACTAAGAGCTACAACAGACATGAAAATGAGGGACCTGTAGAAGTACTTGAGACTAACTGTGAGAAGTCTAGATAGATACTGGAGACTCCAAATAGTCCTGTTCTGTGTCAAGATAGTCAACCTGTTCCAGATCACAAGACCATCAGAACCAGAGGGGTACAACAAAACAAAAATGCATTCAACATTGCTGGCAGAAATCCCGTGAAGCTGGTTTGCAAAATGTACTATGGAATCAGGGCATTATTCAAAAATCTGTAGTTGTCCTTCAACTCTACTTTTTTCTATACTTTCTCTACACGTAGAAAGGGAACAACAGTTCTCAAGACCTCTGCTCACAGCAAGTTAAAGAAGCTGCCAGTTAAGACCAACTCTGGTCAACAAAAACACATCAAGAAGAATTTTTTCAAAATACATAGGCAGACGGAGATCCTGTAAGTCACAGCAGATGAAAGAATGTCTTTATGAATATTCAAGTTTTCAGGCCCTAGGAGGCTGCATTTTCTTTGAAGCAGGTAATCTTGAACTCAATCAAGAAATGGGTACAACTGTTACCCAAAGCAGCATTGCTACAGTCACAGAACAAGCACAGCCTGCTTCCAATACTGCTTAAGCAACTGTCTAGTTTCTAGGAACCTGAAGCTTCTAGGAACCTGAAGCTTCAAAGGAATTCTAACAAGAAGGGAATCAGGTCTCCTGACACTAACATAAGATACTCTTTCCAAAAAGAAAAATATGTATGATTTACAAAACCCAGAACATTCCCAATGTGTTATTTTTCAAAAAATATTCAGTTTGATCCTGAGTATTCTGGTAGCTGGTTTTCAGCACCCAGACATATAAAAAAGAATTACTGTCAAATAAGAACTTTGACACCTTTAATACACTGAAAACACATCACAATTTAACTTCCCTGTATCTTCTGTCTTTGTCATCATGAACAAAATTGATGTTGCATAAACAACTCCCTCTAGGCTAACAGTTTCTACAATCCGGAAATGCAAGTTACCAACAGGGACAAAAAACTTCTGCGTTGGAAACTTTAATTCCAATAAACGTGTTACCAGTAATCCTGAAACCACAAGTCATGCTAAGGCATGAAAGGTTCTACATATTAATTCTACATCAAGTATTTTTTTTTAAAACTTGGAGGTATTAATACACTATATTTAAATCAATTATGTGCAACAGCTGAATCATCTTTAACAGTGTGGTCTTGATTATCACCAAGACTAATGCCCAAAGGAACTGGTTCAGCTATTTACTTACTCTAGAGGTAGTTTTGTGCTCCAGACTTGCTCCAAAGGTTTTTTCTATCCATTCCTTAAAAGTTGGTAATATCATACCACCTAATCTGTACCTGAAAAGTCAATATTACATAGGGTCATTTAAAATTAAAATAATGTATGTCAGATACACTTCTTTCAATTCTATGTATGCACAAACAAGTTTTAAATCAAATTCTTTATCTACAAGCCTGCAAAGCTTCTGCACATTTACTTTTCAAGCAACTGCACATTTTATTGTATTTAACTGTTCTGTACTTCACACAGAATCAAATTGGTTGTCAGCATCTTAGGTATCACTTTTCTTTCAGAATTGTGGCATAAGGCTTTATGGATATCCCACCCCACCACTCTTAAGAAAGGTCTCTCCCTTTCAGTAGTGTAGAAAGCAGTGCCACAGTTTACATGCCATTTACGGAGAGAGGATGTGTGCACGGACACACTGCAATGTCAACAGCAGTCTCAGACACACAAACTCATTTCAGTATACCTTATGTTTTCAAGCAAAAAAAAAGAACCAGTATTAGAGAGTCCTCTCTTATCACCAAAATGTATCAGAATCCATCAAGCAATGTGAAATTATTTCCAGCACAAAGTCTATGGCAAGAGCTTAGCCATGTGACAAATGCAGATGTACAGACGAGAGACAGAGGAACTGCTTGTTGACCATAGGCACCACATGTGAAAACACGTAAGGGGACACACTTAAAACAGCTAGAAACTACTGCTATTAATTGTATACATATACACACTTTGTGCATATTTATGTATGCACAAGTATTCTCAGAGAAGAAAAAAAACATCTTTCTTTGGGATTAAGAGCTTTCAGCAGCTGAGAATCTTTACCATAGCTTTCACCTGGGTCACTGCATTAGGCCTAATGGGTCTTCCCTCTAAAATTATTCAGTCACTGTTAATCCCATCATGACCCTGTCCTTCATGGCTGATGCAACCAACTCTACAGCTGAGTTACCTATTACACAGAAAGATCAATTCCTTTTGTTTCCTTATCTCAACTACCCCTCAGCTCTTCTATTGACAAAAACCCCTACTCTATTCCTAGATATAAAAGGCCACAACCTTAACTCAAGCTAAACTGTTCAGCATGGAAGACGGGGTTCAGTCATTCCTCCTGTGACAGCTGTTACTGTTTCATCATACCCACATGAAAGTTACGTGAATTCTATGACAAGGAAATGAAATAAGCAATGAAAGTTTAATGCACTTGCATCAAGAATTTGCAACGAAGGTAGAGACCCAAGTCAGCTTGGTGTGTTTTCTTCTCCAGACCTACATTTTGGAGTTGCCAACCTATCACTATAGCTAGTTTGCAAGGGTAGTCTTAGTCACTTATTCAAAGGACAAACTAAAGCTATCAGAAACCCTGAAACTTTTAAGTCAAGACAGAGACAGAAGTCACAGCATAGAAGGAATTACTGAGTTTACTGCACAGAGTGCAGTGCATGATTGCTCAGGAAGCAAGCTCTGTATATATATGTTGATGGTGCAAGAAGCCCCCCAAAAGACCTTCTTCCCGCCACAGACACACTCCAAAAATAGGTTTAGTTGCTCAGACTAGCAAGTAACCTCTATCCCCAGCGAAATGGCAGTCTGTAATAAAAAGATCATTTGACACATGATAAATCAGTTTGTAGGGAAAGGCAACATGGCTTTCATAAATGGAAATCTTGTTTCACTAATCCTTGGAGTTCTATTAGGGTGTAAAAACAGAAAGTGAAAAAAGGGGATACAATGAACATGAAATTCCACATTCCTTTATACTTCCACAGGTGCTCACCCCAAAACTTATTTAAGAAAATACATTACTACAGTGCTGAAGAGGTTCTTCTCCAAGCTGAAAGATAAGATAAGGTTAAGCTAAGAAGGAAAAGGTATGGTTTATTGATCATTGGCCAAGACAGACTCAGGAGTGCAGTTTGCCACACACTGGTACTGGGACCAGCTCTACTTAATGCCTTCATCAGCAATCTGGATTCATCAGTGGACTCTCCAAACAGGTGTATAATGTTAAGCTCTTTTGGGGAGACAGATACTACACTGATAGGAACTCAGGATCTTAACAAACCAAAACAGACAAAAGAAGATGAAAGGTAAGGTAATTGCAAAAGCCAGAAAAAAAAAAAGGCATTATTTGGTAACTGGTAGTCAGTATAGAAAAAATCATGATATCTTCACTGACAACATACAACAGCAGCCAAGAGTGCTATGCATCAACTGGGCAGGCATAAGAAAGAAGACAGTTCCTCTCTTTTTGCTGCTCTGTAGAACATTGGTGTATCCTTGAGTTTTTGTCCCCATCTCCAGAAAGATTTAAAAAGATCTAATGAAGCTAGAGAGGGTGCAGAGAACAGCAACTGTAAAGATCAAGGAGCCTTACAAAGAGAGACTAAAGGGCCTGGGACTTAATATGGAGAGAAAGTGCAAGAGAGGATATGACTGAGTCTTATATAATCAATAACACAGTAGATAGGCTGAAGAACTATCATTCACCTACTCCTGCAACACAGTATGGGATACTTGGTTCAAAACACAAGTACTTTACAACTGCAACCTGGAACTTGCTGCCGTGAGATGCTGTACAGGAAGACAGTAGGAGCAGACTTGAGGTTATTAGACAAATTTATGGACAACAGATCTGTAAGTGGGTAGTGAAAGGACAAAGCATCTACAACACCTTTGCAGGTGCCTATTCTCCTATTTTCACTTCAAACACTCTCCTTTTGCCACTGTGACAAACTATTCTATAGAAACTATACTGGTGTGGCCCAACAAGGCATTTCTAATACTATGTCTCAGTTAGAGAGAGAAAATGTAGATGAGGGGAAAAAACCCACCATTCTCCTCCCATTCTAGAACAGCGACTGGTAGTCATCAGTCACACAGCGGTCAAGCAGCCTTGATGGTTTCTCCTTTATCTTTGTTTATTCTATGTAGTGTGCTTTGATTTTCTGTGCAGCATCTCCCTAAATATCACCCAGTAAACTGCCTAATAGAAGGCTTTGCATTTTAATTTGAGCCTGAAAATCAAGACATTAACAATTGAAGTGCTCAACATCCCCCTTAGGTTTCTGCAGCTTAGATGCAAGCTAGTTCATGCTAGTTTACACAAACGCAAAGACCAGGAGGGAATTTTTATGAAGGAGAGTACTTATTTCAAACTTATTTCTCTTCCCCCTTCTTTTTTTTTTACTCTTACGGAAAATGTATTTTTAAACCAGGAAAGAGACTGCAAGATTACTTTCCACTCAGGCAGAAAAAAAAACCAAAAAACAATAAGATGTCAAGTGACAGGTTTAAATTCCACTGGAACAAAATTAAGAGATCCCCAAGTAGACTTAATTTTAATGTCATTTCTCAAAAAAACATATTTCTCAGAAAAACAAGCTTACTGTACAAAGGGTCAGTGGGTAATTAATCAGAAGTGAAGCCACTACAGAACACTGAACCGAAGAGCAGTTTTTAAGTTCAGAGGATGAAGTAACTCCATATATAATGGTTAAGAAACCCAAAACAAATCAGAAGTTTAATAAACCAGCTAGTTGATGCTCAAGATATTCTCAAAACTGCACTGACCTGCTGTATGTTATCTAAAGCTTTAGAACATGGTGCAGATTCTCAGTCTGATTTAATTCTCTAAGAAAAGTTTAATGCACGAGTATATCAAGTTACAGAGAAGACTCACATCGATTTGTCTTTATAACACTTTTAATAAACCTTTTAATAAGCCACATATTCTATTTTATTACATTAGACTACTGTGTATAGACTTCAATAAACCTGTTAAATGCAGAACTAATAACCTATTCTGTGAGATGAAGCAACTTTTTTGCCTTCTTTGGATTAACTGTACTGTGCAGCTTTTAAACTCTTTTCAATAAAACGACTACTATAAGATACTTCAGTTACATAAATTTTCAACTTACCTTTTTCCTGTGAATTCTGCTTGACCCTTCTTATTGAAGATGAATTTGGAGTCATTATATCCCCATCCATTCCACTTCAAAAGTTCTTGCCTTAAAGGGAGAAAAATATGTGAGAATATTAGCATATTAGCATACTGCAGATCCAAAATGGTTTTAGAAAAAAGTTTTATCAGAGAGCAATTCAGGAAATTACGTACATACCAAAAGCACATAGCTTAGAGCTAGAAGAAATTCTGAAGCCACAACCATTACTTCTTCAGATTGCATCCTATGACTTGAAAGACCAGATGGTCTTTAAAAACCACCACCAGCTTAAGTGAATGCATACTGTATAGAATCATAGAATCATTAAGGTTGGAAAAGACCTCCAAGGTCATCAAGTCCAACCTCTAACCAAACACCACCAGGTCAACTAAACCATAGCACTCAATACCACATCCAGTCATTTCTTGAACACTTCCAGGGATGGTGCCTCCACCATCTCCCTGAGCAGCCTGTTTCAATGTCTGACTGTGCTTTCAGTGAAGAAATTCTCCATGATGTCCAATCTGAACCTCCTCTCACACATCTTGAGGCCAGTTCCTCTTGTCCTCTCACTTGTTGTCTGGGAGAAGAGGCTGACCCCCGCCTGGCTATAACCTCCTTTCAGGTAGCTGTAGAGAGTGATAAGGTCCCCCTAAGCCTCCTTTTCTCCAGGCTAAACACCCCCAGTTCCCTCAGCAGCTCCTCATATGACTTTCTCTCCAGAACCTTCACCAGTTCCACTGCCCTTCTCTGCACACACTCCAGCACCTCCCTGTCTTTTTCGCCGTGAGGGGCCCAGAAGTGGACATAGAACTTGAGGTGTGACTTCACCAGTGCTGAGTACAGGGGGACACTCACTTCCCTAGTCCTGCTGGCCACACTATTGCTGATACAGCCCAGGATGCCACTGGCCTTCTTGCCCACCTGGGCACGCTGCTGGCTCATGTTCGGCTGACTGTTGACCAGCACCTCCAGGTCCTTTTCCACTGGGCAGCTTTCCAGCCACTCTGCCCCAGCCTGTAGTGCTGCATGGGGTTGTTGTGACTGAATTCTTTTTCTTCTGTTTGTTTTTTTTTTCTTCTGGGTAGAGAGGAATAAACCACTGGTGACATGGTGATGTTCTCTAATTGGCAACAGTAATGTGTGAAAGATGCTTGTTTTTACGTCTATACATAAATACTAACACACAAATAGGTAACATCTAAATATTTACAGAATATAGAAGAAATTTAGCATTTATTTTCTAGACAGAGAATAACGATTTTAGTTGTTTAGTTGTACTGCAATCCTACAGCATTCTTAGCATTCAGTTGATGAGGCACTTTGCGATATATTTGGATTGAAAACATATTTTGGAAAGCCAAAACCAAACAAACCCCAAGAACTGCAGGAATAACATATCAAATACAATCTCAATATGATATTGTAAAAAAGCAAAAATATAAAAACCAAACCCACAACTGCCAAAATACAAGCAGAAAATTGAAAACACTGAAGCACAACCATATCAGAGGTTCTCAATTATGATGAAGTCATCAGAAGTATATCAGTGTATTTAAGACTTAAGAAATACACTAAGAATAATTACACATTAATCTAACTTTGCTTTAAAAGCTTGCCATTTATTTACATTACAAATGAAGTTACTAACCTAAAAACTGAATTTTAGTTAATACAAAATCTTCAGATAAAGAAGTCTGACAACAGATCATTTACTTCCCTCCCCTATATACAGTGAATGTAGCTTTTGCTCTTTGACTGTGTAATATAAGAGTAAGATGATCAGGAGTGACCATTTCAGAAAGACCTTGAGATTCAGAGAAAGCACTGCCTCAAGTCACTCCCAGCTCCAGCATTACACACAAGATAACTGTGTGATGATTTATTACCAAAGGCCTTCATTATAAAGGCAACATTAACACAGATGCTGACATACTGTCAGTGTTGTAATTAAATAGCCTTGGCTTAAATAAAATCCATTTTCTTCAAACTGCCTTCATGCAAGGTTTTAATTAATCAAATGGAAAAAAGGCCATGGTCATGTATTACAGTTGTTGGAATCAGACATTTCAACAAGCCTTAGACAAATCTAGCACTTAAAGCAAACTTTATCAGTTACTGAGTACTGAAGCTCTATACAGTTTTGTGAAATAGCCAGTCTATGTTGTTCTTCCATACTGAGGAATGGATTCTAAAATTTAAGCTAAAATTAACTGTTTGAGCAAACAGTTGTCCAGATACAGAAGCCCCTCTGGCTGCCTCATCTCTCAAAAGACTTGATCTTTACACATGTAAAGTTCACTCCAGAAAGGGCAAGGATCCACTCGTGTTCCACTGCCTGGGAATGCCTTGTGCTGTCTTGCTGACATGACAGATTATCAAAAAGGGTTCTTAAAGCATGTTATGCAGACTTATCTATTTTTACACTTATTTCTACATAGGTATATTTATAAATATTGCATATATTTATACCGAGTTCCACAAAGATACTAAGTCATACACAGTGGAGCTGTTCCCAGCTGAGAACAAGCTGACCCAGAATTGGTCAATTCAAGTGGCATTTATTTTATTTTTTTAAACTAAATGTTCCACTCAAATGCAGTCCTCCTGAAGGTAAGATTTCTCCCTCTGCTGACTAAACGTAGTATTTCTATATACCTGAACTCTGGAGTTGGTTGAATCCTGTAAAGTCAGACCAGACTTGACATTAATAAGCAAAATTTGAGGAAAGCTCGAACAGCTTTCCCCCTAATTTAGAGAGGGAAGTCCTCTTGCAAAGCAGTGCCAAAATAAATATGCCAAGTATGATGCCTGAAACAGGCTAGAGAAACTAGCTGCAAAGCTGAAGACACAAAAGGTCAGGCCCTAAAGAAACTGGTAACGTGAGATAACCTGTACATTATCAGTTTTGAAACTATCATTAGTCCTGCTGTCAGTAGAGATAGATACCTCCCAAAAAATTATGGGGAGGTACTATTAATTAAGGGACCAAAGACAGACCCAGATATGAGGTCTGCTAAGCTTCTGCTTAGCTGACTGCAATCCCGGTTGTTTGCCTTTTCTAAAGGCTTCATTTCCTAGGTTGGTGTTAAACTACCTGGCACTTTCATCAGGCTTTAAAATACAGAACAGAGTCTGAGTTTTAACTCCAAAGAGTTTATTTTCAGGTTGAACTATTTCTGAATAAAATAAGTGCACAAAGCTTTACTCTGCCAGACAACACAGCTCCTGTTATTGGTGTGATAAGAATAACTAAATTAAAATCAAAAATAATGGTTCGCATGTTTGTACAACAATAGCTGACTCTAAAACGTCTTGGCTACCTCATAATGCAAAGTCAGGAGATTCCACATCACCACACACAATGGGCAGTATTATATCTTGTGACAGGTAAACACCAGAACAAAAAGCTTATGCATTTAATTTTTATATTCAAAACTATACTGAGCAAGTCTGAGGTTTCTTTCTGGAGACAGGAAGGGCGGTTTCTGGAATGAGTCATCTTACATTTATTCTTTTGTTCCACCATACCAGAGTACTGTCAGTTTAAGAACTGTGGTTTGATTTACTTACTGCAGTTTCTAGCACTTCATGCATACACACCAAGAACAAGTCAGAGGAAATACTGCATGTGGCTCCCTAAAATAAAGAAGCCTAAAAAGGCCAGATTTTAAAAGAACGGCTGATCGGTCAGCTCTGATCTGTAACTGACACACCGCAGGAAGACAAAGCTGTTCAGATCTTCTTGCATGCCATTTGAAAGGTATGCTCTTCACAGGCAAGAGCTGGTGAACCTCAAGACTCAAGAGAATTACCTTCAGTACAAAGAAAAGCACAAGACATTCAGAGGAGATCTGCAGGCCTCCATGACTACTGAGGCAATATCAGTGTCATACTCATCTAATTCAAAGACTGACCTTTTTGGAAGAGTGTTACATATTAGTTGATGTATTATTCAGAAGAAGTGCAAGCAGCTCTGCAAGATGAAGCCAGGGGTGTAGGTTGCTCTTCCCTAGGTCTGTCTCACTACAACAGCTCCTTCAAGTAAGGCTGTAACACCCACCTGCTCTACATTTCTTTGTCTTTCCATCTCACATTTGGAAATTAAAACTGTAATTTGACAACATAATAAGAAACAGAAGGCAAGCAAGAAAACAAAGTTTTTAAATATTGTAACAGCACTCTTTCCTTGGCATTTTCATACTGCCCTTATTCAGTATTATTTATACAGTTGCCATTCCTTAGAAAATGCTTTTCACAGCCCAGCTCCAGTGTAGCACTCCCACTGCCCTCTAATGCCCTAGTGCAGCAATCAGAGCTGCCTGCCAGATTAGCATCGTGCATCATGTTTACCTTGGCTCTCAAGAGTGACCCAAGCTGCAACTGAGCAACACACATAGCCTTCTACATTTGCCAAATTTTTTATTCCCAGTATCTCATTGTTAAATTCATATTCCAGACAAATATAAAGGGCAGAAAAAACTGCTGAGCATCTGCAGACTTAAGCACACATTAAAAGCTTCCTCCATGTCCAAGTACTCAGTGTATCCAGGGCTGTCTCTGAGACCAAAGGACTTCAACACATGCTGATCTGCAACCGATACGTGCCATCATTATACTTAAACTCTTACAAATTATGTGTCTTCTAACACATGAATATTTTGTACCATCTGAAACATCTTGCTGTAATAGTTTCTATCCTCATTCTTCAAAAATTCAAGAACTTGATTGCTAAATGTTAAAGTAACAATGAAAGAAACCTAACCTGAACACCCTGCATAATATCTGAATGCTCTGAACAATATCTGAATACATCAAAACACGTTAGGAAGTTTCATGTTCCAGCCCGGAAAAAGAAAGATGCTCAGTTTGACATAGTCAAGTGACATGTTCACGCTACACATGTTGTATATGTAGCAAGATATAATTTACACTTCCCTCTGTTTTATTTCCCAAATTCCTTTCCAAGAATATATATATCAAAGACTCTCACCTACATTTGATATTATTCTTGTTTTAAACTAAATGTTACTCAGTATTGTACCCAAACCATCTTATTTAAAGACAACACCTTTCCTATTCAATACACTGGCTTCAACAAAATATCAAACTCACCAACTCTCTCATTTTTAATAGAAACATGGAATATTTTAGCCAGAGATAGTAAAAAATGACCAGTTCTTGCCTTCTAACTTAAAAGACAGAAATTCACTACTGAAATGTATGAAGTAGTATAAATCAAACCTTGCTTAACTTTTTTAATGTGTATATATTTTTATATAGACATACATGAAATTATATTGCCTGAGGGAGAAAACCTGAAAGAAAACAAGTTACCATGGAAACAGTGATGATAAGAGATTAACACAGCGTAACTAGTTTAAGTGAATTTAAACATTTCACTTTCATTACAATGCCCAACACTGAACTATTAGTTTGACTCAGTGCAATAAGGATTTTTACAGTCAGGGAGGCAGGAGGGTGTCCCCTGGCCCACCAGCTGAGCTAGTGCTCCTGAAGCATCCAGTCACACAGCTAGGCAGGAAGAAGCCTTCGGACCTTCACTATTTCAACACAACTGAACCTGCCAGCACGGTTCAAATCTCACATTTTTAGTGACCAGCACAGTGACAGGATGAAAAAGTTCTTGTCTCTCCCTAGGAAACTGAAGGACAAGCCCAGGGTCTCTCCACAGGTATCCAATGCTTCTTCAGAGAAGCACGATGAAACTGCAGTTCAACCCAGCTGGATAAATACAGCTTAGGCAGAGCAAAGTGAAGATGCTCACATCAGTTTCTTCAGGATAACCACCGACATTTTCAATTCAATCATCAGCGCATGCTCGGCATTAAAATCATATATACCTAAAATACTCACAGGCACTTCTGTTGCATGATGCAAAAACCAGCAGATTCTAGGAAATTAGTTTAAAATGGCAGTTTTAAGGGCTACCACATGGGCTTAAGCACCAGTATTTGCCTACTGTAACAAAGGTTTTAGAGTTCTTGCAAAACTCAGTGCATGAGTGCAGTAATGCCGAGGCAACATTATGGCGATAAGACATTAGCCAAAGAGCAACTTGTCAAAGCCCACCTCAGCCGGAGTTTGGGTCACCAACTCAGACCCCCAGCTGGAAATTCAGAATCCTTTCCACAGGTGATACCAGATCCCTCTCCCTCTCCTCTGGAGCACTCTCTCTGTTTGGATTATACAGTGACACTTCTCAACCAAGTAAGCAACACTACAGAGTGTTTCTGAAGCCAGTAGTAAATTAGTATCAGGTGTCTGGAATAAAGAAAGAGAATGCAACCCCAGGAATCCCTTCAAGAACTGCTTTGTGAAAGCATCATTTATCTGGAGAAGAATGCCATGCTGCAGGCAGAGGGTACCTACTATGTTTGTCATTCTTATACTTCTTCCTTCTTGGAGGATCTTCCCTGAAGCAAATCCAATATAATCATTTTCAAATCTGAAGTCAAATAACATCTGTTTTATAACCTTAGACACATTCAGGTTCTGTAGCCCACACTTTGAGATAAGATTCTGCAGCTGCACATACACCGATTAAGTTGTTATTCTGTTTGCTGAACATCCGATATGACAACACAAACCTGCATTGATATTTACAGTTTAAATCTACAGTAAGCAGCAAACACAGACAACAAGATTTTAGGCATAAGACTTCAGCGCTTAGGTACTCAAAAGCAGTGTGCTTTCTTTAAACTACTCTGACAAAACAAATGTTCACTTTCCTTACATTCATTCCTAGCCTTGACTATTTCATTACTCTTCATTTCACCACATTGTAATAAACAAAGCCCCAAGGAATAAGGAAATTGGTGTTTCTCTAGTGTTCTTTCATAGAAAGCTTAAGTCAATTAGGGAAAATTAAAGACTGAGGAAAACCAAGACATTATAACCACGCTTCTCAGCACACACTTAGCCAAATGATGATTCTTATGCAACAGAATACTTTACTAGAAGTTCCATCTATTCCACCTACTACTTCAGTTGACACTAGCTTCATTTTTATCTTTGAAGAAACTGCTCAACTACAAAAATGTGTACACATGGCTACTTCCAGGCAGTAAATGAATAAGCACTTAAAGATTTTTCAAACACCAGAGATCAGCTCTCTGAGAAGGATTTCCTGAAAACTTGCAAAACTAGGATATCTGCTTTGCTATCTTAAAAGAAACAACTTAATGAAGGAATCAATTGTCTGCCATTAATCTGCAAAAGCAAAATAAGTTCAGTTCCTGGACAACATTGTTTTACCTATTCCACAGAGGATTTTTTAGCATGCTCTGTAGCAAATATATGAGATAACTACCAAAGAAAACTTTCTGGCCTTCGCTATCAACCCTGAAGACCAATTCATTTTTAATACTCAACATTATTTGTTTTCTACAAAGAAGTACTCTAACAATTCAGGAAAGTCTAGTAGGCTGCAACTTCTTACACTACTGATCTCCTTACTTTACTTCAGCTCAAAGTAGCTTCTAGTCCAAGTAATTACTCTAGTCTATTGCATTAACAGATTATTCTAATTCTATTCAGTTTAAATAAACACATCAAGGCAAAGTAAACAACTATATATACACATTCATTTTCTTGTACATAACGGTTCAGATTTCAGTAGACATCAAGAAGCTGATCTAAAAAATTCTTTCAGGTTTCACCATAAACTGCTACTTGCTTTCATACAATAATCCATATTGAACTTTACATATTAAACATACTTTACACTTTTATTTAGGTTTTTTTTCTAATCAAACTTAACTAATGCATATATCCATTTTGGCTTACTTGGTATCAAATGACCTTACCATAAATATTGTATTACTTAAATTTTTACAGATTTCTTACATTTCATCTGCCTGACATGCTACTACTTGGACCTAGATGCCAGACAGGAATTGCTGTTGCATAGGAAGTCACATTTGCCATCAGATTATGACACTTTTTCATCAGAATAATGTCTCCATATGAGAATCTTTATCTGCTCCTCTATTTCAAGTATCAACCTCAACTAACAATTAACTGCTTTGATGCAATCACAGAACCTCCTGTGAACTGCCACACCTTCCCCAATGCAACAGGCTCTTTTGATTTCTTACTCTTCTAATTTCTTAAGACTCTGTAGTGGCACCAGCCCTTTCCTTCCTTGCCCTAAATTTCCACCACCTTAAGCTCAGAAATCAGCTATACCAGGATACAGTTCAGCATCAAGTGTTGCTTAAACACTGCTGTCTAAAGAGTTACGTCTTTATAATAAAGATGGGTGTGAATTTTGGGAGTAAGATATGAATGCTCTTTGATGTCACTTGTTAAATTCAAGTAGTACCAACTCTTTAGGAGTTAATTCATCTTTCTGCTTAATAAAGTCATAATCATTAGCAGGAACTACAGCAAGAACTGCAAGAGTCTATATGAAGGTATGGTGACATTAACACATTACCCTGAACAACCTGTGAACTTCATACACAGCAGTCAGCTGGCTATACCTTAGTTTACCCTGGATAACAGTATGCCCATAATAATTAAAAGATATTCATGAGCCTCTCTTCATCCCACAGGAAAGCAGCTTCTACACAAAGAGACAGGATAATCACGAGATCCTGTCCTGCTTTCTTTTGCTCCAGGGCAGAAAAAAATTTTATGCCTACAGGCTACTGAGTTAACATTTCAACTAAATCAATTATCTCTTTTAACAAAGACCAAATTATTTAAAGTTTGACTTGAATAAGTTATAACACAAGCTATTTTGACAAGATCAACATCAGTGAATGCTCCATTTCTGCGGCACCCTTACTTTCCAGCATACCTAACAGTTACTCTGGTACAACTGTGTTCTAGGGAGTTGTAGCACCTGTTTCCAAAACAGTACAAGTTGAACACTTCGTGTACATACAGTTATTTTGAAGATTAAATAAGTTTAACTCAAGTCTCACCAGCAAAGTGAGCTTACTAATAACCAGTCAACAGAAGTCAACAGCCTACCATGAAAGTTCAGAAAAAGTAATTTCAAGGAAGAGTTATTTTCCAGCTCAATTTTTTTAATAAGTGTTTCAGCATGCCTATTATCCTGTTAAGGCTTCAACACACATTGTGTAACTATGATCCCCATGTTTCACTGCATCACTCAATTAAAATATTAAATTCAAGCCAGGAATGCCACTACAAAGTAACATCTCTTTACCCTTATAGTACCTAAGGTTTCTCTCAAGAAGATACTCAGACAAGTAGATATTTGCTTGTCTTTTGAGGAATTTTCCCATCTCAATAATCATAATTTTAAAGATTATAATACACTTTCTACTTTTTAAACACATCAATTTGCAAATGTATTGTTCAGAGGCATTTTTATTTGGAAACAGGAACAGTTTGATGAGACCCACAGACTTTCAGTCAATTCCACATACTCTTCTTCCCCTTGCTG
Source organism: Neopelma chrysocephalum (assembly GCF_003984885.1). Classification (NCBI taxonomy): domain Eukaryota; kingdom Metazoa; phylum Chordata; class Aves; order Passeriformes; family Pipridae; genus Neopelma; species Neopelma chrysocephalum. The sequence continues at coordinate 11,814,548 of NW_020897703.1, forward strand.
GTGACAAATAATGTCTGGATAAGATCCTTAGCACTTTGGTCTCTGAACTATCAACAAGAAAGCCATGTTACTAGAGGTCACTGTCTAGTGACTATTAGAAAAGCAGCCAGAAAAAAATGTCTGTGATCATGGACCTGAAGTACTACAAAGGGTTTTTTTCATCAAAGAAAGCCATCTACCTTGCAGAAGAAACGCAACATGACGAGAGTGCACCTAAATCTGCTAAAGTAGTGTCTGTAGCTTTGCCGCTATTTCAAACACTACAGGAAAGATGCAACAGGTGTAATGAACAAAAATTTTGCTTAAGGTACTTTTGGCTGTAGCTTTGCTAGGGAAACAAAATAATAGTTCAAAAGAGCTAGAAGAGCTGACTCAGCATGCAGAAGACTGCAAGAAAACAGCATCTGGATTTGGATGGTCCTAACACTGCTGATAAAAGCCATGCATTGCGTCTACATCAGTTATTTTTACTAGATTTTTCAATCAGCCTTCTAGGTCTCACAAACAAAAAACAACTCCAAATTAGCTGGTAGGCACTAGAACAGGACTCAGGTGTTCATCACTTGCCAAATCAGTGTAGGTAACAGAATTGTCTTTATCCCCCATCACTCCAAAACCTTGATATTATCCTCAAACACAAACTCAACCAAGATCCTCACATCTTAGCTATACTTAATGATCAGAATTTTCACATGAAACATCTTAAGCATATTTCAACCACATCTCAGATGTTCAGATGGAACCTCAAGACAGAGCTAAAACTCCCTTTTAGTTTTTCTTGTTTCTATACATAAAAAAGGGTAGGCTCTAAATACAAGACAGTTGTACCTATGGCACAGACCAAGCTTTCCAGCATCTCCCTTACACCCTCACAGCAAAGTATCCAGCAGTTGTACCATTTTGATCCTAAGTTCCTTGAAGCAACATAATTTTTATTCTGAGTAGAGTAAAACCAGTAATCCATTATGAACCTACAGAAAATCCTACTGAGGAGAGCAATGTCAATATCTTGTAGAAGTACAAGTGTTAAATTTCCTAAGTCTGTGTTTCCATGGAGAAAGAACCCTTCCTTCAGGTTACATGCATATTCACAAAAGCTTGCTTCTCCTGCTCTTCATGGATGCAATAACTGGCCATAGAAATTACACAATAATCAATTTAAAATAAATCTCTGAAAACTAGCTAAACTGATATTTTTTCAGAAACAGTGATTTCTTCCTAAATTCAAACCAAAGAAAAACTCAATATGGAAGACATTATCTTTGGAATGACCCATTTGTCCCAGTGAGCAGCACTGCAAGAGCAGAATTCCCCTCAGTGAGAATTAAAAGCTTTCAAAACTGTTCAGATTTGACTACATGTGCATGACATCTCAGTCCTATCAAAGCAGGCAGATTCTGCTTGTGGCCCTGGGCCACAGATGGCCTGTTAGAATAACTCAGGCTGTTTCTTGCTTTTTTCTTGACAAGGTTGAGAGCAAAGCATGGCCTGCATGGGTTTTCCTCAAAGGAGGAACAACTATCCTAATCAACTGCTTGCCCAATCTGCCCCTGGACAGTCCCCATGCACTAACATACTAGTCCCTGTCCACAGCTCAATGGAAAGCAATAGGTTGTGTACAACCTAAATCTTAAAATAAGATAGCAAGCCAATGCCTACATAGAAAATCCACATCTGAGAAATGGGGGGAAGAAAAACTAGTCACAAAATTAATACAAGTCCACCCCAACAGAAAGAGAGCCTCATAATAAGTTACATGAAATTATATCATGGTATTATAACTGTATCATTTAAAAACAATCTAGTAGAAAAATACATCCAAGAGCCAGTGAAACAGAGAATTAGAACTAGACCTAGAACAAACTAGGGAATTTGACTATGTCTTCTCTTGGTCTCACATGACCTCAGATTCCTTACTGCTCTGTATAGCAAAACCATGAAAAAGTAGTTCATGTGTTTAAAATTATTCATATCTAAGAAACTTTGACAGCACTCACATCAGCTGAAGGTTTCACATGCCTGAGAACAGGGTGGGACTGAGAGCCCATACACAGACCTTGCTCTTCACACGTGCTGCATTCCTCATTAGAGCAGCTTCAAAAGTATCTCATAAAAACAAAACTTCTCCATCACATCTTCAGTTATTAAGGTGACCATGACGACTTTCCATTTTAACACAAACCCACTTACTACAGAAGCAGATAAGGGGCTGAAGACCACCTACCTCCGGTTTCCACCAGTCCATACAGCGGTGAACAGCGTTAACACTTCACCCGCGACTGGGATCAGCCTCGTCCCCCCCGGCCGCCGCCCCGACCCATTCGAGCCCCGCTACCCCCGCACGGCCCACGCGGGGCCTCCCCGGGCCCCGCAGCCCGCGCCCGTCCCCGGGCGGGAGCGAGACCCCCGCCCGCAGCACGGGCTGCCCCGGTCCCGACCCGCACCCACCGCCGAGGGCCCCGGGAGCCCGCCTGGCCCGGCGCGGGGACCCCGCCCGCACCCACCGCTTCTTCGGGATGGAGCCGGAGGCCGGCCCGGCGGAGGCGCCCTGCGCCTTGCAGGGGCTCGGGGAGAGCGCTCCCCGCCCCGGGGCCCGCGGGGCGCCCCGCAGGTGCCCGGAGATGATGCGCAGCCGCCGCCGGGCGGAGGACGGGGAGCCGCCGCCGCCTCCCGCTGCCTCCCCGGCCGCGGCCGCCATCGCTTCCGTGTTGTGCCGCGACCGCCGCCGGGTGAGAGGGCGCGCGGGCGGAAGGCGCCGCCCGGCGCTCCCCGCGAGGGGCCCGGCGGGCACCGCCCGACGCGGCCGAGCCGGGCCGCGCGGGGTGAGCCAGCACCGGGCTGCTCCGGCACCGCTCCGCTCTGCCTCGCTGCCTTCCTTCGCTCCTCTTTTCCTGCCTTCCTCCGTATTGCTAGAGCTCCCTGCCTCAGCAGGGTAGGGCTTGCGTGAGGAAACCGGAGAGAGAGAGAGAGAGAAAAGGCGTTTGTTAGCGATATCTCACGTCTCGTGGGGTAATTACAGCCCCGCTAGATCGCTGAACACACCGGAGAGAACTCAAAGGTGTCCTTTAGAGACGAGGATTGCCTAAATTAATGATGAAATGCTAATTAATGGCAATAACATAGGTGGGTTACTTAAGAAATAGGTCGGTGAGGTGGCAGATAATCCTACAGGAGTTACAGATTTTATCGTAGCTGTTGACAGGGGCAGAAGGCCCTGCTGAGTGCAGGGCTGCTGAGCCAAGTGTCTCTGCCTGTATAACTTGCCTGCTCTTCCCACGCCATGGAGTCCTAGAAGGGATGCTCCAGGCTCCCGATGATCTGCTTCCCCCAGTAAACACACACCATGAAATGAATGCTGACTGACTGCTGGGAATATACCCCTTCTGTATCTGGGATAGCCATCACTGGGTCAATCATGTCAAAACCTCAATCCTGACTGTATTTGGGCCCTGTGGGAACATCTGGGATTCACCTTGTAGCATCACTTTGAAGAGGGAAAAGAATTGGGATTTAAGGGGAGATGCAGATTTCATGCTAGCCTCAGGTGCTGTCTGCTACTAGGAATTTGCCTTCATGCACCAGAGTGCTTTGGATTTCCACTCAGGAACAGATGTGGGAACTGGAAAAAATTTAAAGGAGAACAGATGATAAGAGGGGTTTTTTTTTCTATCAGGGAATGAAAAAAGGCTGAACAAACTGAATCCCTTAAAAAAGACCAAGGAAGATAGGTTATCAGTCTTCAAATATGTAAAAGACTGCTATGAAGTGAAAGGAAGCAATCAATCTGCCCTTCATGTCCCAGCTAGGTTAGTGAGAAATAATGAGCTCAAACTGCAAGATGTAACTTCAGTATTAGCATTAGAGTGCTTTCTAATGGCAGTGAAAATGAAAAGCTGTTGTAGTTTGCCTAAGTAGAGGCCAAGTTAGAAAGCGTTAAGAATAGACAACATACATCTATCAGAAATTATATCATTATAAGCAGTTCAGCTCAGGACACAGAGGTGGGCTAGATGACCTCAGATTAATTCCACCATTTTCTCTGTGACATGAAGTAGGTCCCACTGGTGAAGCCTACTCAGTTGTCACACAGGACCTACTTTCATGATCAGCTTTTGCAGCTGACTGGCACCAGCTAGCTTTTTGGAAGTCTTGAATGGAATGCTAGTATCTATGTGATGACTGATATTTTCATAATGACATTTTGTCAATAATTGCTGATTTATTTGTTCATTCCTTCCTCATACATTTGTTATGTATATGAAATAAAATCACATGAAAATTCATAAAGCTCTTACCCTCTTTTGAACCTTGATTAGGTACCTATTCCTCCCATGATACTTCAACACAATACCTTTCCTTTTGCTAAGCAACCAGCAGGAAGTTCTCCAGGGAGCAGTATGGAGTGCACAAGCAGTGAGACTTTGGTTCAGTTCCCTACCTTGCATGCAATATTTGTGCTTCTCGGAGTCATAGCTCCCCATATATAAACCAAGGATAACAGTATCTCCCTAGAGAGACTGATCTGAAAATACACTAAGGACTGTGTGACAATGTAGGACCAACTTCTGTAATGCCTACTGATAAAAAGCAGTACATAAAAGCCACCCAGGTGTTATTACTATTTGTTTTGCTTGTATTCTCACTGTTGTTAATTGATTTTATGCCCTTTGTATACTTTGACTAGAAAGTAGCTTGTAATTTTCCTAGGGCAGTGATTGCGCTAGTTGCAATGGGATCTCAGCCTTAGGTTAGGTTTTTGGTATTACTACAACATAAACAGCTGTTCTGGCAGTTTGTTAGTTTGGTTATGGAGTTAAATTTCCCCCCTGTGAATAATTCGTATACAACTTTCTGGATTAACTCATGCATATCCACATTTAGCTGTCTGATGCTGTGGAGGCAGTCTGCAGGGAACAAACACGGATCTCGACTGAGTTTCCATTCACACTGTTTACTGAAGTTCTGCATATAGCTGGGGGGACTTTAAGTCACAGTTATCTAAAACTTTCCACATTGCTGAATGCTGGCAAATAAATACTAAATCCATTACAGTGGGCTTCAAATTTTCCTAGAATGTTTCTTTGTATCACAATCACTTGTACAGAACAATAACGAGACCATTGCTCATTTATTTGATCCTAGTCATAGAGGTTCCCAGTGAAAAACTGAATTCAACTAATATCTGATAAGCAATATTTGTCACCACCTCACAACTTAATTTCAAAAAAGTTCCCAATTAATTTTTAGGTATGTGTGTGGGTGGAGATTTAACTGGGAATGGTGGAGACATGGTGGTATGGTTTGGAAACCATAGAGAGCCCTTGTCTTACGCAAAGCAAAGGTGACACCTTGTTTTTGCGCAAGAGGGGTCTTTTCTTACAGTAAGAATGCTGAGTTCCTATCAGCGCTCTGCATGCAATCCCTGGCTCCCTTGGAATGATGGCAATCTTCACAAAAAGCAGCAGTAACATAGTGTGCTCTTGCATTGTGAGGTTGCTGTTTCTAACTCTCCTGAAGTGAACCACTAGCATATTTTCAAAAAATATGTATAATTTAATCATATAAAGCCTGTCTCATAAGTAAGAGTGCTGAGAAGAAAACTTAGGAAACACAATTTTAAAAGTAATATGGTTGTGACACCAAAGAGAACGAGATGATGTCAGTAAAATTACCAGCAGATCTACAAGGTGGTAGTTGGAAGTATTCTACGCGTTGTTGAGCCAAAGCAGCAGCATTCGTCATTCCATGAGCTGTCCTTCCCACATACCCGAGTGCATCTGCATGAGTGAGATGCCAGATCAATGTAACACTCCTCATGTCATCAAAGACACTCATTTCCAGAATTCTTAACATTGGCATATTTAAGTAACATAGTTTAAAGACAATTTACAGTGTAATACAAAATAAAGTGGCCAGAGTACTTTAAACTTTCAGAGAGGTCTTCATAACAAGGTGTCTCAGAGCTCTATTATGCAGTGGCCCCATGGGAGACTACAGAGGAAACTTGCTGCTCAAGACAAACACTACACTCTTGCGCAACCCGTACACAGGTTGTGGAAAGAAAAGACTCTTCTGATAAATCTTGCCTTGAATGAAGTTCTGCAACAAATTTTGAGAATTACCTAATGTAGCCCTTGAGATGTAGGTATCAGATGTGGAAAATTAATTGATGGGATACAGCAACTTACAAGTGGCTGAAATAGCAACTGTACATGCATCTAGAAGAGAAGGTAGAGTACTGTGTTCAGCTTAAACTGTAAAAAGAATTTTGAAACATTTCAAAGAAATTTTATTGAAACATGAGAAAGTTCCCAGTTCCAGCGGAAGCTGGCAGGAATCGCAGTGCTGTAGTAAACACCTGTGCTTTTTCTTTACTGAGTAAGTAGCAGAAAAAAAGTTGTGGGATTTTTTTTGTTTATTTTTCACTTTACAGTAGCACAGCTTTGAGTTATAATTCTTGCTTTGCCTCACTGCTTCTGAGGGCAACAGAAGAACAGTATTGTATGACTAGCAATTGAGAAAATGAACATAAAAAATCCTTTGCTTCCTTGAAAAATGGAAAAGTAGAAACTATTTTTTTTCAAGACTCTTCACTGAGTTGCAAGGTTTAAACAGAAGGAAGCACCTGCTTGAATAAGGGGTGTTTCAGATGTTCTCGCTTTCTCCAGTTCAGCTGCTATTCAGATGTGATTGACACTAATGTATTAGCACACCTTTTTGCTCTGTACCCCTGAACAAAAACCCCACCTACAGAAGAGGTGGGGTTTTGGCTACCCTAGGTAAAGGATGGGCGTGGGACATCCACAGCTGAATCATGAACTCAGAAGAAGCTGTTTAGGCAACAAAAGGGGGGGAAGGCATAAGCCCTTTCAATAGCCTTTGGATTAGTCATTTTTTCACCAGAGGATAAAAAAAAAAAAGAAAGCCTACACACATTCATGAACATGTCATTCAACACCAAGTAATTCATGCTCTGGGAGGAGTTTTGTTGATATTTGAGTGGGCCAAGACGTTTTTCTGAAGTAGCCAGTTTCTCTAAGGCCTACTTAGGCATTGTGCCATTTTTATAGCATCAGACCATGGGGAAAAGGCACTGCATCCATCCATCAATTCATCCATACACTACCAGCTTATGAGCTCATCTTATAGGCAGCCTCAGTGCCATGCCACAGAAGAAGAAAGGCCCAGGTCTCAGAGCTTAGAGCTAGGGAGAAGCCTGCAGGACCTCAAGCCATTGGCAGGGATCAGCCAGGATTTGAAAGGTTACACAAGGATAGGAGTGAAACTAGGAAAAAGATGATAAAAGCCTTCAGAGCATGGATCATGACTGAAACTTCCTATTTAGAGATCTCCAACTAGAAGCTGACCTTTTTTACATGGAAAAGGTTAGTAGTTAGTGGGCAGCATGTTCTCTCTTTAAACATACAAAAACTGCAGATGTTTTTGAACATGGTGGTCAGCTCTGCCCTGTTAAAGAGAGAAAGTATAAAAGATGATCAACTATTTCAGCTTTCAGTCAATAAGGTAACCTGAACAGCTTAGAAAAGCGAGAGCTTAAAAGTGAGCCTGTAAACAAGAGCTGATCGCTGAGAATCAAGTATTAAGTCTTTGTCCATAATATATTTTAAAATGTATATAGACTCCTCTGTGAAACTGCTGTGACTTCACTAAGCTTTCCACTGGTGTCCCAAGGCAGAGCTATTAGTAATATATTGCTATTATCTATGTACTAGTAACTCCAGACCCGACTTTTCTGTATACCACATTTTGCATGAAAGAAAAATACTTACTAAATTGTTATCTGTATGCATGGATAAGTTTTTACATCTGTCAGTTCAAGGTTGGCCTTTGCAAACATAATGAGATGCACCTCTGTTAGTTTCTTCTGCTTACTTCTGGTAGTAAAACCAGTTATGCCCTGTCACTGGTAGCAAGTGGCAGATATGTTTATCAATGTACATATTTGCAGGTTCCCAATGAACTCATTTCACCTTCTTCATTCTACTGTAATGACAGTCCTGCTGCATCCAAATAATTGAAGAGAAGAAAAGCAAGCTTCTTAGAAAACTCTGCATAGAAATGTATATCCTTGCCCAGTTTCCACTCTTCTGCAACATATGTTGAAAGCCTGTCAAGAGAAAAACTTTCATATTTATTTACTGAGGCAATTCTGTAAAACCAAACATAGTTACCACATATGGCTTCTCACAGCGTGGTCAGTGAAATTAAGCATAATGTGACATTTACAGACAGCTTTCAAGGTGCATGTCCCACAGGAGCTCAAGTGTGGATTGCACACTCTTTTATAGTGCCCCAAGTCTTTCTCTCTTTCCTCTTTTTTAAGAGAGCTCTCAATTAAAGTGAAATGTAACTGCCCAGCCTGACAAGGGAGCTTCTGTAGAAACTATTTGCCTCTACACTTTCCAGCTCCTCTATACCTGCATTTTGTCTTGGTGACTTCATCTCATAACTATTCTCAGTTCTCTTCTTTTACTTTCAGAACCCCTGTGTTTTCATTCCAGCTTTATGCCCTCCTGTGGAAGAGTCTGGCAGGAAGTGTTGCAACACTGAAAATTCTCATTTGAGAAGGAGCGTTGCCTTTCTTAGCCCAGTTTATGAATTTATGAATAGAGTTGGTAGTTTCCTTTTGAGATATTTAATTCATATAATTATGTTACTCTCCTCATTTGGATAGTTACATATGGTTGGAAAGATTTCCTTCTATATTTTCCCAAAATACATCGCTTTAATAGCCAGCAGACAGTAGAGAAACATTCTGTGGGGAATTGAGGTAGAAGAAGCTGGATGTAGTAAACACTAATCAAGTTCAACAATTTGTGCTGATAATCCTATATCCTGGCAATCTCCTGTCCCCTGTGCTCTAATGTGTATGGAGTGTCAGATCAATTCAGGATCCTGCTAGGATCTCTATGTACATCCAATCCCCTGGGGAGATCTTAGAATCATAGAATCACAGAATAGTTGGGTTGAAAGGGACCTTAAAGGTCATCCAATTCCAAAACCCCTGCTGTGGGCAAGGACACCTTTCACTAGACCAGGCTGCTCAAAGCCCCATACAGCCTGGCCTTGAACACTTCCAGGGATGGGGCAGCTTCTCTGGGTAACCTGTTCCAGTATCTCACCAGCCTGATAAAAGAATTTCTTCCTAGTATTTAATCTAAACCTACTCTCTTTCATTTCAAAGCCATTACCCCTTGCCCTGTCACTACAAGCCCTTGAGAGAAGTCTCTCTCCATACTGGAAAATAGAATATATTATAGCATTTTGTTAAATAATCCAGTCTAATCATGTAGTTTGATGCACTAAAATTTTTACACTACAATTCTCTCAATCTGCTGCAATTTCTCTGAATTTAGAGGAGGAAGAAGAAATTACCTAATAATAGCATTTGCTTAATTCTATATTTTCCTTGTTTATGTCCCTAGACATATTTGTTGTAATAACCATTGTTACTACTAAGGGTATATAACATATAAACTGTATTGTGGAAGAGAATGCTGCATGTGTTTTACTTAGAAACTCAATCCTTGTATATCCTTTTGAGAAGATTATAGGTATGACAAGAGCTCTACAACTTCTGGGTGAGAACAGCATCTCAGGAGGAGGAGAAATACAAGGCTGTGAAGAGTGCTTGAATGCAGTTTAAGTCAGTTGGATTTTTACAAGCTTAACTAAAATATGAAAAAGGCATTGATGAACAGCCGAGTGTATTTGTCCAGTTCTTGACTGAATCTTATTACGGAGTTCTTTACTGCTAGAAAAGGACATTTATCAGATAACTTGGCAGAAATGTTTGACATATCTCAGTTAAAACTGTAACACTTCAGTGTTGTGGCTAACTCACAAGAACCCTTTCCTGGATCAGATAGCAAGGCAGCTTAACAAACAAATCAGCTATTGCAAATCCTTCCTCAGAGTTTAGTGAAAAGGAACAATTTCTTCTAGTGTTTATTACATTTTAAGACAATTCCCTAAGTATGCTCTGGGGAATACCAAGGTATGCAACATCAGACACAAAATTAAGCAATATAATTGTGTAAACACCATGTTTGGGAGAAGCAGAGTGTTTGAATAGACCATGCAAAAACTGTTCCCAAATGGACAAATAACTATGTGACTCTTTAAAATTAACAAAACACACCTTAAATATGCATTGTATTTGACTGAGGTATTTGATTCTACTTCTAGGGTCCCCTTCACAGTGCCATTGGTTTGGTCACTTTTCCATGTGAAACAATTTATTTTTCCTTTCTTAAAATGATAGATTTTTCATGATCTTGAGGGAACTAGATGTCAAAGCAGAACAAAATATCTACAGCTTAGATTAACTCTGTCTCAGTAATTGTTATATCATCTTATATTACTCCATAATTATCTCCCACGCAATAGTACTATTGTCCTGTAAAGGTAGCTAAAGGTAGTGGAAAGTTAAGATTTTATAACTAATAAGAGAGAATTTTATTAGACATCTGAATTTCCAGTGCTTCATGAAAATGAAAGGCAGTTTACAACTACTCTGAGGCATCTGCATTTGTTCTGATATGCAGGCACCCATATCCTTTTATAATTCAGATCCATAGTCTTTCAACACACAGCTAAGAGTGAAGACTATTGCTGTCATTTAAGGTCTGATGGGGAAATGGGTCATGATCAGTCCTGATGTCCTGCAGCAGATTTGCAGTTTATGCACTAAGCTACATATAGTCTTACCCAAACAGCCACTTTCTCCCAATTTCCTCTACTTCTATCTTTTTTCAGCCCCCTGGTGATATTCAGTCCCTTCTTAGGCTGTTCCCCCAAAGTTTCCTGCAATGCCATATTATTCCTTGTAGTTTGGCCCAAATTCCCTCTGCACTGACAAATCAGAAGCGCTTTCTGACAAACCAAGATGCTTTCCTTGTAAGTACTAAGGAGATAGAGTGGACTAACACAATTAATTTTTCAGAATGAAGACATTCAAGAATACATTCAAAGATGATGAGAAAAGATTAGATGAGAATCAGGCAGAGTGTAAACAAAAATGCATGGTGATACTGGGCATTTAATGGTCTCTTCCTGTGCTGTGCCAAGGGGGGATTGAGCACCCAATTACATGGCAAGACAATGGAGGCAAACTGAACATTCAGCAGTGGCTTTTTTGAGCTTGTGCCACAGAAAGCTTCAACAGGAGACTGCCAATGCCACGAACATAAGATTTTCTGTGTCCTTGTACCATGTTTGTGTTGTACCTCTGCTGTTCCTCAAGGAATAGAGAAACAGGAAGGAGGAATCACAGTCAGCAGAAGAGGAACCAGAGTCACAGAGCTGTGAACAGGGAACTTAACCACAGGCTGGTGAGCACCATCCACCGTGTGGTGTTGCACTGGTGGCCAGCCACAGCAGAAAGGGAGTGATTTAATGGTTTACATGTGGATAAATTATCATTATGCCAGTACTATACCATTTGCATTTTGTTTGGGGCAGAAGCACGCAGCTGACATACCTCATTCTCCTTTTCCTTGGAACTGAATCTAAGTTCTTCAGTTTTGCCCCTTCTGAGAAAGAAAAAACAGAAGGAAGAGACATACTGAAGTCTAAATAATGAGATCAGATAGTAAATCAAGGAGGTTTGAACAAATGTAGTTAATTCTGTCATTATGTGAAACAAAACAAATGTTGATTCAACTCTAATTTAGGCTGGGGCAGTCAGAGGCAGCTGAACAGAATATTTGTACGAGTAAAAGCAATATTTCTGCTCAGATGCAAATCTGTTGCAGTTTTTAAAACAGTTTTAGCACGAGAAATGCTGGTAAAAAGGGTTAATTTTCAGCATTTTTCAAATTACAGCACAGTATATTAAGAGAAATGAGTGGCAATTTATCTGAATATGCAAGGCTGTAAACTGGAGCAGTTCAGCAGCTGCTCCAGAGGCAGCTAAACTGTCTTTGTGAGGAGAGAGAGACCCTCCTGGAGAAGGGTAAAGTGGACAGTCATGAGTAGGAACCACTAAAAAGCAACCTTGCCTATAAGTAAGCAAGCACTGCTAGAACAGACCGAATAGTGGGAGTCACTAGCAGGCAACCTGACAGTTTCTCTCCCTTTCATTTTCAGATATATTGGGTATTTGTTGATTTTGACTTTTTAAAATGTTGTTTCCTTCTTGATGATGATGTGATTTGAATTCATCTGCATATTTGATTTTCTCCTTGTACAAGTTTAATTAAGTATATACAACTAAAGGCTGCCATCAGTTTATCCTGTGGAATTTGCACCAGCAGGACACCTTAAATGCTCCTACTGCTGCTGCCTTGCCAGACCTGAGGACTCCAGTCCCGGGCACTGTCAGGCCAATGCTGTTCACCAGTGCTTTGTTTCAATAGAGAAATGTGGCGCATAAAAGGGACAACAAAGGCAGCTCCTTTTTTGAAGAACACAAAATAGATTAAGCTGGTCTCAGCTGAAAAGGATGCCATCAATTTAGACAGCAGCCTGCTCTTTCAGCTGAAAACACGGGAAATGGAGCAGCACAAATGGGTGAACTGCTTGATTCTCCAAAATATTTGTGAGATAATTAATCTCTGCTGCTTGCTTTGTTTGATAGGGGACCAGCTTACTGCTCCATTACATGCAGTGATGTCACTGAGGAAGGTAGGCATTTTCAAATGAGAGAGAAACAGAATTTATTTTCTCTTTAACACAACGTTCTTTGTGTGTTGAGAAGTGAAAAAACAAGCTGTCCTTGTGTTCATGGCTCCTCGGCACTGCAGCACTGGAAGTTTAGAGGCAAAGGAACAGTTGTAAAACAGAAAGTGAGGGCAAAGAAAGCAGTGCCAGACTTTGATGGAGAAAGTACTACTGTAAATATACCTAATGACTAGGCATAAAAAGAGGTATTGAGTGATTCCTCATGCTCTTGTGAGCTGAAAGCAGCTTGGTGAGAAACCTCAGGGCAATCATTCCCAAGCTGGCTGGAACATCAAGTCTCTGGGATAATAGTGTTGGCTCCCCTGCTAGAGCACTCCCTCCTGGCCAATGTATGCATTAGTTGTAAGAGGGCAGTTAAGGAAATTAGTACAACCTTGTGACTGAAGGAAGAATAAACCCACGATAATAAATTCAGCAGAGGGATTGTCAGGACAATTGTCTTGCTGTGACAATGGTAGCACTTACCTTGGACATTTTGGTACAAGGCAGCTCGGACCAAGAGCATTAAAACTGCCTTACTCCTATTAGAATGCCAGCTCTCAGCTGAATTGGAGAGGGTGAGACTCCTGGTACACAGGAAAGTAAGAAAGACAGAGCTAAAATGCCTGTTTTTGAGTCCATAATTTGAGTTTTTCTCCTGTGTTTGAATTTTCCCTTAAATGGCTAGAGATCATTTCTGTCTTATTCCCCCAGAAAGTTGTTTAAACTCCTCATTTACTGCTCAGTACATCATTCAACCTCTCCAGCTCTCAGAGCAGAAAGCACTGGGTTTGGATCTTTAGTGGCTTTTACAGAAAGCTTTTTAGCAATTATTTTGTAGTCAACTAAAGTGTGTATTTATATATCAGCTGAGTATTTTCTAAACATTTTGTTATAGTGTCTAAACAGACTTCATTGCAGCTTCTAACCGGTTTCTAAAAAGCATTAAAAATTAAAAAGACAAAATTATTTGCCTGAAATTCATTTTCCTGGTGATACCATGTATCCCAGAATTGCCAAGTGTTCCCACCTTCCATAGCTCTTGCTTGACTTGTATGACACTGTTGGCTGTGTTAAAACAGTCACACTTAATCCTTGTCAATCTTACTTGAGTTTTCAGTCAGTTATGTTTTGACTGGATTAAAAGAAAATATTTCCAATTTTTTATTTTTTTGCCCTGTCAGCCTTTCATATCTCACACCATCTTACCTTGTGCTTGCTCCTAGGACTCTTCAAAATGTACTAAGTGATGGAGCAAGACTCTAGAGGCAGCAGCCCAGCTGCTCAAGCATCTCTCAGACTTCTGGAGTGCTGACTTGCGATGAGCTGATTTGATTCAGTCCCTCTGTAGCAAGTTTTGTTGCAGTGTCCTCAGCCCTGCAAATCCCTGCAGGTAGTCCCAGCACAGGCCAGACAGGGTCAGCTGTGGGTCCCAGAATCCTCACCTAATGCAGACATCCCTGCCTCATGTCCTGGAACACAGAGGCTGAAGCTGTACCCTGAAACCTGGCGACATCATCTCACTTGACCTACCACGTATAGGGACAGCAAAAATCTTACATAGACAGCATCTCTATGTGAAAGCCATTTCAAATTGCACAATACTGAGTTCTAATCTAAGGAGAGCTGGTAAACTAAGCAGGGTGGATTAACAAGGCATTTCCTGGTCTGACACAGCCTAAATGTGTCATTGGCAAAGGACTAGAATGTGCTGTTTGTGACCTTTGCTTCCAAATGCACCTAAGCACAGCCTTCCTTTTACCCAGCAGATGGCCAACTGTTCTTGCTAACACAAAATAAACCTAAGCAGAGGCTTTCTCACTATCATTTATAACCCTGCAGATGGACACTTTAAAGGAAAGGCAGCTTGGTTAAAACATAAACCAAAAACCTATGAAACTTTAAATTTAAGGCCTGTTATTTTGTGCTCTGTGGTGGATCTTCTTTTTATTCAGACAAGTATCCTTGAGTAGTAAAATACATGCAAGGCCTCTGGGGAAGTTTAGCCTGTGCTCCAGGGATATAGGGTAGTTTACTTCTACCAGGAGTGGCAAAGGCTGCAATAACAAAAGTGGTAGGCTTTGTATCCCTGAAAAGCTTAGAAATATTGAGCTTAATTACAGGAGAAAACATAAATAAATGCTTTGAAGTTTTGTTCAGTGAAACTCTATCTGCCATTCCCTGATGCTTTCCTTTCTCTGAAAGTTCTTTGATATTCCCAAGGGCACTGGTGGTTTAGCTAGACCCAGCTGTGCCCAGTGGTTGCAATTTTGCCTAGTGTCTGTGACTTTAGGTGGTCAGAGGATACCCCTAGATGGGAATGTGAAAGTCTAAACTTGAGCTAGTACTTTCTCCAAAATTTACATTCAGGATTAACCCAGCAGCTCAGACATGGTGCTGCTGTAACATACTGTAACTCATCCAGAGGGGATAGGTGCAACTCACGTGCTTAGAACTATCCCTAGTGGTTTGTCTCCCACCATTAACTTGTAGACAGTGGGTAGTTACCAGCATGGGCAGGCTGATGGACAGGCATCTTCTAGCATCAGTAAAGGTCCCACAATGACCAAATGAACTAGCTAATGGAAAACAAACGGGGGATGGAAACAACAAACTTTCATCCATTGCGAGGACATTATACAGTCTAACACAGTATGGGAACTGTTGGCAGATGTTCAAAAGCTGGAGCATGGGGTGATTGAGAGGCTTAGGCTGATCAGTCACAGGCTTTGTCAGCTGACATCTCCAGGAACTGAGGACACAAAAGACATCAGTTCTCGTCCCAGACCTGCTCTGTTTGCAGTACTTTTCCCTCTTCTGCTTTTGCTGTAACTATTACAAGCCAGTGTTATTCAATCAACAGAGAGGTACATGTACATCCCCTCAGAGGTTACAGTAGAACAGAGATTACAAAAAACAGTTTCCTGCTTTATTTTGCATAACTTCTATAATGATTTGAGTTACTGTTTTATTATTCCTCATATGTAGCCAGTTAGCTTTTTCTGTCTGAAAATCTCTTGGATAATAACACAGCGAAGAATGTAAATTAAGAAATTATCACTCTCTTCTAGAAAACTAAAAAAGCTGGCATGAATCTTAGGGGCAGATAAAGTAAATAAAATAGCATTAACAATCTTAGCAAAGCATTCCAGATTTTGAAATGACAAAGCCCTTTTTAAGTAAGCTTTTCTCATTACTTAAACATTGACTGCACTGTGTTGTGCAAACAGTTTTAGTGTTCTCCTCTTACTGAACAGGAGGTTATGCAACCAGACCGCAATACACACGTTACTTTCTGAAGACAAGTTTAAAAAGCAGTAAAGTATTATACAAGTATTGTTACAGAAGCAAAAGCCCTTTCAAATCATTCTAACTGCTCATTTCACAAGAAAGGGAGGTTGCTTAAACTCTGTGTCACGGTATATTATGCATGTAAGGCATTAAAAAATAACCTTGAGAGACAGAAGGCCTCCCTGCACCAGACAATAATGGGTGCCACAAGTGTTTGCCTTTCAGAGACGGCAAATAATACTGTAAGTTCATGTACAAAAGTATGTGCAAGTGAGCTAACAAATGCCAAACAGGTGGAAAGAAAAGTTTTTGGCATGGAAAGCAACTAACCTGAGGGAAACTTCTGAAAGAGTAAGGCCGAGTGTGCTTCTCTCCCCTGCTAATGTTCTCTGCCATTCTACCTTGGCATCTGTTACCTTGATTCCTGCCCTGCCCCAGGTGTCTCTAAGCTTAGTATTTGATTTTTGGCACCCTTTTCCCTATCTTGCTTATGCTTGTTTCAGGCAACAACAGCTGCGTGGAATAAATCCTTTGGAGTTTTATAGAGCCATTGTTCCTAACTCTGTTTGAGAGTGCTCCTACACATTTGCAATATTAAACAATCAAAGAAAGAAGCTAAAATTAATAAAAACATAATAAAAAGGCAAAGCTAAATACTGATATACAGTGAAAGCAATTGGAAGTATGCAGGTACAAAAATTCTTCTTTGATTATCATGTTAAGAAGGAATGATCATTTTCAGAGGAAGAACATGCAGTACTTATTTCATCCACCAAGATCAGCCATTGTTTGGGTTTTTTTTAATCCAATTTTGAATAAACACTGTGGACCAGAGATGTTAGATTCACTTTCTTCATTTTGCAGGTAAATGTCACTTTAGGTCCTCTTGCAAGCAAGTGACCAATCCTCTGGTGCGTGCTGGAACAGCCTCAGCAATGATCTAGTCTGTAGTTGCTCCAAAGGGAGAGATTCCAGCTAAAAAACCAAGTCCTCACTCTTTTCTATCATACCCCCTTTTTGCAGAGGAGAAGCCTTTGGCATACAACTCCTCTGGCAACTCCACGCCAGCTCAGAGGCTGCCTTGCAACAGAGCTATACCTTGGAGTCCATATTGGACCTTATTACTAGAAAAAAAAAAGATAATGTCTTGGCTATAGCAGAATTTTCTCTGTAGTATTTTTTTTTTTAATTATTATTAATTGGGTTACCCACAAATCACTAACTAAAAGGAATAAATTCTTAGAACAGATGAATTCAGAGTGACCAGTCAAACTTGCTATTTTAAATTTTATAAGAAAGACAAGAAAATGACAGAAAACATCTTTTGATAACCTTGCAGATTCCACTCATATAGCCAACTCCTATTTTGTGAAAAGCTGTATGTAGAGTGTGCATTTTTATATTATCTAGAACTTCAGAACACAAGATGGCAGTGTACATTCTAGTGATTCAGGCTTGGAGATGCTACTTAAACTGAGCACATAACATTTTATTCAGGCCTATATTAATCTGGTCATGTAATTTTGCTATGAGAGATAAACATAAAAGTATTTGTCAACAGCAGAAACAAATGCAATTTGCCAATAAATGAGTATTGCATGAATAAGTGTTAGGTAAAACTTAATTCAAGATTTTATTGTACACAACAACACTCTGGAGACATTAAAAGTCTCTTATGGAACTCCTGAATTGCAATAACAAGAGGGTATTCCTTTATGAAGGAATGGAAGTTGGCTCAGTTGTAAGAGCTTCTGAGCAAAATTGGCTGCTGGGGAAAAGCACATAAGAGAGCTGGCAGCCTGAAATATGTGAAAAGCTCAGGGCTCTCGGAGGGGTAGTGCAGACCACTGACGTGGAACAGGCTGAACAGTATCTAAAATTGAACAGGTGCCTTTCTGGGAAAAAACTAACACAGCAAACAACTGTTTGGCATGACAATTCAGAAAAAAAACGTCCACCGAGAGGCATCAAATTAGAGGATAGGTCTGTGGCTGAGTAGAAAATTGCTTAAAGAGCTACAAGGAGTTGGACCTTTCCATGTGTAATTTCTGAGAAAGTTCACTCAGAGCCTTCCTGGGTACCAGTGGGCAAAGAAAACTGCAGTCTCTTTTGTTGGGTTGAGTTGAATATTGGAATAGTAAGTGTAGCTGAAAAGTTGTCTGTCTTTCTGCTATTGGTTATGCAAACATGGCCTTGCTATATAGTAAAAATAGCCCTAGGAAAAATAGTAATATTTCAGAGTATAAAATAATCCTAGAAGTCATTATCCCTGTGGGGTGCCTAATGCTGACAGAATTCTAGGCAGTCCTGCTTTCTCCCTGGGGAACGTTCAGGTGACATTGCCTCCCTGTACCTAAGCTCATGGCACTAATGGGCAAGTCAGACTGACCCAGGAGATCAAAACTCAACATCAGGGTTCATAATTTCTGGATACAGCTCTTAATTTTATATAGTTATTTGGAATTAGATAATGAAAAAATATATATTTATCTCAGACAGGTGTGATAATAAGTAGTTTCTCTTTTTATCTCCAGAATGGGAATATTTTTCATCCTCTATTATACTGTGCAAAGGAGATCCTCACGGCAGTGTCAGTGGAGCATGACATATAGACCTTGACCAGTGTTTCTGATAGAAGGTGGAATTCTGAGAATCCTGGTCCCTGAGTCTACTTTTCTTGTAGTCATTAACTGTGTGAAAAAACATCGCCCTGTTCCCAACCCCTCAGTCGCAGTAGCTCCAGTGAAAAGTTGACAAATTTTTCATGGTGGTCCACTCCTGTCGTTACAATTGGATCAATTGCTGCTTGTTATTGCTTTATGTTCCCACGCATAAATCACTGGGTTAATACCAAGACTTCTTTTCCCTCTCTCTTTCTGAGTTTGCATAAGATTGAATTTGGCATTGATTCAAATCAAATAATTCAAATGCCTGGTATTTAAACTAAGGCTGGGTGTGGGTTCGTGACTAAAATAAAGTGTATTACCTAGCAGTTTCAGTCATTTGGTCTATTTGTCACAGTAGATTACAGAAAGTGTGGCATGCACAGAATTATGCATGCACTTTTCAACCATCTGAAATGGAGGATAAATTGAACATGTCATAGTTCTAGGACAGTAATTTATATTGAGTACAAGCTGGGAAGGGACCAGAGCCAAGACCTCAAATCTAAATTACCTTGAGTTCCAGGGAAACTTTAATCCAAATAAAAGCTTCAGAGCTGTTCATTATATAATTAAGTGAACCAACAAGAGACCTTGTCTCAGAACTCACCCCCAAACTAAAGAATTTACACCACACTTGAAGCTTTATAGCTAAATCCACAGATGCTCTATACTGACTATGATCACCAAAGTTCTCTGTATGAAATTATTGCCAACTGTCTGTTGTAACCACCCCATATATCTCTTTTGGCTTTGCATATATCCCTGTTCATCATAAATTAACTTTTCCAGTCCTGTAATAGTTCCTTACTGAGAGTATGTTATGAGAATTCACAAACACAAGGTTTTTCATACAGGGACTATCAAAGTTTATTCAATATTTCACTTGTAAAGTTTCCTCTTCCCTTTGGCTGTCCTGGAAATTACCTGCATTTCAGATTTCTGTGAATGCAGATAACACTAGTAATGTCCAGGGTTGAGAGGAGAAAGGAAGATATTTTCTTTTCTTTTCATGGTCCTCCCTACAGTCTGTTCCATCTTCTTTTGCCTCTAATCAAAACCCAGCTATTTGTTTTATGGCAGTAGTCAGCTCATATAAACATTAGTGAAATCCCTTCTTTAAGTAAAATAGTTCTTACTTTTCTATTCAGAATCATTCCTAATCCAATCCTCTTTTACCACGTATAACCAATTTCCCGCAAATCAAAATAATCTACCTTTTTTTTGCAAGAGAATGTAGCTGTAACAGCCCATCTCAAGACTAAGCCCTCCCTCCCCAGTGTTTCACAAAAGCACCTCTTTGACCTGACCCCACACAAATCAAAATTAATTTCTTTTCCATAGTCCAAAACAACTTCTTCTCCCCAAAATAAACTCTTCCCTTGACGTTAAATTGTAATGACCCTTGCAAATTCAGAAAGTCACAGTGCAGCAGAATGATAGTAGTCCTAGAGACACTTTAACCTTTTCATTTGCTGCAAGCATCGTCCCTCTGCCTGTCATCAACCGATAATGTAAAAGGTGAGGTCTGGACTATGGGGGGATGGAGCAGGAAATGTCAGCAGACTGGAGATTGCTACCTTGTGGCCCAGCAGAGGCACACAGGCTCCAGCTGGGGCTTCAGAGGTGTTCAGAGCAGGGAGTTACTGGGGAAAAGGATATTAGTGGTTATCACTACCACTGATGCGTGCCTCAAGCAAACACTGATGGTAATAATGAAAGCAAAATTTAAAATTGGCAAAAGTAGTACTCCTGTGAAACATGCTGGAAATGGTATCTTTGAAGCCAAGCACTTAGCAGGATTCAGGAAAAGGTTATACATACATATTCATACATTTGTGCAGGGAATTAGATTGGACCCGATAAAAATTCATAATGGATATAAATGTTCACAGTTCAAGGCATAAATCAACCACCAGCCTGAGGTTAGAAAATAACTTCCCCTACAGTCGGGCTGTTACATAATTATCCATTATAGTTGCAGAGGGGTGAAAGGAGGTTGAAGAATAGGGCAATTTTTTCAGAGACATCTGGGAATTACTATTGGAAGACAACTAATTTAGATTTTATCTGGTAGGGAAGTTCTTATTACATCAAACAATGTAATTTAGAATTAAAACGTGATTTATTTTGTATTTTTTTGCTATTAATGTAATCAAATTCATGCCTGGGGGTAACTACAGACCTTTCCATTATAAGCCAGCCAGAGTTAGTGAAATTCACTGTGTTGTGTTTTCTCGCTGAGTCTCCTTAAAAACAGCTTCAAATTTTGAAAAGAAGTCAGGCAGACTCCCAGGAATTAAGTTTGTCAAAGCTAGCCAACTAATACAGCCAAGTAACTGTCTATATTAGCAGAGAAAAAATTGCATGTATGAACTGCAGCAAAAATCTTGTTCTGAAAAGCTCTTATTTTTGTTAAGTTTGCATAATAACCTATTAAGACTTGCAGAGGTCCTGAACATCACTAATTATAGGATGGGGGCTACTCCAGGCTACTAGAGTTATCAACTCACCTAAGCAAAACATACACGTTCAGTGGACTTGTTTCCACCAAGCAACACACCTCCAGCTTTTGTTGCACTTGCAAACAGTCTGTGAGCTAATGTAACACACATTGCACACTAGGAAAAAAAAGCTTTTGTGACCTTGCAAACAGAGAGCTTGATTGAAAATCAGATTCTTAATCAAATTGATTAAGAAATTGCAAATGAATACAGGCAACCATTTATGTTTCCTGCACTGGTATAGTAGCTGCATTCTGCTATAGTTTCTGGAGCACGTGATACACTTACTGCAATTACTACAGCAATTATCATCACAATAGATGTGGGAAACTGAGAAACATCTATTAACCACATTTTCACAAGAAAAAGGAGTGGTTCTTGGCATCAGTCTCTCTTAAGCATAATTTCTGTTCCTGGTGAGCAGTACTAGAAACATTGCACAGTGATTGCTCAACATCTGGAAGGTTCTAGGGCTACAATCAACAAACACTAAGGTCTAATTAAAAAAATCTTACTTCGTAAACTTGAGTGATTTGTTCAGACAGATTTATAAAAGGAATGGCTGAAGACAGCAGATGTAGTATATTTTTTTAAAGGTTTCAAGTCATATTTTGTAAAGATTTAACTTGAAAAATTAATTCAAGCTGGCTTTGCTGGGGAAGCTGTGAGTTGCTGTGGACACCCGTCCCTTGACAGCAGGCAGTGACTGCCCAGCTCCGTGCCCAGTGCTGTCGGTGTTGGAGGCAGGATGCTTTGCAGGTTCTGGTTACCAGGCTGCTCTCGTGTAACACAGGGTCTGCAGAAGTAATGACACTGTTTTATGGCTTCCTAGGAACAAACAGGGCGTCTCCCTTAAGCACAATTACCTCTAAACAGTGGCAACGTTATCAGCCCTACAGCTGAATCCCAAACGACGATTGGGATTGGTTGGGGTGGGTCATGTTGGGACCATTTGACACCAGTCTTCTGCCAGGCACAAATGCGGTTCTGTCGTGCCTCCTGCTTCCTTATGTCCTGCTGCTGCTACTACTGACACACTGCCAACAGCAAGCCATTTCCCTGGGAAGCTCTCTCAGGCTGCTTACAGCCCAGCTGCCTCGTTCTGCCAGCTACCAAACTGCTGCTCCAGCTCCCATATAGGCTTCTCCCTCTCAAACATCCTTTACAGTATGCTGGAAACTCTGGTATATACTGGGAACCTCAATACAATGTTGCAAAGACATATGATATATTGAACTGTGAGGAGATGTTTGGGGTGTGATAGATATGGGTGTGAGGGCTGATTTTTTTTTAAATTATTTTCATTAGGATAATAAAGTAAATTTCAGAATGCTGCTGATATTTACAATTGTACATCTCAAAAAGCTGGAAATACCAATGAAAAAAGTATTATAGATGGGGTGTAAAGAAATGTTGCACTCAAAAGTAATGGTTTTGATCTAGAATAAGGCAAATTGATAAACAGTGAACAAATAATCCAAATAATACTTCTATGGAAGAAATAGCCTGAAAAGTATGAACTGGAAAAGAGAGTGATGGGATTGTCCTTCTCCTCCCCTGGCAACTAGATGGGGGATATGGCAAGGCAAAAGAGCAATGTCATTTTGGACTCCCCATGAGCTGTAACAGCATCAGGTTGAGTAATTTTTTTTTCATTTTGGCCTAAAATATTCAGTTCTGTCCAAAACACTGTTAAAAAGACAAAAAATAAATGAGAAGGAGTTCTGGAAAAAAGCCAGAAAAACAATCAGTGACTGGAGGTCAGATTTATTTGGAAATACGTGTATATGTTTAACTTGTCCAAAACTTTAAGGGTGAATAAGGGGAACTCGTAATGGATGACTTCTTCTGGAACAAGGTACTTAAAAATACAAAGTAGAGAAAAAGGGTTATCAGGTCATGGGCTGCCAGAGATAGCAACACTGCTTTGTTAGCTGCTGCTGCCGCTGAGCAGGTCCCAAAAGTGTGCATAAAAATGAGAGTTGCATTTATATTCCGAGAATCCAGCTTATGTTTTGTTTTCTCAGAAATTCACTCCCAGAGGTTTGTTTCTACCACATCTTTAGATAAAAAGTAAGGACATGGTCCAGAGCAGTGCTAAGGATCACAGCAACTGTTTGACATTGCTTTCTATTCAAATACAGTCGTTGTTCCTCCCTAGGCCTGTATGTTAGCCCTTCCTATCACACACCAATGGGGATAAGATGAGGAATGAGGCCAGTGGGTGGCAACACCATGTACATAATGATGTATTTAGAAGAGGAGAAAGAGATGCAAGATGGGGGGGAAAAAAAAGAAAAAAACCCCAGGCAAAATACCAACAGAAACATGAAGAATTCAGGGTTTCTGCATTGCTGACTCTTGCCTTCATACTGAGACATAGAGGATATGTTGACACTGGAAGCCAGGCTGTAAACTTGGCCAAGGTGTTGGCTCTGCTGCCTGGCCAGCAGTGAGGCTGCACAAGCATTCTGACACAGCCCGGGTGTCTGCCCTCCTGCCTGATCCCATCCTCACAACCCTGATCACTCCTGAAGTTAGCACCCCCCAGACAGATCAGGACAGAGCTAGCAGGCTGCCTGCATGACAGCCCTGTGATGGAGACGCAGAACATCCCACCCACGTGTATGAACTCTTGCAGAACTGTGTGAACAGACACAGCAGGTTGCTTGGATTTTAGACATGGTAAGGACAAACTGCCTGCTGCAAAATATATGGGGCATGACAGGAGGCTGAAGGAGTAAACAACATATTATATACTCATGTCATGGGACTACCAGGATGAAAATGTCAAAAAAAAAAAGAAGGCAAGAAAAAATAAGGGGCAGTAAAGCAGCCATCTTGTCCCATTCACTTTGAAAATCAGAACAGTAAGTAACTTGGGGTCTCCCCTGTTTAGCAAACACTTTCGTTACAGCAGAGGACATAGAGAATGAGGAGTTAGAAGATGAGGAAGGTATTTCCTAGAAGAGATTATGAATGTACCATAGATTAAATGCAGCTTCAGCTATGAGTTCTATTTGTATAGATACTGCTAAAATACTTTGATAGGACAGATATTCTACCCAATGCTTGTGCTATCTTGCATCAGAAAATGGAAGCCAAACAGACCTCAGTATTATTCTCGCTTTCATACTTTCTGGATTTTTTGGGGTATGGAAGGGGCAACAAAAAAAAAAATCCATGAACAATTATAGTGTGCATTTGAGAAATGTCTAGGCTGTTAGAGCTCCTGGGAATGCTTGAAAATTTAAAGGGAAAGACATGCAGGATCTGTGTCAGCTCACCTATGGCATAACTGTATTCCAACACTTAGAGGATGGTGGGGAGTTCAAGAGCATATCAAACATGGTGTTCTGCCAGGGGAGGTTTAGGTTAGACATTAGGAAGAAGTTCTTTACAGAGAGAGTGATTGGGCATTGGAATGGGCTGCCCAGGGAGGTGGTGGAGTCACCGTCCCTGGAGGTGTTTAAGAAGAGACTGGATGTAGCACTTAGTGCCATGGTCTAGTAAACAAGGTGGTGTTGGGTCAAAGGTTGGACTCGATGATCTCAGAGGTCTTTTCTATCCTGGTTGATTCTGTGATTCTAAAGCACATGATACACTTTAGACTCTGTAGTATGTTTATTTATAGTTAGTCTGGCTTCAGCAGAATCACAAAACTACATCTTTTAAAACTCTTCCCAATATATCCAGTGCAATGCAGGCTGCAAACATTTCTATTCGCACAATTTAACCTGTAATTTAAGTAGTTATATATACAGGGTCATTAATTCTGGAACAAGCTCTTTCATCTATTTTAAATTATTTTAATATTTAATTCTAGTTACTCTATTCTAGACTTATTCCAGACTTGTCTTGGTTCCAGAAGGTCATAGAAGTATCTTCCATCAGACATATAGATGTTGTAGTATGCCCTGGGTAAAACAAGATTTAGGATTCTAGTTGGGTTAGGAGCACAGCTCGTATCATTTATTATCTGCAGATGCCAGGACATTAAAACTTTCAATTGTTTTCCCACCAAATTGAAAGGCAGGTTGTTAATACAATTACCTCTGTATAATTGGAAACTAAATCAGTGATGACTGTGTGATTCGAATGCTACTTTAAATAATTTCACTTTTATGATGCTATTTTGTTGCACATGTTATCACCAAATAGCTTATTCATTTTCTTGACGACTGTGATTTGAGTTTGTGTCTTTCTCTGTGATGGTAGAACCACATTTTCAACCTTTCTAGTTTTCTGGGACACAGTGGGCATCACTTTTAAGTATTTAGGCTGACACACATTAACACTAGAAGTCCATAGTCCGTAGTGAGTGAATCAAGAGGGAAGGACTGGGTGGATTATAACTGCCCTCAAAAAAGAAGTAGGCACTAGAGGTCTTTGGCAAGGCCTTTAAAGGAAAGCAAGAATGTGGGGTAGACAAGCAACACAGAACTGTTGTGAAGAACTTCCCCTACTCCTTTCAGAAGAGCATCCCTAGTCACTGTCCGTTTGGTTTTGGTTTTAAATATTTAGACAGGTAATAAAGAAAAGGGTCACAGACTACTCACTCTGTCATGGTCTGTTTGAATCTCTCAAATTCACAGGACAATGTACTTTGCAAATTAAACTTTATTTTATAAGCTCATTAGGAAAGAGAGCAAACACAATGAAGAAGGCCTCAGTCCCCTTCATACAGCTTAGTCGAGTACATGAATTCACTAATTCATCACTTCAGTCATGAGGTTTCTAACCCACAAGTTCTCTAATTCATAACTTGCAATTCATTAACTTGTAATTCGTGCACATATGAGGAAAATATTTATCCAAGGGTGAGAGTGCTTATCCTTCCTCCTCTGTCACCATGCAAGCATTCCCTGTTATCACATGGGAGGCACAAACATCAGTGTTTTATCAACACTTTTTTCATCACAAATCCAAAGCATAGCACCATAAAAGCTACTGTGAAGAAAATAAACTCTACCCCAGCCAAAGCCAGTACAATCTCCACACCTTATTCCATAGCATTTGCATCCTGCTCAGATCCCACTCTATCCAACAGATCCTCATTAAGCACCTTCCCCTTTCTCATCCTTTGATGTAGACACAGATATAATTTCCTCGGTCTATGGACCACCCCTGTAAAATGTCCATAAAACGTTCATGAAATGCCCATTGAGTTCATTAGTCCAAGACGTTGGACTCCAGCTGTTCTGGTGGTCACTCAGGACAGGAGAGGTGGTGTGTTGTGTGGAATTACTGGGCACCAAAGCCAGCTCAGGTTGGGTCACTGCTGCACATGCACCACTTCTGGTAAGCCTTGTTCTCCACTGGTAGTGGTTCCTGCTATAGCAATCCTATAACATGCAACTCAGATCATAGTTTACAACAATTTAGAAGTATATACATTACAGTCTCTGTCTCTGGTTCCACAGAGACCACAGTATACCACAGTATACTCCTACCCTTGCCTCTGCTCCAGTGTGGACTTACTCATGGGCCACAGTCTCTTCAGGGGTGTACCTGCTGTGTTGTGGACTTATCCATGGCCCCAGATGCTTTGAGGTGTTTCTTCTCCAGTGTGTCCTTATCCCCAGGCCACAATCACCTCAGGCTACACGCTGCTGTGGTATAGACATATCCATGGCCACAGAAACATCTGCTCTAGCATGGTCTTATCCACAGCCATGAATACTACAGGTTGTCCTGCTCCTGCACTTATCCACAGGTCAAATCCCTTCAATTCAAAATGACACTGGAGCTGCAGCCTGTCCAGCCCAGCAGCACAGAAACAGCAGTGATGCCCAGGCCATGAACCAGCCCGGGCACATTGCCATGGCTGTTATCAAAATGCTCCCAGGCACAGCTGGGTAAGATGATAAGCCCTACAGCAAACAGCAAGAGCCAAAAAAAAAAGGCACTAACAAGCACTAGATTAATGCACAGCAGGGCAAGCCCCATGACAAGGACAGCACCTTGCAAATTAATAGCTAAATAGCACTAATGGATATAAATTCAGTCTAGCAAACTCCAACCAAACCTGTTGTTACCTCAAACCCTTTAAACCCCAAGTTGGGCACCAAAAAGGACTGTCAGGGTTTAACACTGGTGGGCAGCTCAGCCCCACACAGCCACATGTCCACTTACCCCCATTGGGATCAGGGAGGTAATTAGAAGGGTAAAAGTGAGAAAATTTGTGGGTTGAGATAAAGACATTTTAATAGGGAAAGCAAAAGCTGTGCACACAAACAAAGCAGAACAAGGAATTCATTCACTGCTTCCCATCGGCAGGCAGCCGTTCAGCCATCTTCAGGAAAGCCATGTTCCATTACATGTAATGGTGACTTGGGAAGAGAAACACCATCACTCCAAATGTTCTCCCTTCCTTCCTTCTTCTCCCAGCTCCATATGCCGAGCACAACATCATATGGTCTGGAATATCCCTGTGGTCAGTTGGGATCAACTGTCCAGCTGTGTCCCCTCCCAAGTCTTTGTGCACCCCCAGCCAGCTCCCTCTCAGGGCAGCCGGAGAAACAGAGAAGGCCACGACACTGTGCAAGCACTGCTCAGCAATAGCTAAAACATCCCTGTGTTATCTTTTATCTGTCTTAATCCATTGTTCTCAAGAATTTTTCAACTTGAAAGGAAATTAATTTCTGAGGTTAAGTCATTGAGCCAGAACAAGACAGACACTTTGACAACCATGCATTCAAAGCATATCAATGTCAGTTGATTCTACAGGATGAGACAAGTAGCAGCAGAAGATAAACTGTTCCTGATTCCTCTGAGTCAAATTTAAAATTGAACTTTCCTCAGAAAGATTAAGGGTCTATATTTTACTTGTTCATATTCATGTACAAAGTCTTACCGCTTCTTGTATTTCCACTGTTCCTGGGAATGAGATCATAACCAATACTTAACATCCAGGATGTGGGGAAAGGTTGTGGGTATTTGGTTACTAGTACTCTAGTACTAGAGACAGGGTTTTCTCCATGAAGAGAAAAAAGAACCAGTTACTGTACTTTAGACTGTATGTTAACCTCATCTAACTTTTAGATGGTAAGGGTTAGAGAAGATGAATTCCAGCCATCATGGATGAGAACATATCACCTTATGCCAACAACTAAGCAAGGATCTCTGGTCCATATTATGACTTTGAGATGTAAGGAAGGAACAGAGCTTGTGTCACATGTAATCCAGATTCTGGGGTGCTTGGTCTACATCTCCTGCAGAGCTCTCTGAAAAACAGAGGATGTCGCTTACCACTGAGTGAAAAATAAATTTTGTTTCACTAATTCCTTTCACCAGTGGTTTTCTAGTGATATCACAGGGATAAATTTTAAAATTAAATTCCTTATTAAAAATGTAACATCAAAGAGACTTTAGTCAAAATCCCAGATCCTCAGAGTCACTTCTCATTAGTCACTGGTTGAAAGTTCAAGAATTCAGTGACTGAAATTGACTTGGCAAGTCAGGACTTGTTTCTGACATTTTTCAGAAGCTGGAAAGTTGTTATTCCAACAGATATTTTCTTCTATTGCCCTTTTATTTGTACATATCCAAACTAGCGATGTTTTAAAAAAGTTTATTTTCAGCAGTAGGTGGCACTATGAAGTTTCATAATTATCCCAATATAAAATAAAATGCTAAGCACATACATTACTTTAAAAAAAACATGAAAATATATCAGAAAAAATTCTGATAATCAAATAAATACTTTTCTAAATATTACAATTAACAAAAAGTCTAAAGCAAGAATTAAAAGTTCTCTATACTCTTTGTAAAGTACCACTATGGGTTGTTCTTGAATATACTGTTTCACCTACTTTGAATTTCCTGAAAATTATATCTGTCTCATTTGCATATAAGCTTTAATATTGCAATAATGACTGTCAGTACATATAGACTAGGTATGTACGTTTTATAAGGTAAATGAATGTATACCAACAGGAATACAACAAATTGAAATGCATTTTGGATTTTTCTTGCTTGGTCAAAAGTTTATATTTACAAGCAGAGACTAAAGCATTACCTGTGGGGCCATATTCCTCTATGTGTATGATATGGAGATGTTACTATACCCCAAATAATCTCCAGGATTAGAAAGATGTTTCTTCAAACTTTTTCTTCAAAACGTTTTCTTAAAAACTTTACTACACAAAAATCTACAAAAGGCAACAAACAAACAAACCCGTGTTTTCAGGTATTTCAGGTTGTTTAATAAAAAAAATAACAATATTGCACAAGTATTGCAGGTACTTTGTTTCAGAAAGCTCTCAGCACAATACACCTTGTTCCTCAGTGGCGTAGGGCAGGAATAATGCAGTGAGATGCAGTATTTTTATTAAGCTGATTTTTGGATGACTGCCTTCTGATTAAAAATGAAGTGCTGGTCTGCCTGAGCAAAGGAAAGGAAAAAAGAAATTAAGCAAGGAACACAAATGAAATATATAGTCAATGTTCTCTTATCTGGCCTGACCAGGAAGTGTCCTTGCCTTTTTTTTTTTTCTCTCCAGGCTCCAAGGAAGCTACTTGGCTTCGCATACTATTTCTGCACTACGATAGAACCTAACACCTCAGATTCATGCTTGCTTTTATTTTGCTTTTTAATAAATAAAGCATGTAGAAAAGACGCTCTTATAGCTTCAGGACAATTTTTCAGGAACTGACATTGTGTATTACTCATTTTGTGCTAACGTGGTCTGCTTACTGTTTCTTTTATAATACTGAATAAGTCAAATGCTAGTACTTAATAAAAACATATTTTGCAAGGAGCTGGCAGCAAAAGGTTTTTTAACTTGTGACAGCCTGCTTCGGTTTCTCCAGAATCTCCAACAAGAGTCCTTTCAGTTGGGTTCACTTTTAGACCACAGAATAAACTGATACTACAAAAATAATACGCAGGAATATACTTTAAATTTTCCTGCTTGTTCGCCATTGCAAACGATTCATTGTCGCCATGCATTCTACCTCCATGGAATCAAAGCCATAACATCATAACAGCTACTTCAATATACCTATCTCATTCAGCACATCTTCTGCTTAGACCTCTGTAATATGTTTAGTGGCTCTGTGGAAGGCAAGTGCTCGCACTATATCTAGTACAGTTATCGTATATGCATATAAGAAATCTTAAATTTATTTTCCCCTCCAAGGGATATATCAATTTCATATAAATCTTTGGGTAGACATCCACCTCCAACATGAAGGTGTAAAGAATTTAATTATTAGAGATTTATCAAAGTTATACACTTGTGCAATTTTTTAAGTTATAAAATCACACTTTTGTACCTTGAAGGGCAAAACTGAAAATGAGATTTTCACTGCAGCTGTGTTTAAATTGCCAGGTGCACCAACAGCTGTGTTGTTGTGCATACCCGAAGCAGGCTCAGTGCACCAGCGTTAGAGACCTGCAAAGCACCTGCAAAGGAATAGGTAGTGTCCTAATTCCACTCTATTTGGCTCTATTAGATCTTTGAAAGTAGCCTCAAAAATGGGCTCAAGAAATGACCAAACGATCATCTGAAAGGTGTATATTGACATATACTGTCAGCCAGGCTACATACACAGTGGCAGTGGTCAGACCCTTTCAAAGCTGTATTCAGTGCACTGAATTGATTATATTGCTGCCTATATTTTCAAGGGGAATCCAGCTAGCTCTCTGAATAATGTCATTTACTAAATACCAACAGGTGCTTTAAGATAAGACACTCCAGTTATTTGGCAACTGACACCGGGGTAGGGATCCTGGCTTGTCCGCAATAAATCATCCCCCCCCTACTTTTAGGCGTGTTCTGGCACGTGCTTTCTATTACACCAGAGGAGTAGGACGTGTTGGTGGATGTGATGTGCTGTTAATACGTGTTGCATATTTAATAGCTGGAAAAGCCAAAAGGTTGACAAAACGTTATCAGGACCAGTGACATTGCCGCTCTGAGAGGGACCTCGCCCGGAGCTACCAATTCCGAAAACTCGTGTGTGCCGAGCCCCAGACCTCCTGATTTCTGTTTTGGCCGGTCCGGTGGCCCGCTCGGGTTCCCCGGCCCAGCGCACACGGGGCTGATCCCGGGGCTCTGCTGTCCCTCTGGGTCCTGCCGTCCCGGCAGTCCTCCTGCTCCAGCAACGAGCTCACCGAGCACGGGGCTCCCGCACCTACCGGGAACACCCCGAGCAGGGGCTGCCCGCGGGCCGCGGCACCGGGCTCGGGCGGCGGAGCTGAGCGCGGATGAACTTCCCGACGCCGCCGCCGCCGCTGCCGGGAAAGCCGCCGCCTCCGCGGGCCCCGCGGGCGCTGAGTGGCTGCGCGGCCGGGCCGGGGCGGAGCGGGGGGGGCGGCCGCCGGTCCGGCGCGGCCCCGTCCCCAAACAGCGCCGGAGCGAAGCGGCGGGCGGTGTCGGGCCAGCCACCGCCGCGCCGTGCCGGCCTCCCCGTGCGCCGCGGCCCCGCGCCATGGACATCGAGCCGCCGCCCACCGCACAGGTAAGGGCGGCCCGGGGATACCCCGGACCCGCCGCCCCCCGCGGGTAGCACAGCCCAGCCCCGCCGGTGCCGGCCGAGGGCGGGGCGCGCGTCACGCGCCCGGCGGAGCACGTGCGGCCGCCCCGCCCCCGCGGACGTGCTGAGTCACGGTAGGGGCGGGGCCGCCGCGGCCGGGCCGGGGTCAGCCAGGGCTGCCCGCAGCCTCGGGAGCGGAGGGGCCGGGAGGGCGAGACGGGCCGGAGCCGCCCCCGAGGGAGCAGCCGGGGCGGCGCCGGAGGGGCTGGCTGAACCGGGCGCAGCCGCGCGTCGCTGTCCCCGCGGGCCCGGGCGCTCCCGCTCCGCACTCGGGTGAGTTACGCGGGGTCCCGCTGCTGCAGCCCGGGCTCGTCCCGGGCTGTTGCACAACGACGCAGCGCCCTGGGACGGCTTCGGGTTCGGGTCAGCCCCGCACAGGCAGCCCGAGGAGCCCGGGCCGGGGGTCGGTGAGGGGCTGCGGCCGGTGCGCCCCTCGCACCTCCGGCCGCTGGGAACGCCCCTCCGGGGACTGGGCACAGCGGGGCGGGCCGGCCGTGGGCTCTGTCAGGGCACATCTCCTGGAGGCTCGGGAGTGTTAATGGTTTGTATTTAGTGGCTCAGAAAGCTTTTCTCTCGAAGCCCGGGGAAGTTCTGAACCGTTGTGTTGCAAACTAGTTGCACAAGAGCGGGGCGAATAACTGAAAACATAATCGAACTCCATTTTAATTTTATATAATCATGTTTTTTTTCGGCTTTTAAATGGAAACCTTATCAACAGTGTTAGCTTTAAAGAAGTAATACTTAAAACTTCATCTCGATCTGTTTTAATTCTTTTAATACTCCAAAACTAAGACTCTTGTGTTCTGATGATCTTCCAGTGTGGGTTGGTACAATATATTCTATGCCGTGGAGTTTCTTTTAACATTGTTCAGGTTATATAAGTGGGTATTTCCTACAGGTAATATCACTTTAGCAGTATTGGATATACTTTTTTCTGTTCAACGGACACAGTTCTTTTCCGTCTTAGGCTCTGCTTGGCCCATCTGTTTTTCTAGCTGTGTGTGGCACAGCCATGACCACTTTGCCTTCTTCTCGGTTTCTTGGAAAATACTGTAGCAAAAATCAGTTTCTTGGCCTGTGCTTTGTAAATACCCTGTGAATTTGGTTTTGCCTATATTATCGAGGCACTTCTGTTATCATTCCTGAGGGACCATTGACAGACCAATTCCTGTGTACCTGCTTTTCTACCTTCTTCCTCCATCAACTGTGACTTCTCTTCCCAAAACCTTACTTTTGTTACTCATTTGCCTGCTTTGTCAAACCCTTTCTACCAAGCCGTCTGTTGCAGTTTTCCTGAGTTCAGCAGCTGCTGGCTTCTTCTCTTACAGACCTAGCCTGTAAAGGCACTGTGTTCTTTAGATAGCAAATAATCATCATCTTTGACGTATAGTTTTAATTGTATTTATTAAATGGAAAAGTTATGTATCCTTTCCCATAAAATGTTCACTCACAATGAGCAACAGAGAGCACAGTCTTCATTTAGCCCCTCAGATTTTGCGAGCCAACAGATGGGGAAGGATTTGTGCGCTTGTGCAAGTACAGTACAAGCTCCTAGTTTCTATGTGCCTGGTAGCAATTCTCATAGCAGTAAAGGTGAGTGTGAAGGACTGGAACTGTTATAACTCCTTAACTAGAATGTAAAATCACCACCTTCTGCTACACACTTCTGTGGGAGTTAGCAGTGCTATTGCCTGCAATATTCTTGAAAAGATATTGCCTTATTGTACACCTCTGCCTGGAAATAGGATGCACCTCTGCATGCAGAGGTGAAATAAAATGTTGCCTATTACATGTGAGGAACATGGACTTCAAACCATCCAAAAAAAAAAAAGAGTGCAATGGAACCAGTGTCACAATGTTTCAAATCACACATGCAAAGGCAGGATGTAGTAGCTGTTCTCTTCAGTAAATTTGAAGTTATTGAAATGGTTGCTTGTAACCTTGTAAAAAAAAAAAAAGCTCAGCAAGTTCCTCTCTTACTAGGTTTTAAGCCTCACACCAATAAGAGAGGAAAAAGAATTCCCTTTCCAACACAGAAATGAAGTTGTGGGTTGCACTTAGGCTGAAGTAAGACTGATTGTGACAACTGGCAAAACAGACAATAACTGAGTGTCCGTGTAAGTGTATCTGTTAGGGTTTTTCTACCTAGAGAACTGTCCTGAAGAGTCTCCAGCTCAATTAAGTGTGATCTCTTCAGTGTAAAGGGCTCTAATGAGGAACTGCACATACTTTTTTTCTTGACATACTGCATTAGATTGTCAAGTGAGTAGATTTATTTTTTATTTCCCATAGCCTATCATTTCCACATGAGGTAGATTCTGCAGGCAAGTCAAAGAAGTACACCATTCAGGACTGGCAACAAGTTATTGCTTTTTGAGTTGGTTGGTTTTTTTGATAATGAGGTTTAATAACCTTGTTGAATAGGAATATCTGATCAAGGTATCTGTAAAAATATCTATTTATGTATCTATGTGGATAAATTTCAATATAAGAAAACATCCACATTTCTGAGCGTATTGTTATCTGTCAAAATGATGGATAAGTTTGGAGGAAGTAGTGAGAGAGTATCACAAGCACTTTCTTAAGTAAAAGTGATTTATTTTGACCCTCCCAATTTTTCTGTGTTCACCTTGTGATATCAAGCTGTACTGGTAGAGCTTTCTTTCCTTCAAAACTCACAAAAGAATATCTTTCGTTTAAGCCAGTGTTAGATATAATGCAATGTAGTATGTTTGGCCGAAATGAATGTAGTCTAGTAGGAGCTGATCATGTCAATCTATTCAGGAAAACAGCTAATTGGATGTTATTGTTAGTGTAGTAAATATCCATCATATGAATCCTGTTCTGTAGTTTCTCTTTCAAATGTGCTAAGAATTTACAGTTGTACTGGAAATCGATGGAAGTGCAAGTTAATTGTCTCAGAAAATCTGAGATTTGAAGAAGTTTGTTGTTAGCACTTGAAGTTGGAGAAGAGTTTGGCTTTGAAAATTTGTTGGGAAATGTTTGTAAGAGACTAAACTGTGACAAAAAAGAATATCCAGTGTAAGCAGAGGGCAGCTGGATGCTCTCTGTGCTTTAAAGAACTTGAGACATTTTTATAGCACTGTGTGGGTGGTTAGGAAAGTTTGTGTACACTTCCCAATAACGTTCATGAGCAAGAATAAATTTTGCCTTTGTCTCTTACTTTTTTCTTTTTCTTTTTTAATTAAAAAAATAGAGATGGTATAATAGTCATACTGAATAAGAATGCAACAGGTTATGTATAGTCCAGAAAGACGAGGAAATTACTGAAAAAGTGTCAGATTATTGTATCTATTGTTGCACCTGAATAGCCTTTTGTTTCTTTTACTTTCTTTACCTCTTAAATTTGCAAATCAGAAAAATACCTGTTTGATAGATATTGCTATTTCTGTGATCCTGACTGAAATGAATATAGCAATAGCATCTTGAACATACTTTGTTAAAAAAATCTGTGATATCTTTGTGGAACATGCTGGGCTTTGTGAGCGGATGTTGAGGAAAACTACAAGTGGAAAGACTTAAGTGAAATATTTGTTCTAAGTAAAATCAATTCATACTATTCTTTAGTTGAATTTTTCATATATAGTTGTAAAATTTTGTTATATTTTATCCTTTAATAGAACCAAGAAAACCCAAAACAGCAAAAGCTGTTGGAATTTATCATTGAACGTTTTTGCAATGCAGTAGACTTTTCAAGGAGAGTGAAAATAGTCAATTGCAGGTTCAAAAAAGGGTGAGCTTAGGGGAGAAAGAGGTAATACAGAAAGTTCAGCTGAAGATGCCAGTAAATGATGCCAGGTGTACCCATGCTTGTAACACTGGATGTGTGGTTCATCGGGAAGAAGGAATTAGATTGATTCTTGTATCTCGAACATTACTTTCTTTCCCCCCCCCCTTGCAATTATAAAGATACGCTTTAAAATGACTAAACCATTCACTAAAATTAGGCCGCTTTGTGTGATGTATTTGCAGTGATTGTCTTGGCTGAGGCTGGTGCGGTACAAGTCCAGGCAGTAACCTGTTGGGCATGAATTAAATATTAATCCCCTGCTGCTTGAGTTGGCAGTGCTTGAGTTGCAGCCAGCAAGAAGTCCTGCAAAGTCTCCAGGTTAATCACCTGGTTAAAGTTTGCCTTGGCCTCCATCTCATTCCAACCCTAAGTAACCTATTATTTTAATATAGCACATTCCTAGAGAACTTGAAAGAGTTTGAAGTCTGTTTAGTTTTCTGATACAGTATATTATACCAAAGTTAAACTTTGTGCCACAGAATACAGCTTTAGGTGAAGGGGAAAGAATATGACATAGTGATCAGATTAGTCCTTTTTCAGCAATAAACTAGTTTAATTGTTTTTGAAAACACTTCATCTGCTACCTATGCAGTCTTGTTATATAGACCAATGAAAAGTCATGGAGAAGGAGTTGGAAGTCATGGCTTTGAATTTGTGTTATCCAAGGGTGACTGATATACAATGAACTGAAATGCCGCTCAAGATTGTTCAACTGTAATAGTTTTATGGCATATTTGTTTTATTGAGGTAAACAATTAAACCAGCCGGTAAGAACTGAAGCCAGCAATGCTATCTGTGGTGGATAAAACTGCTGAAAAGCATGGAAGGCTTATCTGAAACAGATACTGGCAAATACATTTCAAGTAAAGATAGGCATTGTGTACTTTCAGCTTTCCTACCCCGTAACTGCCTTCTGTACGGGAAAAACAAGGCTAGTGACAGTCACGTTGGCAGCAGCAAGAAGTCAATTGCTCTTATAGCACTCAAGGTTTTCTAAACTATAAGAGCAGTATTACTGCTCTGTGAAGCAAGTGCAGGAACAGCTCTGTCTCTGGGTATTTTTTTGTTTCAGTGATTTTTATATATGTATTTCTTAGTTTTTCTTTACAACTTTTTAAAATAAGGAAATGAAAAAATACATTCCCTAGCAGATTGTCTTCGTTTAATATTAGTTTTACCTTGACATGCATATGTCAACATTTCAAATAGAAGCAAAGTGTCTATTTCAAATAGAAGCAGAGTTTCTCAGAACCATCCATTTAAATTAAATATTAATTTGGCACCATACATTTATCTTTACATGCTGTTGTTACAGACTGCTTGGTTACTCAAATTAATATTTAATTTAAAAGTGTTTAATTATTGCTTTCGAGAAGAGCATTTGTCTTCATCCTATGAAGGATCTTCTGTTATCTGTCTTTTGCCATTTTGAATTCTTGGTGAAGTATTTGCTCTGCTTTCTTTAACTGACACGTTGATTTTTTGAATGTTATGTGTCGATACATGGGCTTTGTGTTTGCCTTTTAATTTTTTTGTTAATATTCGCTCTAAAATAAACGTTTTGATACGTTGTTCACAGAGATCTTAGAAAGCTATTAGGAGATAATAAGAGTGCTAATTACTCAAGTTAACATTATTTTACCAGCAGAGTATAACTGCTGCTCAGTAGTATATTACTAAACCCTAGCACAAATATTCATTGGCAAAGCTCCAGTAGGATGGGTATAGCTAAGAAATAATACTTACGTGAGTGCAATTTATACACTACAGATCCACTTGAAGTTTTTCATTATGTCAGTTCAGATTTCTGATTTTGGCCTGATTAGTTGCAGTTTTTATACTGGGAAGAAGGAATATACAATAGTGTTTATTTTTAGCAAAGTTATTTTTAAGGTAAATGACTATTTACCTTACTGTAAATGACTATTAATTGACAGGTTAACGAAACCATTTCAAGAAGTATACCTTTGTTGTTAATGCTATTGCAGTACTGAGAGAGTTGACTCCACCCTACCTTGTACATGCCTTGCAGTCTTAAGACTTTTAGTCTCACTTCTGCAGTATTATTATGAGCAATTTTATTAAAAAAGAGAAGAGAAAGGAAAATAAAGTTCCTTTAAGATTGATGTTTCAGCAACAAGTTATGTAAGACCAGTTTGAAACCATCTCTTTAAAACCTTTTAAGGAAATATCTTCTGCTTTGCTATGAAATGTAAAGATGTCAACTTTTCCCTCCTTGTCCCCACCTCTCTCTTGCAGTTTCAAAGTTTTATTGCTGTTTGCTGTATTGATTTTATGTGCTGTCTCTTGTAATTATAACAAAAATTCCACTCCTGGAGACAGCTTGGAAAACAAAGTTTGTGTATTTGGGAAATTGACTCAGAAGGAGCTTGGTTGATAGCGTGCCTTTAAGAGCAGGTTTGTTTTATGATTAAGGGTGTGTCTATTTGCTGTGTTTGAAATTAATACCTACAAAATGTCGAAGCAGTGACTTTTCAACAGCTGAGTTATGTGAAAAGCTGCTGTGACTTTGATTTGCTTCCTGGTCAGGTCATGACCACCATTTAGTTGTAAAGAGCCAAGATAGAAAGATCCTGGGGGGTTTTGTTTGTTTGAACCCTTGTGGTAAAATTAATATCTTCCTACCCATTGCTGTAATTGGAGTGGAGCAATTCCTGTACTGCTTGGGCTGTTGGAAGATCCACATTTAGAATTCCCAGGCAGCACGTGGTCATTGCAGGTCTGCTCCCATGTAAGATGGCCAGTTCTTCTCTCTGCTCTGCAGCTGGGCATCTGTATGTGGACACTTGATCATTCCTTTTTTCTGCCCTTAGGAACTGTTTGTTTGGGTTATGTGCTGTTGGGTAAGAAGACTGAATTTTGTTATAAATCAGGGTATTTCCAGTTAGATTGCGTGCAGTTATGTGACCAGATGACACAATCATCTGGGTAGAAGAACAATGGGCAGGAGAGGGTGGCAGGGATGAGTGGGTGGCTCTGAAGGTTGGTGCAGCTCAGCTCAGATGAGTGAGCTTTTCAGATGCTTCATGGCCAGAAGGAGAACAGGGAGACTGTAGCAGCAGAGGTCATACAAGACGTGTCAGTACGAGTATTCCACCCCAGCTTGTTACACTAATGCTTGTCTTCACCACTATGACAGTAGTCACTGATAAGCCTGCACCAGTGCAGATAATACAGTCATTAAGTGCCCTTGAAACAAATGTACTGTAGACCCTGATGCAAT
Source organism: Neopelma chrysocephalum (assembly GCF_003984885.1). Classification (NCBI taxonomy): domain Eukaryota; kingdom Metazoa; phylum Chordata; class Aves; order Passeriformes; family Pipridae; genus Neopelma; species Neopelma chrysocephalum. Next base: position 11,853,287 of record NW_020897703.1, read on the forward strand.
CTGCTATGAATTATTTGACATGAGATGCATGGACATGTTTTCTGTTTTATAATACTGAATTATATTCACGCTTGGTTTTATTTTTTCTACTGTAGATGAATCTTCAGCAGATCTGTCTCAGCTGAAGAGTTTCTGGAAGATTGTCCCGCTGATATTTGTAAAATAAATCAAAAAAATCTGAGTAGACTTTGGAAGCAAGTAGGATTTAAGATACCTAAGGATGAAAATGGAAGTCAGTAAAAAATATAATGCTAGTAAAATAGCATAATATGAAAAACAGAACTTATATTTGAAACTAAACCGTGACTTCTAACAGCTGGTCTTCCAAATTATTTAAATTGAATTCTTTGGCTATGGAAATGCACATCATATTTATGTGTCTCATAGATGTGTAGGTTGTAACAGAGAATTACAGCACAGTGACTTCTGATACTGTGCTTTCTATTTTGGTTTTAGTATTTGAACTAGAATATTATCAGGTCAGTTCTTTAATTAGTATAAGTTGTTGTGACTGAGTGAAATGTTGTAGTGCCATGGAATGTTTTATGGCTTGATTTGTGATCCTTTATCATCTGCCACTTCAGGAATCTAGTCTGCACTGACCACTCTTGGGAATCCTTGCTCAGCTGATAAACAGTGTGCACATGTCTAGACATCTCTCAAAGTTTCTTTTCGTTGGCAAAATGAAGAATGGAAGCCACTTAAATAATGAAACAGTTGAGTGCTTTAAATTATTCTGAAAAACTGTTACTAAGGTCAGAGCCATAGGATTATTTTAAACTCAAAATGAAGCTTGGGATGAGAGTTTTTGGTAAAATGTGGACATATGTGGCAGAGATGATGAACAAGGTCTTATAAAATGCAACTAGTAATAACAATTAACAGTTCATAGCTGAGTCAATGGGCAGTGATTTACCCTAACAGGATCTGTCTTTCCGTGTCTGAATTAACTGTGTTATAGAGAAACTTTAGAATCTTGCAATTTTTTTACTGATAATTTGCTATAATCTCATTTTTTCCTAAGTATTTACTAATACTTAGTATTTTAGTATATTGGTCAATAGAAAACTGCATAAGATCCAAAGCTGATGTTTTCTTTGCATTCCATATTTTTCTTATTTTACAAGTGGTCTTAACATTTTTGCTCAACAAATTGTTTCTAATTATATCTGGAAAGCAAAATATTCTGTAATGCCTTCTACTAGAAAAATCAGCTATAAATGCTGATTTTAGAAATGATCTGCTAAATATAGTGTACTGTAATATACTTGCAAATTGGATGCCTTCCTCCCCCTCGTATTTAATATTATCATGCCTGCAGTATGTTTACTGCTTGTGGATGAGAAAGGTATATTTACATGCTTATTATTTGTGGCAAATAGTTGTGTTTTGGCTGTCACAGGTGCTGGTAAAGTGTATGAGGGGTCATATGTCAGGGAATGGCCTCTGCCTTGATTTCTTAGGTACATCTACCCACTTAATCAGAAGGCTGAGAGAGACATCCTTGTGATAATTGGGTGTGTGGGCTATGAGTGTCCTGTATACTCCAAGGGGACAGACACGGAAGAAGCCCCAAGGGAAATGGTGGGCAGTGGAGGCTTTTGATTTAGATGGAAGGACACAATTACTGGTAGTTGAGTTTTGCAGTTTCGTTGTTCTTTTGAGGATATTGACAATTACTTTGGTAAGAAGTATAAAACTCTGATTTATGCCTTGGAAGATGAATTAGATCCCTTTGCTTTCAGAATGTATAAATTTAAAAGTGAGGGCTGGTTTGCATCACACAGACAAAGCTTTAGTTTTGTACCCAGTTGTTGTTCAGTTCCTCAGTGGGTTTACCTTTTTTAAGTAAAAGCTGTCATTGTGTACAGAAATGATAACTTATATGTGGATGCCTGACACCTTGGCCCTTCTTGAACTTTCTGATTTAGTTGTTTAACTTTACAGGACCTTCACGTGGAAGAGCTTCCTGAAACCTTTGTGGGGGCTGATGACTTTTAGAGGCTTGCTTTTTGCTGAGAAATGTGTGAATTACAAGTGCTTAAGACAATGAGTAAAATCTACCCTTGCCTCATTGGAAAGACAACTCCCACATACGTAATGGTGTGGCTAGAGGAAGGGGAAAAGCTATACAAAGTCCTTTCATGCAAATTAAATAACGATTTCTGTGATGTTTCATGTCAATTTAGGGAGAGTGTTTTTGGTCATCAGTGCACAGATGAATGGTATTATTATTGACTGAAGCTTTTTTGTAGTATGTCACTAATGAAGGCTGTTCACGTTGTCAAATAAACCATCTAACCATAGATTACTTGTTTGGAAAGATACTGTCACCACAGTGAAAATGTGCCCCTGGGTCTCCCTTTCTCCAATCTGTTATGATCCTGTACTGCCCGGTGGTGAGCAGTTGAACAGCAATGTAATTTTGGCCTTATTTCTGGGTCAGGTTTTTTTCTCCCCTTTTAGAAACTAAATAATCTTTCTAATTGTATTAGAAGTTGAACACTTAAAAAAATTCACCCTGCTTATTTAGTCAGAACTATGCACTGACACTGAATTCCCAGCATTATCTATATGAATTATGTATGTGAAAAGAGCACATTAATTGCAAGACTGACTCACAAAGGTGTTTTAACAGCTGTGCCCCACAGACTGCAGTGGGAACTGAGTATCTACATACTCTGCCAGATGTGGGCACATCACAGATCTGCCCATATCTGGAGCAAACGCTATTCCCTGCAATATAACCGTATTCTTAAGTTTTTAGGCTTGAGATTGTGCTCTAGGCTGATTTGTGTGGAATTTCCTTGATGCAGCCTTACCAGGTAGATGTCTGTGCTTCTGAAGGAGGGCTGGTAGATGTGTGCTGGCAGGACATGTGGTGAACCTCATTGCTTTCTAACCCACCCAGACACTCTAGTTGCTTACTGCTCTAGTTTGTCCATGAACAACAAAAACAAAGTAAGTTGCTTGTGAGATCAGTGAGGTGGAACTTGTGGAAATGTGCTTCTTGTAGTCCTAGAGCACAGCAGTTTCCATGTCCAGGCTGTAATGACCCATCTGGTGCCTGTCCCTGTAACTTGCCCAGCCATCAGCAAAATGCCAGCTACAAATGGGGGCTTTACAGTAATATCCCAGTGTGGTGAAAATATGTGGTACAAGAAAGATTCTGAATAATCCTGGAGAATATTTTTACCCTCAATCAAATACACGGTTTTCATGTTTGGTTTGAAACGTGCTTTTCTAAAAAGTGTGAAATCAAAATAGTGGCTATAATAGGTTATAACCCAAGGTTAATACAACCTAATAAATGTCATTTGCAGTTTTGTTCGGTTCTTTCCTCTGTTCCTATGTTCATCTTTTCTTGCTTCCTGATTTGTTTCATTGGACATAGGAATGTGCTGTAATTTGACTGGATCGTGTTTCCCAGATGACTGAGCCATTATTATAAACAAGTCCTCTTGTGGATAAACTAATGAGTATCCTGTGGCAATGTCCACACAGAGGACATACCTGGCTGACTACTGCAGGATAGCTTGAAGATACTCATTTAACAGGTAACTGTTTTCTAAGTACTGTAGGTTCAATATAGAAAGTAAATTGGAACACAAAGGCTTTTGTATTCCTACAGTTAAAAGATCAGTATTCTACTTACATTATTTGTTTACATATAGGGATTTTTTATTGTATAAATGACGAAATTCAGTAAATGCCTATTGTATTATGATGCAGTTTTAACTTGGGAGGAAGAAAATCAAACACAGATAAAGCCATTAAGAAGTCTACTTCATTTCAGGAAAAGCTGGTCTATCTGAGATGGCTGCTATTTGAATCCTTTCAAAATGGAGTTATGTGGTGCAGCACATGGAGATTAGACAACAGCTAGAAAGTCAACTGCAACAGAATCACCCACTTTACTTGCTGAGGCAACACAGCAGTATTTTGTTGATGTATCAAGCATGTAAAAACAAATAGAGAGACTAACCCTCTCCTAGAAAACAATCCTGTATTTTTGCCAGCCTCCTAATTTCATTATGCAACTTGTGTAACAGATTGTAACTTGAATATATATTAACCTTGTTTGCTTATTGACTTAATAATTTTGTAATGCTGCTGATGCAAGATAGAGTAAAGAGTAAATAGCTCTGTTAAGCTGAAACAGAAAATCAGACTTTGAGTAGAAGGAACCACAACACTACAACCCAAATACACTGTGGAAAAGTGAAAATTGGATTACCAATTAAGACTGGAAAGGGAAGAACAGAACCCATCTAAGTGAAACAGCAAAGTTCTGAAAACATGTACGAGTCATTGCTTTGGATACTGATGTTCCAGAAGGCACTCCAGGATGTCAAGAGATTTAGGACTAAGTTTGAAGAAGTGACATGACACCCTCAGCCATTTTTGGCTTGTTCTTAGCAGTCAGGGTAGCACTTGAAAATATGGGCATAGTTCAATTTATTCAAGAAAAATTCATTGTCAGCAGCTCACCATGTTAGACCTTACCCTGTCTTTTCCTTTCAGCTGAAGCAGGGGAATTTGGAGCAAATACAATGCATGATAGATCTAATCCTCAATACTAGAGGATAACTTTGGAAAAATCGGGTATTAGACAAAGAAAATAAGTGCCAGTGTCAGAAATAAGATTTTGCTTTCTGTAAGCCATGCAGATGAGACAGTCTTTTTGGTTGGTTGGTTGGGGTTTTTTTTGGGGGGGGGTGATTTTTTTTTTTTTTTTTAAAATATTTTGAGGCAGGATGAGTCTTGGGCCCATTCAGCCCCTCTGTATTAAACTGTATTATTATTTTAAAGCTACCATCTATACTATGTATTGATTAAACAATTTAGAAAGCACAGATACTTCCAGAGTATCTGAGATTGTTTCATGTTCTGTCTTCTGCAAAAAGATCTGCAGCACTGAGCAAGAATCCCCTGATCGGTTGTACCATAAATGGTCACCTCAAGGCAGACCAGATGTGGTGGGAAAAGGATATATATATGTGTTTCTGACTCCAGAGATTAATGAGCTAGAGAGGAGAATGTCTCTCCTGCTGCTGTGCCCCAGGCTGGAAGGGAGTGCTGTGAGGCTCTTGCACACATTCCGTGTTTTAAGGAGTAGCAGGGAAGTAGGGATTGATTGATTTTGCAGAAAAAGAGAAAACTTGCCAAAGTGAAAAAGTAAACTGCTTTATGTCATTCCTTTTCTTTGCTGTCTTTCTAATGAAGGTGTTTTTCTCTACCTGCTATGGTCTCGCATTAGGATTTTGCAGCTTTTGGAATTGAAATAAAGTTAGTACATTAATGACCATAAACAGCCTACAACAGCTATTTTTTTCTTGCAGTTACAGTCTTTCTCATTTTATGTTCTTCAGGCTTAAAGAAACTTGTCTTTTCACTATTATTGGAGAAATATAAAAGGTATATGTTTTCCCTGGCAGTTTGGAAAGTTTGCTTGCCATAGGGTGTATGTAAGAAAACCATCTTGTTGAGAGCTTTACATACCTTACAGATGTAGCCTTTGTTGATACCATTCCTGGAAGGTGCTGCTTCAGGTGAAATACATAAGTCATCCACCTCTCAGAGGAGATGTTTCTGGTGTGAGGGTTGGGAGAGTGGGTGAGTAGTATCCAGAATTGTACTTCTAGCCAGGCAGAGCCTCTCCCCATTTTTGTCAGAGTAATGCCCAGACAAGGCTTGTAGTGAAGCTTTCTTAAGAATGCTGGACAATCCAGCCAAGGAATTTTTCCACTTATCTAATTTATAAGAGTAGATCCTGACAATTTGGCATTTATTAGGAGAGCATGCTGGAATACAGTGGGAGGTACAGTCTGAAATATGAGATGTATGTTAGGAGAAAATAGCAATTTGCCTACACACACTTAACATTTCAGGAACTGATCTTATCTGTCTCTCTTGAGGCAGCAGAATGTCCAAAGACACATGGTCAGCATAGACAGTATATTTTAACAGTCTTATTTATGTAGACGTGGAGTGGAAATTCTCTTGCAACATCAGTTCTTTAAAGCTAGGGCTTTTCAACTCTTTTAGAGTCCTTTCTTAGGTAAGTTAGCGTGCCAGGGCTTAAAAAGTGTTTCCTGATGCAGGCATCCAAAGACTTTAGGGCCAGGAAGGGCAAATGGGCATCAAGGAGCAGAAACAGGCTGGTGTAGTGTTAAAACATACTGGTTTAGTGTGAATCCAGTCACACCAATAGTAAGTGGCACAGGTATGAAAGACAGAAAAAAGACACCCCATTAAACCCAAAAGCACTGTGTTTGCTCCCTGATTGCCTGGAAGGTCTTGGTGAAGAATGTGGGACAGCAGACAGCTCCGCAGGGCAGTCGGGGATTTGACCTTGTGTATTCACAAATCACAGGTTGCTGTCACATGGCTTTGTTTTACAGCTGTCTGCTCTGTCACGCTTCCAAACCCTAAATTCAGGCACCTAAATTTGCTATGGTAACCCTCTGCCCTGCAGTGTAGATAACTTCTGCCATTCCCTTTTCTCCATTCTTCTCAATTGTTTTTAAAAAGTTTTGATGTTGGGCTAACTTCATCTGCTTTCTATGCTTTCTCTCAAGCATGAGACTTATGTGTCCAGGATTTTTTTCTGTAATTATAAGCTGTAATCAAGTAACTTGCCTTGAAAAAGATTTAGAAAACCAACCACTAGTTATGGTGATGACAGAGATCATCTGAAAACATTAAATGATTTGTAAATAATTCTTAAAAAATACTTGAACAAAATGGGTTCCTCCAGTGAATAATGAGGGGAAGACGTTCAGCTGTTGCTTCCACTGTGCTTTTCTTAAGTAGTGAGATGTGTCAAGCTCCTCTTGCACTTGCTTTATTACTTTATGGCCTCCTTTTCATTCTTGCCTTGGAGTATCTCAGGTCCTTGATCCTCACTTCGTACACCTTTTTTTTGAATAAAGCAAAAATGTAAGGTGCTTTTCGTTCATTCATTTGCTTTCTGGAAAACAAATAAGAATGGAAGGATATTTTGCCATGTCTGTTTCTGTAAGTAAGGTATGGGAGTGCTTTCCTGCTCCTCATGGGATGCTGGTCTGAGCTCCTTGCTGGATGCAATAGCCATTGTTTCTGTTCCTCTTTCACTGACTCACGCTGGCATGTGAAATCATCTGTCTCCTTGGGGTTAGATGCTAACGGATCACGGGAGAGGAAAATAAATCCTTGTCTAGTGAGAGGTTCTGCTAGTGTTATCCCAGTTTATATTGCAAAAGGCACGACTTTAAGAAGTGAATGCACAAACCCCACAATGTGCTCTGTATTAAAGGGATAGCTAGTAATGGGTTGAAGGTGCTGTCTGAGATAACAGATTGTTTCTCTGCTGACACTTGGGCTGCTGGATCGTTTCCATTCTACCAGTGCTACCTGTAAATGGATTGTATTCCAAACAACACCAAAACCAGTCAGATAAACGAGACAGGAATAAAACAAAAGATTAACATTTTGTTTAAAGCACAAAAGTCAGTCTATGGAAGTAACATGAAAACAGGGTCGCTTTCCTTTGTTTACCCTTCTGCAAATGTTTGCTTAGGAGCAATAAGAGTTAATTGTCAAACTTTACAATGTAGTCAGAGATTTTCTCATAAAATGTATAACAGACTCTGCCCAGATGGTAAATGCTGATATGTAAATCCAAAACATGAAAATTTCCATTGGGGGCCAGATGGTGGCTTAATGTGAATTGTTTAACATTTATGTTTATCTTATTAAAAGTGCCTTTATATGTCCAAACTAAGCTATCACTGTGATTGGAAGAGCATGTCACTAAATGAACAGAAAAATCAAACCATCAGTACAAGGCACCTCCTGCTTAAATGGATCATGGGAAAGCAAAGCATGTCATCTGTTGAAAAGTTCTTTTTCTGCCTACAAAGTTATGAAGAAAATATAACCAAAATTAAATCACTCTCTGCTTGGGGAAAATGTTAAACCCATATTATTTTCCCAGAAGTTAAAAATGTTGGACAACAGTTATACCCATGTTGAATACCGTAATGTATTTCCCCTCAGTGTAGGTGTTGGTGTTCAGCTCTAGAGGCGAGGGGGAAGCATTGTGGCTGCAATCCCTCCTGGGCGCAGGCCCTTCCTCCTCCAGGGGAGGCCTGGCTCGTCCTGCGGCCTCTTGGCTCTGCCAAAGCCATCGTTTCCTCTGATGCAATTCACGGAGTTGCACAACGGAGGAAAGAACAAGTGGGCGCTTGTGGAGTCTGTCACATGAGGCGGGTGCCTTTGCAGTAAATGTGTGATATTAAGGGAAGTGGTTAGCATGGCTCTGAAGGGCAGCAACAAGCCCTGGGTCAGATGAGTCTTTCACAGGACTCTCTGTGCACGTGTTCCAGTTTAGATGCCAATCTGTGCTCACTTGTCCCTTCAGATGAGTCTTTCTGAAAACAGCACATGTTGAGGCAACTAAAAATCAGCAGGTAGCTCTTGCACAGGCAAGAAGAAAAACACCTTTTAATAGCTTTAGTTTAAACACTCCAGACATCAAATACACAGTTACTTTTGGGATGCTTTCCCAGTAGAAGGGGAAAAATGCTTCAGTAATAAACTTAGAGTGCCCGCCTGTGTGGATACTTGTGTGTATGTGTGTGATGCTGTTCAACAATGCAGAGAAATAATTTAAAGAGGAAGGTTGTGGGGAGGCTGAAGGAACAGTATTGCAAAATGTTTGCTTTAGACTGAAAGTTTTTTTAAGAGTTCTTTGCCATTACCTTATGCTGGTGGTTGTGACTCACTCCTTAATGAATCACTGGTCAATGTTGACTCCGTTAACTTTGACCTGAGGCTTTGGACTAACGCCTAGAATATTTTTTTTCTTAAAAAGGGCAGTATTACTAAAAGCATTGGCTGAAATTATAGATAAGTGTTAAATGGCAGGTTAATATTTAAATCAGTGTGCTGTTTGATACTACGTATCAGCATACTGACCAGAAGAATGCTTCCTCCATGTAGCCTATTTAAGGCTGAGATGTAATTACTTGAATTGTTATTCAAAGTTAAGGCTAATATTGCTGTATTTATGTAGAACTTTTCAAATTGAAAATAGGAGGGCTCCTTTCCAATTACATGGTGATAATAAAAAAAACCCAACAGCAAACAATAAAACAACCCATGCTTTTGGTTTTTAGTGCCAGAAATACAACAACTAAATAGAATAAAAAAAGATGCTCCCAAGAAGCATCGCTCTCCAGGGTAGAGCACATCACTGTTTGGCAAAGCTCAGCCTTTTGCCAGAGATAAGACATTGGCCTAAATATGGTCCCTTGAAAAATAGTGACAGGAGCCAATCAATGCTGTCTAAGTTGTCAAACAACAGCTCAAGATCCTGACAATCCTGATAAGTACGGAAACATATTCATTCAAAAAAGAATCCTGCTTGCTGAATTGACTGCTACACACACACAGAGGCAGTGCTGTACAGCCACAGCAATTTCTTTGGTCAGCTGGTGTCTTTGGAGAGATCTCATCCCACAACTGAGGCAGCACCCAAAGCTACTTAACTTTGATAATGAATATTGCCAGTAGAATGGCTGAAAGAAGTAATAGCTGTGCCATAAGTTTTTGCACTAAGGCTACATGAATTTTCTTCTTAAGGAAAGTGTGTTTTGCCTTCTGTAGCTCTTTTTTTTCTGTTCACTTTTGTTTTACATGATTTAAACTGAAATTGAGCACCAATTCTGATATTTTTGTGCTGCAGTCTGTTACAACTCATGGAGGAAAACAGCTCTCTTAATTCACAGCTTTGTGCATTATACACACACATCTTTTGATTCACATTTTTAATGTTCCTTTGTAAATGAATAATTCAGAAGTGAGCCCTAAAATCCAGATCCTGCAGTTTTATCCAGAACATATTGCAAATGCTCAGAGACTAGGAAACAGTTTTGGATCTGCTGCTGCAGGAGACAGTGAGCAGCTGGTAAACTACTGGCCCTTAATGAAGCTATACCATATTGCAATATCTCCAATTACTGCAGAACTTAATTAGTTCTCATTTTACTCTGCCAATCTGGAAAGACCAAACGTTGTCTTGGGCAGCCACTGTAATTATTTCAGCTTCTTCATTGCTGGCCATTAAAGCTGAGTTTGGTCTCTCTCAGTAAGGTATATTAAATGGTTTTTTTTTAGATTTAGGAGTGCCTGCATTGTGTTACACCCATATATTTTATGTAACTACCCAATTTTATTAAAAAGTGATTTTTTTAGTTATTAATATAAGTCATTCCTGCCATATGTAAATATGAGTGCTAATGGTACAGAATTTTTAATAAAGAAATGAGAAAACTGAATTGGTTTGTTCAAATGTGGACTTGCCCTAAAGCTTTTTGCCATAACTGTTGTGTACAAGTGATTGTTTTGAATGGCAGCATGAGTTGGCATTCAGGTTATTTTGCTTCTTTATTTGAAAATAACCTTTAGAGATAATGGAATGTTTTAATTTGATATGATGGTAAAAAATTGTATCTTGGGTGTAGAGCTGCTAAGTGAATCAGAAAGGTTCTGTTTAAATGAAATGCACTGTTTGATGTATTATTTGTAGTGTGTTAGTCTGGTGAGGATGCCCAACACTGAACATTATTTTTATGTGCTGCCCCAAAGGGTAATTTTCAGCATAATGAAACATGACCTAAAATCCAAACTTCCAGGCACCAGATAAATGCTTGGCACTTACCATCTCAGAAATGTGGCTACCAAGTATTAAAATTCTGTATCAACAGACATACATATTGATAAGTTTTGAGTGTTATAAAGAAAATAGTCTAGACTTTAGCCCGTAAAAATATTGAATATTTGAACAGTAAAAAACCAAAACAGTCCACTAACCCCCTTGTCCCTCAGCCTCCAAAAAAAACCCTGATGCAATAAATTAAAAGTAATTGTAGCCAAAGCAAATAGTATTAACCTATTGCTTTTTCATAAATAGCAATTGAATTTGTCTTCTTAAACACTACAGGTGCAATGGGTAGCTGATTTCCAAGAAATTTAGGTCATTGTTAGCTGTCTGATAACAATGGACTCTGTAATGAACCAGAGGCCAACTGATTAACTATATTTGAAACCCTTTGAGCGCTGTTTATATTCAGCTACTCCAAACCAATCACATCTAGAACATCTAAGATTTAAATTACAATTTTTCAATAATAGTCTTAATAATTGTGTTTAGTGCTACAGTGATGTTACATCACTTGGTGTCTTTGAAACCACGTTATCCTCCAACTCTGAAGCTCTGTTCTGCTGATTTTTAAGGTTAATACCAGGATGGAACATAAATATTTTAAAATACATTTTGCAGTATGGCTATTTTAGTTACTTCAGAAAGCTGCCATCATGTTTTTAGTCAGCTTTTACAGTTTTACGAGATCATGTGAAAAAAAATTTACATGGTCAAACTTTTCAATTTCTCTTCTTTCCCCTAAAATGACTTTCTTAATGTGACACAATTCATTCTATAGCTTCATGTTTTCTATAAGTTAAAAAAGAATAATATATTTATCCTCTGGCTAGTTCCTGTAATACCTTACCAATTGTAATAAATTCTTGGTTTCCATGAGCCTGTGTGTGGGCCACAGAAACCAAACCATCAGTTCACACACTTCAGGAAGGTCCTATAGAGCCATATTTTATTTCAATAATTTTGTAGGATTAAGAGAATAGGACTCAGTTACATGAGTCTACCCATTTGACACAGAGGTTAGAAGCGTTGCTATTGTTCTAAACCAGTTCTGATGGGGAGGACACTTGCTTAAAAAAAGCATTTCTGTTACAGGACATGAACTTGATTGACATCCTTTGGAGGCAAGATATAGACCTCGGGGCAAGACGAGAAGTTTTTGATTTTAGTCAACGACAGAAGGAGTATGAGCTCGAAAAACAGAAGAAACTTGAAAAAGAAAGACAAGAACAGCTGCAAAAAGAGCAGGAGAAAGCCTTGCTGGCTCAGCTGGAATTAGACGAAGAGACAGGTGAATTTGTTCCTGTGCAGCCAGCCCAGTGCATTCAGTCAGAAAATACTGAGCCGCCAGTTGTTTTTTCACAGGTAAACTCCTATATGTGTTTGTGAGTGTGTTTAACCCTTTTTCCATTCACAGAAAGGCATAATACTAGTGGCTGCCTAAAATTAATTTGCATGTGTTACTGTAATGGAAGATTCTTCAGTTATTCAAAAATGCAGTGACCTTTTTTCATAACTTTCCTATTTAGACCACAGAGCCTTCAAAACCAGAAGCAGAGGCCTTGTCCTTTGATGACTGCATGCAGCTCTTGGCAGAAGCATTCCCATTTATAGATGAGAATGAGGTAAAAATGATCAATACAGCAATTTCATGGGTGGTCTTCTACAGGGTCAGTCTCATGTCTTTTCTGAGTGAAATTTGTCTTCAGCATAATACTAATTTGTGGTCTGATTGGAGTTTTCTCCTCAAGCTGGCTCCAGCTGGAATAAAGCAGTTTGGTAGGCTTGAACTAGTGCTGTGTTTGGAGGGAGTGGTGTGGTTGGTACTCCTGTGTTCCTCCCGCTTCCGAGTCCTGCAGCCAGGGCTCGGTCTGTCAGGCCAGCTGGTGCAGCCACACCAAGTACTGCACACAGCGGTCATGGGCTGCTCAGTTTCTGACAGTGAGCTCAGCACAGCTCTCTGGATTAGTGCCTTCAAGTTGATTTATTTCCATCTGCTGACCCAGACTATTTCATGTGTAAGGATAGGCCCTTCACCAGCCAGTTTCTAGATTTTTCCCCCTCCCCATTTCTTTCCTTAATATGAAAACATCTTTCGTGGGAATATTTTGATATTATCCTATTGTTTACAAAAAAAATGCTTTTCTTAGGAAATACCTGTCTGTTTGTTCTGCAGAAATGGTAAAACTCTAAAAACTAGATTTTTGATTTGGAAATGCAAATCTGTTTTTTTGAGTGGGGTTTTTGTGTGGTGGGTTTTTTTGTTATTGTTCTTTTGTTTGGCTTTTTAATTTTTATTTTATTTTATTTTATTACAGGTTTCTTCAGCTGCATTTCAGTCATTGGTTCCTGGTCAGATTGATAGCAACACAGCCTTGGTTTCCTCTGATCAGACTCAGCCACCTGAATCACCTGATCTAGTTCCACCCACTGATGCAGAGAATATGCAGAACATAGAGCAAGTCTGGGAAGAATTATTGTCCCTTCCAGAGTTACAGGTTAGTGTGATAAGCACCTGAAAAATGAAGCATAATATTTTGGAAGACTGTGGTATTTTGGAGAAGGCAGTACAATAGCATCTGAACAGATGGTGACTATGACTATTGTGTTGGATTCTACACCTATAGGGTGCCTATAACTCAATATAAGCTTTAACTTTTTCAAAAATAATATCTTGAAAAACCTGTAGAAAGAAGGAAATGAGTTGTTTATGGATAGGCCTTAATAAAACACACTCTAACTTCTCAAACAGAACTTCCTCATGTTTAGCAAGTCATTGTTTGCCTCTATATGCAACTTATTGCAGCGTTATTACATCGTTAAAATTTCAGCTGCTTAAAAATGGACACTTCTGAATTATAGATCTACAACAGGAATTGTTTTCACAAGCACTGTAATTTTTTTTTTTCAGTGTCTGATTGTGTGAATCATTTATGGTTACTTTTGCATTCACTTTTCATCTAAGGAAGAGGTTTTTTAAAGCTGATAATAGAACATGTATTTAGGTACATAGAAGAGTCAGGTATGTTTATATAAATGCTGCTTATATGCGTTCAGTAAGAGCTACTTATATAATGTACAAAATTTGATATTCCAAAGGAACAAAAAAGTCACTTTGCTAATACAGAGGATATGTAGGGGTTTTTTAATCCTATCCTTATATTTTTATTTATATTTTCTTTAGATTTGACTATAAATGAGAATAAATTTATTTTCAAATATGTTACTGTAGAATGTCACCACGCTCCAGCATTATGCTGCTCTACTTTATGCTGTCAATACCAGAGATGATTGCTAGGTGGAATGCCCATAAATCCAAATCATATTTCAAAAAAATAAAGTGAAAATTTGCAGGAATTGTGTTTTTTTCTGCCACTCTGCCTTTTCCCCTCACCTTTTTATATTTTTCAAATTTTTTTCTAGTTTCCTAGCCTTATTACTGTGGTAGGCTTAAAGGCCCCACATAAGTGGCAAAGGCAATTGGCTGTGAAGAGGGAGCAGTGATGGTGAAAAAACATTAAGAAACCAAAACAAAAGAATCTTGCAGTAATTCTGAATAGTAATTGAATAATTTTCTGGGGGAAAAAAGGTGAGATAATTAAATTGAGGGCATTGTCTTTTAGAAATTAAGTTTAGAGAAATAGAAAAACAGAGCGCTCACATTGAAAACCTTAGCTTAAGCCTTGAACAACCTCTGGTTAAATAATCAGTGGGTCCTGTTATTAAGAGAAACAGAATCATTTTGGTAATTGCCTAATTCCTTGGGGACAGCAGGCCTCCTTCTTTCAGCCTTAGTTAAGAAACTTCCACTCCATTGGAAAGAACGTTGATCTTGTAGCCAGTGAAAGCCCATCAGTGCAACAGTCTGATGCTCACACTGGTGTTAGCCAGCTTAACTAAAAGTATGTGAGGCAAGTTAATGTTTGCCAGGTTTCACATTAAGTACTCTTAGTTCACCAAGAATTACATTTCTCTGTGCTAAACAGCTGCTTCATTCAGTAAATCCTAAAAGAATCTTGGTTTTGAGGAAACATAAGATGAAACTAAGAGTCCTAAAAGTAATTGCTTGCTAGTAATGCTCATTAAGTCTCATTCAGGAATTTCACATTTACTGTACTCGTGCCGTTCCTAGCAGTGGTGCTTGTGAGAAGTTCAGACCGGGCAGCTCCAGGATCTGCACTAGCAATTACCAGAACAGGAGGTCTCCATGCATTTTCCCTAAAGCATTGGAATGGGTCTCTTCAGCAACTTGCTCTGAGTTTGAGATGTTCTACTCTCTTTATCTAAATAGATTTGTCCAGAACAAGTTGCTTTGTGCTCTTGTTTTGATATCTGTCGTCTTCCTAGATTGCCTCTCCATAGTACAAGTGTGCTGTAGTCATCTGGATTACAGCAGTGTTGTAATACCCCTTTTATGTGCATGCTGATTGCTAAAATATTTAATGTTTGGAGGTTATAGAAAACAAGTTTATCAATTGGAGATGTGTTTCTCAACTTCTCCCTTGCATTTCCCATCTAGTGTCTTAACATTGAAAATGATAACCTGGCTGAGGTGAGCACAATCACCAGCCCTGCAACCAAGCCAGCAGAGACGCACAACAGCTGTCATTACTGCAGCTCATTACGCGTGATGAAAAAGGATGTTAACTGCGGTCCTGATTTCCTGGATAGTATTGAGGGCCCCTTTTCCAGCATTTTGCCACCAGAAGACACCAGCCAGCTGAGTGTGAACTCTTTAAATGACACGTCCCCTTCAAACTCTGATTTCTGTGAGGATTTCTACACCACCTTTGTTGATACAAAAGCGAACGGTGACGCAGCAACAACAAACACTATCAGTCAATCCCTCGTGGAGGTTCTGAGTGAACCTATTGATCTTTCTTACTTCTCACTGTGTAAAGCTTTTAATGGCAACCTCTCAGGGACTGGACCAGAATGTAATGACTCTGACTCTGGTATTTCACTGAATGCAAGTTCTAGTATAGCATCGCCTGAACACTCTGTGGAATCATCTGCCTATGGAGATAAGACTTTGGGTTGTAGTGATTCTGAAATGGAAGACATGGATAGTGCTCCTGGAAGTGTGCTGCAGAGCAATGCTAGTGTGCACTCTATGCAATTCCAGGATCAAGTGTTTTCTCCCATGGGGCCAAACACTCAAACACCAAGTTTGCCATGTACAAAGACACCAAAGAAAGAACCCCCTGCTGCTCCCGGCTACCCCGAAGCTCCGTTCACAAAAGATAAACCTTCAAGTCGCCTTGAAGCTCATCTCACAAGAGATGAGCAAAGAGCAAAAGCTCTGCAGATCCCTTTTCCTGTTGAAAAAATTATCAATCTCCCTGTTGAGGACTTCAATGAAATGATGTCTAAGGAGCAGTTCAATGAAGCCCAGCTCACCCTTATTCGAGATATACGGAGGAGAGGCAAGAACAAAGTGGCTGCTCAAAATTGCCGTAAAAGAAAACTGGAAAATATAGTGGAACTGACACAAGACTTGACTCACCTAAAAGACGAGAAAGAGAAATTGCTTAAGGAAAAAGGAGAGCATGACAGGAGCCTCCGTCAAATAAAAAAGCAACTAACCACCTTATACCTCGAGGTCTTCAGCATGCTACGTGATGAGGATGGAAAGCCTTACTCTCCTAGTGAATATTCACTGCAGCAAACTACAGATGGCAATGTCTTTCTTGTTCCTAAGAGCAAGAAGTCAGGGACTAAACTTTGAAGGGCAGTACAGCTGGCTACTGTTCTTTACTATTTTTGTATCATTATCCTGATAGTTTTTACTGTGAGGTGGAATGCAGAATTAGGTAATATTTTTCAAGTCTATGCAATGATAATTTTAAAGTTGTTAATTAGTTTATGGAAGATGCAAGTGGAAAATTAATAGTGTAATGCAGATGGATGTATGCAAAATTTGTAATCTCACTTTTATAACAGATGTTTCCTTCTTATAGCACCACTTTGACTAGTTTCCGTATATATGTAAATATTTAAAGATGCCATATTTATATACTGTTCCTATCTATTGTTATATTCATAGATTTATTTGATATATATAAATGATTTTAGCCTTCTAAATATAATTTCTTGCAAGACAAACAGGTTGGCTTCTGATACTTTTTTATAAATATGCAATAGTGTGTTTCCCATTTTTCTTACACATTTATACTTGCTTTATATTTAATATATTATTTCAATTTAGTATAAAAGTTGACACAGTGTTTGATTTTGCTTTATCAGTTCATTAAACTTTTTAAACTCTACTTCATGCACATTTATTTCCCTAAAGAAGAGAAATCCTCATTAGTTTTCCAAGGCTAAGCCTTCAGATATGCACAATAACCAATTGCAGAGCCTTGTCAGCATTACTAATGCTTCATTCAACGTAATTTAAACTGTCATTTGGAAAGATCATATAACACAAAGTTTCAAGTCTCTGCTAAGTTTACATTTTTGTTTTTCTCTTCGAACACTACTTAAATTTGTGAGATCTTCCCTCTAAAGGCATTTAAAATCTGTTAAGACATTGTCAGCATTATGCCTTTTTCCAACTAAAATTTCTGTACATTTTAGAGTAATTCTTCTAGAAATACACTCTTGTGTCTCTGATCAACAAGCATCACTTGTCCCTGCTGTTACTTTGGTGCTTAAGGAAAACAGCATACTAGCTGTCAGCCAACTGCACTGTTTGGAATCTGTGCTCTATGAACTGAAAAGTGTTGTGGAGTTTAAATTATGATTTATAAAAGAATAAAAATTGGGCAAACAAATAGCATTGTTTTGTTTACTCTTGAAAGGAACTCACTGCACTTAATCATTGTGGATTTTTTCAGTACAAAAAATGCATGATTTGTAAGACACATTGATTGTGAACATTAAAAACCATATCTTCTTACAAAACTTCTAAAAGGCATGCTTAATCTGAAGCAAATTTTTTCCTGCTACTTATGCTCTATATCATTTTAGGAGTATTTTGCTTATTGCAGTATTTTACATGACTTAATTTAAGTAATCATAAAACCCAAGTTGTTTTGCAAGACCTCATGGCACATCTGTTAAAAAGAAGGACATGGAGATGCTGAGAAAGGGTAGAGTAGGATCCACAAAAATTGTTTACTACTACTATAGGAAAGTTTAAAGAGAGACATCACATTAGGAATCCAGCCTTCCATTAGCTCATTATTCACAAAGTTAGAGTAATGCTAAGTAAAATGATACAGTTGCTGGTGAGTTTAGTCTTGAGATTTTTATTTCCCAGACATTTTAACTGTGCTGGATTTGCATATCCATCAGAAAGCATCACATGACTGCACACAAAAGCTCAAGGAACAATTTTAGATTATCCCAATTCCATACTATATAATTTTTTTTTTAACCTTCTGAGTGTCCTCAACCCCCTGGGCAATTAGGAAGTACAGAAAGCCATAGTCCTGACAAGTATTATTGTGCCACAGGATGCTGTGGAAGGGCTCCTGTTTTCCAACTCTTCTATGCTGTTCGCTGCTTTCATGCAACTCCTCAGCGACTCCAAGCCCTCTCACCTCAACAGCAGTACTAGTTTGCAGCCAACAATTAAGTAGTTTTGTTTTTCACTGGATGCACAGAATTTCAGATGCCCTTTTATTGTCGGGCTGGTCCCAGTAGCATCACTCAGTGTAACTTCACAATCAGCTTTTATTTTTATTACCCCACAACCTTTGTCACCTTGTCATTCATCTTCCTGTCAACTCATTTACTGATTCTGAATAGCAGAGGACTCCCCAGTACCTGGTGCAAACACACACACACTCACACTATCCCTCTGTGGTGCAGTCTTGGCTGAGTGGAGCAAGAGTAGGAAAAGCAGAGCAGTAACAGCTTCCCCACAGAGGTGGGTTTGCTTCGAGGCAGTGTAACACCAGGAACCATGATCTTATTAACTATATCTGAAAAGGCACATGTACTGCCAAGTGCTAGTACCAGAAGAAAGCTTTTAGTACTTAAACCTAGGACTATCAGATGTTCCAGCCCTTCCTACCTCAAAAGAAAAGTAACATAAAGGTTTCATAGAAGTTCTCATACTGTGTTCCTTGCTGCAAACTTTCAAGTGAGGCTCTGCCCCACAAAATGTATTTGACACTGCAGATATGGTGAAGTCATGAAAAAAATTCATCTGAGATTTGCAGCATCCCTGCAGTGATAGGGGCCATGCCTGTTACAGCAAGTACTAAGATATGCAGTTTTGCAGAAGACATTAGGAAATGCAAATGGTGACCCAGCTTGCACCTCGAGGCTGCTTACCTTGGTTATACTGACCTTCCTTGTCAACTGTATGCCAGGCCATCCCCCTGCCCAGTCCTTACGTGCTCTGAACACAGGAACACTCCTCTGCTTGGAGCAAACAGTAACAATGGTTGATAACTTGGGAGGCTCGATTTTATGGAGAAAGCAGATTTATTTGCTCTAGATAGGGCAGCCAGGCACCAGCTAAAATCAAAGCTACTGCAGCAGTGAGCAGTGACACTTTTCCTTCTGCTGTTATTTAAATATGCCTCTTGACTTTGCCACCAGCACTGCTCAGGAAGAAAATCACCCCTAACAGTTGCCAAACCTGGGTGAGCACTAGAGGAATACCAGACACTGCTGCCACAAAGCATATTTGAGGATGGCTGTTTTAGAGCATAGGCATTAAGGAGAAAGCTCACTGAGCCTTGGCCCGGACAGTCTTTCAACACTGATATGCAGTAACTAATACACAGGCAGATCTGATGGCAAAGCAGAAAGAACCTAAAGAGCTCCTGGGTTCCGCTTGCCACTAATTAGGCTATCAAATGTCTGACAGAGAAAATGTTCTAACTACAATATAAATACTTTAATTACAAAGTGGCTATAAAACAGACCCTTGCCCTGCACTTCAGTTTCTTCCTTAATTTGTTCACTAATGTGAGAACCAAAGCCAAACACCAACCTTACAACCTTCACAGGGGCTATTGCATTTGTACTACCCATATGTGTACAATATAATACAAGGATAGCATTACTAAGACAAAAAGTGCAACAACAAAAAACCTGCAGTTAATGCACACACCTTGTTTGAATTTCACCAGGCAAAGAATCAGGCTAAAGGAACTCAAGACTGTGACAACTTGCATTCCATCTAAACCAGTATTCACATCATGAACACAGTGAATGCTGTACTCACATTGAAGCATCCAACATTAATGAAAAAATTCCACATCACTCATGTATGTAAAAACTTCATAGTGCAAACTATAACCTTTATTATTATTACTGAGGTACAGAGTATATTCCCAAACCTGAGAGTGGCTAGAGACACTGACAAGTCTAAAGCATCACAATGCTGACCTTATATGCTGACAATTTTCCACATGGAGACCATTTATTTCTTGATCAAAACATCAATTTTTAAAACTGTTAAAAGTAAAGCTGTAAAGATGGGCTGAACCAAGGTTTTCTGACTTGCAGTCCCCAAGTTGGAAAGATGATCCTGTAAGAAAACGTGTTGCAGTAATTCAAGACCGCTTTGTGTTCATCACAGCACTAAAAAAAGGTGATGGCAACGCATTTTAGATTGTAAGTCATTTGACAATATACACTTTATTCTGATACAAAATTGAAATATTTTAAACAAATTTCAATCCATTATGGACTATACTGAAATTTTTAATTTCTATGCTATTTTAACTTGTTTAACCACAAGTTCTGAGATTCCAGCACACTAGCACCATTGCTCTTGAAGTCTTTGCCAGTTATTATACCATTTTATTCTGTTTCCAGTCTTGCGATATTATCTTCTACATGAAGGCCATTTTTCTTCTACTTGGAGATACTTGGATTACTTTAGTTCAGGAAAAAGCTAATAGATAGAGATGGCAACCTGTAGCACCCACAGCAGAAAAAGAATCATCCATCAGATATCTGCATTTCAGTGATACTCAAGATCCTACATGCTCCACACAATTTAAGATACAGGCACTTGTCAGAGACCACAGACTGATTTTTAAGAGAACATTCCACCCCAGTGCAGACAGCATATGAAAACATGTTAATGTCTTAAACACAGGAACCAAAGACAGCACATCAGTACATCACACAATCAATGCTTGAAAGACTAGGAGCTTTAGATATTAAAAGGATATAAAAGTTAAGATGCTGTGTTCAATTTCCATGTTATGTAATAACATACTTATCACATCTGCATTAATCTGGCCTCCTTTTGGGGAAACCCTCCTTACTACCTGGAAGTACCATTTTTCTTTTCAAATAAACTTCTGTACAACTGCAGCTTAGGGACTAGTGCTTCATTAACTTTGCATCTTTAGGTCTCCATCTTTCTTTACAGCTGCTATTTTCAACAGCAGCCAGTAAAGAAAAAAGGTGGCCATAAAATAACGTCTCAACTCTTCGAAGTGCCTCTTAGACAAAGCTACACTTGACCAAGTAGTCCCTTCAAGAATGTGTTTATCTTTGACAAAGTTATTTCTGAACAAATTAGGGTACAAATAATTGGACCTAAGCCAATTAGTCTAGTAAGAGTGTTTCAAAGTGTGAAAATAATTCTAACAATGAATATTTAATTCTTTATGTGGTGCAAAAAGACCTGTCCAGGGCACAAAACCAGTCTGCAGCAATGTGGAATCCTCTAATGTTAAAGAAAGGTAGAATTCTGCTGTATACACAGGCTAGTAGTAGAATGCAAACTAGAAAATTTTTGTTAAAAATTACTTCTGTTAAAACAATCTTAAGATACTTGCAAGCACAACAGCATTTGCCCTCATCCGAGTAATCGTGAAACACTAATGCTGTTCCCTGTTACCCATTGCTACACAAATGCCTGGGGGAAGCTCTGCCTAGCAGAGGAAAATCACAGGTTTTCAACTTCCAGGTGTAAGCAAGCAAGCTTGTCACCTCTGCAACAAGCTGACTGGCATAATACACTATGACTGTGACTGTACTGCTGCAGTTTCAGATTTTGGCTCAACCTTGGCTAAGCAAAAACTTTTGTCAATGTTTTCTAAAAAAAATATATACAGTCATTGGGAGATTTTCCATTAAGTAGCTCCTGACTTTGTGAAAATCTCTGTAAATAACTTCCATATTAACTTTTAATTTTACATTACAAAGTCATGAACTGCTTTCTGGAAGTTTACGGATGGCAGACAGAAAGTTTAAATACTTGAATCAGTTTGTGAATATGCCTCAGCCTCTGATAAACTGAAATGCAGATTCCATTTGACTATTTTCAGAAAAACTGAAGAATAGCCAACACTAAAATAGAAATTGACTTCATAAAAATGATGCACAGGCTCAGAAATGTATCAGGAAGTTTAAAAAGATGCTGGACTGCTATATGAAAGGACCTGTAACGATCAAAGATGCAGAAAAGGAAATAATACATGTTCCAAGAGCTAAGAACCAATGTGCATAAAATCCAATTCCAGGAGTTTTCACCTGTACAAAAGCTGTTGGGGATTCAGGGTATCATGTGACAGTACTGGCCTCCATTTAACCACCCTGTCCGAAAGCACACAAAATCTGAAACGGAGCTCTTTGATTTGTACAGGTACATACAACCCCACCTGGTAAGCCAAGCTCCACTCACTAGGAGGGAAGTCCCAGCTCCTGAAGGGTGCAGAATGAGTGCAGCAGTAGGTCACGCGCTGCTGAGAACTGAAGAACTGCTTCAGCGTTGCCACCTTTCTGGGCTTCTGGGGGCTCTTTCCATTACATGGCACTGAACAATTTCCCCCCACCCCCGACCCCAGCAAACCCCCTACAGTAATCAAAGTGCCTATTTCAAAACATTTACAACTTGTCTTGTTGATCTGGAACACACAGCAATTTTGTATCTGCCAGGAACAGAAGATTCTTGGATAGGAACCGGATGACATATACTGGAATACTTGCTCCTTACTACTTATGGCTTTCCTTGATATTAAAAGGCTGGCAAAGGAAAGCCTAGAAGGAAAGAAGGGTTAAACAGATGTTTTACTATACACTACAAATCTTACCCAGTCAGAAACCTTCAATTGAAGAGCATGTGCAAGACATTCCCCATTTTGTCAAGCAGCAGCTTCTCATTCAACCTGAAAATTAAAGAAATTACTCTTACCTTGTTTAAAAACCTCCCACTACTCTTTATAATTCATGAAAAATTTTAAAGGCAAACCTTACCTATGCTCATTGCCCTTCCTTTCAGGTCTAAATGCTAGACCTATTGATTTTGAGTCAACTCAAGTAGCTATCACTCAAGGAGGTTCCAAAAGGTGAAGAACTCTTGCTAGACTTTCTTCGATATTTCAGCTGTGATAAGCAGATTTAACTAGCCTTGGGAAAGCTGCTCACTATCAGCACAGTATCTTATGCCTTCACTTTTCTGGAAGTTGAAGCTGTTGCTCCTGCTGCCTTGTCATTCTTTTATTAGGCTGACTTCTCCATACTCAATAGGCTGCTGAAGTCCTGTCTTACGAGTCTCCTTAGCAATGTATGGATCAAAGAAGTACATCCTAGGTTCTGAAAAGCTGGTGAATCACTGTCCTCAGGGCTTACACTTTTCCACATCACAAACAACAGCTAAGCTACCCCACCCACCTACAAAGCGGTCACTTACATCCATCTCTTAAAAGGTTGCATACAGATCTTGTTCATAAAGTTTATTATGACACTATTTTTCAAAGTTAACATTGTTGTCACAGTACAGCTACAAGAGGCCCTGTTAAAAAGAACACTGTCAATACATTCTAAAAAAATTTAGAAATACCAGATCAATTGTTAGAAGGGACATCAACCCCATCCTCCAGTTGTCCCTGCAATCAGTTGCAGACCCCAGGTGCAAGTCTACACATCTTCTAGAGCATAGTAACATACAAAGCAAGTCGGTAGTTTGGTGTCTCACTCCCTAGTGAGTTGTGGTTTACTTTCCCATGTTTTCAAACTCCAAATGGGTTGTTTAGAAAATGCCTTTATTGAAGTACAGCCTCCCCCCCCACCCCAAGCCCAAATGAATATGTACAACAGAAGTGTTCACTAAACCACCAATTCTTGCTTTAACTTTTGAGATCTTTTAAAACTCCACAGAAAATAAGCAGCAGACTTTGAAATCCATTTTGGAGTCTACCATCTTGACACTGGTTCCTTGTTTTAGTGTACTGCAGTCTAAATACACTCCAATAACAGTGTTTAAATAACATATGTTTAATTTTTTTTTCAAACAACACACTCATTTTTCTACCACTTCTTAAAAATTATAATTCATTATTAATATGACTGATTATGCCTTGAGCCATTTCATACATCTTTGCAGATTCATTCCTATACTGGAATTGCATTTACCTTATACTGCACATTGACCCAGAAGTGAAACAGGTGTGAGTAATTCCAGTACATATTGCCAAGTGTCTGAGTATTTCTTTTATTGACTGGGTCCCTACTCTTCTGAGTCTGAATTGACAGCAAGCACTGGCCTGGCAATAGTCAAAAGAATTCACATCAGATGAGGACAGGACAGACTGCAGTGCCTTAATTTGGAGGTCAGAAGTGAGAATGGAGTACCATTTCTAGCCATATGCGCTGGTAACATTTGCTACTCCAGTGCACCAAATCCAGTCGCAGCACACTATCACTCTACCTGTGGGAACTTGAGACTGTACCATTCTACATTGTGGGAAGTGTTTCTAATCGGAAAAATACAACTAGATGGTGTTTTATTTTTGAGCTCTTAGCTGAGCACAGACATCTGCAAGGGGAACAGCTTACAAGCTATACTACTTCAGAGCCCACGGGGAATGGGCTTTTGGAACGCATTACCTGGGACTGTCAGTGATTACACCTGTGCTACCCTTGGCTCCCAGTCAGAAGAATGTGTCCAGAAAATTGCCTAGGGTGCATGCAAGAAAGTATATAGCCATTAAATTATTGAGGAACATATCTATTACTCTCACTATGACGCCTCATTTAATTGAAACAGTGCAGTCTGGTGTGAGGGAGAAGGAAATGGGGACAAAGGAAGGGGATGAAAATTCCAAGCCACCCTCCCCAAAGTATAGTTTTATTGAAACAGATTCATTGTATATCTCAAGGAAACAGGCACTTGATTCCCCCCACCTTAACTTCTCGGGAATTACAATAAATATAAAGGTAAAAAGCAAGTTTCTTTTTCTCTTAACCCAAGACTTAAACAACTTCAGTTATCCCTTATGCATCTCAAATGAGACGGGAGACAGCTTTCATGTGTCTAAAGTTGGTCTTGTTAAAATATTTATCATGCCTTATTTTCTTGAAGCGCTAGTACTAATACAGAACTACAAATTAAAAAAATATGCACAAACCAAAAAGTAATTTTAAATTTTCATTAAGGTAAAGCTTAGTTCTATGATTCACAAACACTAATTTGAGTAACTCAATCCTAGTTATACATCTAAACAAACTATAATGCAACATACAGATGTTTTCCCTCTGTATGCCTATGTAAGTCATGTCAATGACAGTTACGTATATACACTGAGACTAGACCCTTAAGACTGCAAATCAATAGGTGTTTCTATTGTTAACTTTAAATTAATACAAAATAGTAATTGAGAAATGCATTAATCTTCTCTATTAACTAACAAGGAAACACCCTAAACTACATTTTATTTCTGTTATAGTTCTCTGTACTAAATGTGGAAAAACTGAACTACACAAATATTGAAAAGTTAAAAAATCATTGATTTGTTTATTCCTGGTACCACTACCACAATTTACAGGGCAATATACCTGATGTAATGGGAAAATAAAAAGAAAAAAGAAAGACAAAGCTACAACAGAGAAAGACCTCAGGAATGTACATCTAATCGACACTACATTGCATTAATCAATAGCTGCACTTTTTGCAAACTGTGGCTATGACAGTCCTGATCAAGAAGGGTTTCCTGTTTAAGCTGCAGTAACTTTTCTGACTATGGATCATCGTTCCTTCTGTGGCAGATTTTACAGTTCCTCTAATTCATTTGGGACGACTGTCTCAAAGTAACCTGCAGCTTTCCTGACAACTCCTCGCTCTCTCTCCTGCTAAGAACTGTAGCCTGTTGAATACAGGATAAGAAAATTATTACTCTCAGTGAACAGTTGCACATTATTAATCATCATTATAAATATGCATTACACCTACCCTTTTTCTGGTAGCATTTTTAGAATCTTCTACCACCATAGCCCCCACTTCCACTTCCAGATCCATAACCACCTACAAAAATAGGATGTATATTGAAATACAAGAATAACAAGGGATTTTAACTCAAAAAACATGCTCTATACAAAATCATGCTTACCACCATAGGGACTGCCTGAACTTCTGCCACCAAAGCTACCACCACCTTTCATGGGACCATAGTTAGACTGCTGTTGTCCACTGTAATTGCCAAAATCATTGTAGTTTCCACTTCCACCATAATTACCTAAAACAAACACAAATTTATAAAGTCATGTGTGATCAACTCTTAGGGCACGAAGCTTGCAAATTACGATATCCAATGTGAAAGTAATAGTTTAAAACTATTTAAAATGAAGTTCAAGCATTTTGCATGCTACCTCTATGCAGAATGTATGAGTAACAGAAAACTCTCAACATTGGAAAATTTATTAATGTGAGTAGGCAATTTGATGTTAACACAATTTAAGGCCCTTAAAGTAAGAAAAGCACATGAGTTTCACCATCATTTTTCCACTGCCCAACACTTTGCATATATGACAATAATGTAAATTACATACTAATTATTTGCTCCAAAAAGTGATAGAAGTGTAACGGGCATGCTGCAAACGTACATCAGAAAGTATAATAAAGTATGCAGCAGCTTTTGCAGCTTGACTTCCCAAATTTGGGGCAAACAATAAAAAAAGCTTATAAAAACTTATATTCACAGTCCTTGGAAAGGAGGATGTGATCTACATGATGTGAACTGGTATTTGAGGAAAATAGCATATTTAAAATGGTCAAAATGTTAAACACTCTACCTCCACACACAGAACTATAGCTGAAACTTTTTGAAAAATACATCCCAGGCAACATAATGTTATAGCATATCAAAGCTGATCCACACTGAAAAGAACTCTCCTTATGCAACATGGCATTCTATGTTAAAACCTACTAGTACAACTTATTTTATACATGTTCCAGCATCATATTTCAGGCATTGTAAAATGAGACCTGACTAAAAAAAAAAAATATGTATGTCTAATTAAAGTTGGCATCTTACCACCACCAAAATTTCCTCCTTCATTGTAGCCATCATATCCTCCTCCGCCACCTCCATATCCACCACCTGGGTTTCCATATCCTGGTCCTCCACCACCACCATAACCTCCTCTGCTGCCATAGCCAGGACCACCTCCATAGTTGCCACCTTTGAATAAAAAAGTCAAACTAAACACACCAAAGCCAAATACTGGTAAGGAAAGGTCCATTTAACAAAAAACCCCAAACCAACACAATTGCCCAATAAAAATGTCCCACAGCATTTTCCCTTTATCATACTCATTGTGGTTGCAAAATTTATCTTAAGCTATTTAACTGAACCCCCCCCCCCCCGTTTATAAAATCAGGACCCAAGTAATCACATACTCGTCCCTTTCTGACTATTGAAGATTGCCCTTTTTGGCTTTTTAGTAATGTACACATTTCTCTTCAGATGCATTCTAGATACTCATCGAAACTCCATAATGAAAAAGATACTACTGAGCCATGAAAAGTCTTACAGTTGATTGAAAACATTTCTGGTATGATAGCTGGTCCTGGCCATTGCTTTGTTCAGTTTTAGTCTTTTCAACTGACAGCAGAATCTTCATTTAGTTCTCAATAATCTTTAACAGCTGTCTCATGACCTCATAATATGAGATTATTTAAAGGGTAATACAAAGGAGTATTTTTTTCCATTATTTTGTGGGGAAAACAAAAAAACCACTAATTCTTCACAGCTCTACAATGTAGACATTTAACTTCCATTATAACTATTATCACATTATCACCAAAGCAGATTTTGTTTTGAAGGTGAATGCAAGACTTACAGCTTGTTCTAACAGTGTGGGGGAAAAGAAAGTGAACAATACACTTACCATCACCAAATCCATTGTATCCGTCACCACCCCCAAAGCTTCCTCTGCTCCCACCACCGCCACCACCACCCCCATAGCCTCCTAGAACACAAAACAGATGAGAATGTTTTCCTGAACACACGTGTTAAATGTTTAAGCCAACTGACACAGGAAATAAAAAAAACCAAACACACCAGAAATCACATTCTGTATAAATATTCCAGTCATTTACCTCTCCCACCAAAGTTTCCTCCTCGGCCAAAGTTCCCTCCACCGCCTCCAAAGTTTCCACGGCCCATGAAGTTGCCGGAGCCACCCCCACGGCCTACAAAATATTTCACTTGAATTACATTAATTGAAAGCCCGTTACATAAAATAACTATGCACAACTACAACTCACCTCTCTGAGAGCTAGCAGTCTGCATCTCTTGTTTTGAGAGTGCTTTTTTCACTTCACAGTTATGTCCATTTATAGTATGATATTTCTGAACTACAGAAAATTGTGAAACAGCAAAGTTAGAAAATCGCATCACAGTAATATGCTGTAAAACTCTCACAGACAGCTACTGTAAGGCATGAGCACCACTTTTAAAAGGAAAATGAAACTGACCCCATCTCTTACAACAGTAAAGCAGTTGACTATGCAAACACCTCATTCCACACGTTGCTGTTCTGAAGTCTTACATTAACACTTATCCCGCAAAAGTAGTATTCACTAAAGAGTTACATACCAACAATTTTATCAACTGTATCATGATCATCAAAAGTTACAAAAGCGAAGCCTCTTTTCTTTCCACTCTGCCTGTCTTCCATGACTTCTATGGTTTCAATCTTGCCATATTTTTCAAAGTACTCCCTTAAATTATATTCTTCTGTATCTTCTTTAATTCCACCAACAAATATTTTCTTTACTGTGAGATGTGCCCCAGGCTTTACAGAATCCTGAAATGCCAAAAATGACATTCAATGCTTTACATTATTAGGTAAATATCAGGAAAAAAGGTTAACTGAAACACTGACTCACCTCCCTCGAAACTGCTCTCTTTGGTTCAACCACGCGCCCATCAACCTTATGTGGTCGAGCACTCATGGCAGCATCCACCTCCTCCACACAAGAGTAAGTCACAAAGCCAAAGCCTCTGGAACGTTTTGTCTGGGGGTCTCTCATCACCTGCAAGAACATAGAAGGTATCTGCATCTCTGTCCTAGATGAAGTACCTATACCCTTTCAAAACCACCAACTATTATTAGACACTTTACCACACAGTCCGTGAGTGTGCCCCATTTTTCAAAGTGCTCTCTCAAGCTATCATCTGTTGTTTCAAAGCTCAGACCTCCAATGAACAGCTTTCGCAACTGCTCTGGCTCCTTCGGCTCATGGCCCTACAAAATCAAAAATCAAAAACATATTTTGAATACAAATCACAGAATTAAAATTTCACAGAATTACAAAAATTATCTGTGCACATTATACCTACAAATAGGTGGAATACATTTACATAAAAACAATGACTTCTAATGGGTATAGACAGCAGCATAGTAAACAATTAATGAGGTGTGATTTTAATTAAAACACTAACTAACTAACAACGTAAAGAGTGCTCAAATGCAAACAGTAAAAGAATTTCAATATGCTAAATAACTTGGTCGCTCCCCACCCCCTGGAAGTGCATTCATTCTAGGCCTATCTTTGAGTTGCAGATTGCTCTGTAGGGACTAGCGATGAAGCACTGCTGGATAAAGTTCTAACACTTCATGAAGCATAATCACAAAGAACTATAAAAAATTTAAGGATGCAGAAATGAGTTTATTTGAAGTTTTTGACAACATTGCCCATATATGACCAGTCACATTTTAAAATGAAGTTTCAGAGTCCAGTTTTCTATAGAATGATTAAAGTGGGCTTACAAGTACAATTGTGTTTCTGCTTTCAGTGCTGCATTTTTTTTAGCAGGCAGGGAATCTCCCCATACCTTTGACAGGAGTTTATGAAATATTATTTTAAAACTTTCTCCCACTGTAAGGGAAGTCTTACCAAAAGGCAACCAGATTAAAACCTTGTTTTGCAATCATGAACTTCTGTGCAAGTGAAACACTCCACAAGGTACTGGCCAGCTATACTATGTATGACTTCAGTTCTGCAGCACAAATGCGCAACAAGCTTCACTGTTTCTGCTGCAGTGCGCTGAACCAGTAGATGCAGCATTACTGTGAGAGGTGAACAGCATAAAACCAGCCACAGACTCCTACATGTAGACATCTTGCTTCAAACCTGAGGTGCTTTTATCTCTGCTAAGGTGGTAGGGATAGCCAGGAAAGCATCCCTTTGAGTGAGATTTTCTGATTTGCACAGTGTTTTAGGAAACTGTTGGTTTATAACGTTCAGATTGTACTACAGGAAACAACACCTACAATCATGAAAAACTGACTGAGAAGCAAATCCCTGCTCTCATACCTGCTAAACTTTGAGAGAAACAGCCCCAGCATTCTCAATTATAGTTTCCTATTTATGGCCTTGTTACTGCAGGAACATTATATAAATGATTAACAGCCAGTGATCTTAGGACTACAAAGTTAAGCTTCTTTTCTATGGTCTTCTAAGTGGTCTGGACTACAAAAGTATAATAAATAAAATCTCCCTTCTAACTACACACAAACTTAAAATTTTATAGGGTAACACATCTACTGCATACGGAAACTGCTTTAGGACAAGTGTTGTTTTCTGTTGTTTTTTTTTAAATCTACAGACAATATGTAATTTTTACCTGGGTCATGTTAAAACTGGGAACACTGAGTGTTTCAAAGTCTCTTACATATATTAAAGGAAATTTATTTTGTGAAACTGCAGAGTTCAGACTCCTCCAAAACAAAAAACCTATATAAGGAAAAACTAGACAAACTTTTTACAGTTCTCTAATATCCCTGAAGGTTTTCAGCTAACAACTCAGACTGCTTTTACCTTAAAAGAATGACCACACAACTTTTCAGGTCACTCCTGAAAGGAAAAGTGAAGTCCTTCTCAGCTTATTGTTATTATGTGCACATGAACTGCTGTTCTCATACAGGAGGAAGAACACCTGCTGTTATAGCTTCTCTCTTTCATTAGAAAAAAATTATCCTCAAGACACATCTATGTTATAGGAACTCTACACAAAAATAAAAGGCAGCATTTTCTTAGGGAATTAGTTTTTTTCCAGGCAGTTTGTTCTCACTGGGGTTTTCAGTGCTGTCCTATATGACAAGACGCTGTTTTCTCAGTCGTTCTGCTGGTGGTTACTCATAGCAGCAGTCTCTCCTGAGCAGCAAACACTGTGCAACATCTCTCTCCCTTCCTCCTTAGTGTAACTACCACACTGCTCCAACAAAATCAGCAGGCTGCCTCCTACTCAGCTGACACCGCAGGCCAGCACGCCATTTTGCAGCTCTCCTCTGGTCGGGGGCGGGGAGTTTAGGCTGTAAGAAAGCCCAGCCTGCATTTAGCTTGCATTTAGCCGGCAAGACGCTGTTTCTCCCCCGGAACTGTTTAAGGGGCTTCCAAATACATTAATAGGCTCTGATGAGGCGGTAAACTTTCTTTCCTGTCTCGATTACTGCCTTCCTCCCTAAAGCCAATGCCCTGCGCAGCCCCGACCGCCTCCATTTTGTGAGCGGCCGCGTCTCCACCGCCGTCAATATGGAGCCGGGGGCGGGGCCGCGCCATCAGATCCCAGCGCCGCAGTGGCGCCATGGGCGGGGCCCGCCGGCCCGGCAGGAGGGCAGGGACAGGCCGGCGCTGAGGGGACTGCGCGGCCCCCTCTGCTCACCTCCTCCCGCCAGCAACGTCGAAACACTGGTTCCTAGGTCCTACCTAGACCCCCAAACGCTCAGCACAATCTAACTGTACCTCTCATCAGAGGGGAAGAAAAGATGGCAGCTAGAATCCCCTGGGATTCCTGCAAAAAATCCTAATCTTTGAAGAAATCCCGACACCTTTTGACAATGCTCCTGCAGATACATACTGCCTCTATCCCGAGGCTGCTATCAACTGAAATTTCCTATGGCAGGGGTTTTGAATAATCAGCCTTTTGGAGCTGCAGTACTTCTCTCTAGAGGCACAGGTTTCAGGTGGAGCCCTCCCATGCATTATACCTCTACGAACAGCACCAGGTGTCCACAAAATGCCTGGCACCACACCTAAGGGCAGCTGAGGCTAAATGTGAGACCATCCTGTCCCCCAGGCAGTAGAATCCTAGACTGTCTTCTGAAACGGGAAAGCTGACAGGCAACTGTGGCCTCAGCACCTTTCTCTGTGAAACAGTTTCTCTACAAACTATAGGTTTTAAAATCATTCCAGGGCAAGCTACTTTTGTGAACTACAAGAGCTTTAGTATGCAGCTGAGCAACCCCAGTTACACTCTATCCAAAGTCCAAATCAGTGAGAGAGTTTCAACATTCCTTCCAGAAGGACTTTACACACACACTACCAGAGGCATGCAACTCTAACAAGGTTTGCTCTTAACCCAAGTGTAGAGGCCCTCCCACATTGCAGTAGTATATCATTCCAGAAAAAAGTTGGTTTCAACTAGCTATTCAGGCATCCTGAAAAAATGATGTTAGAAAGCAAGCAAATCCAAATAAACAATCAGAAAATGCCTCAGTTATAAACTATATAGAGATATTTAACACCCTTTTTGCTGATCTTAAAATTACCTTCTGAAGGGTATCAAGAACTTCACCCCCCTCCCATTTCCACACCCTGCCCCAAAGTAACTAGCTCCCATCCTCCCAGAAACAGCCCCAACATCTTCTCTATACTACGCACCTTATTCAGTCTACGGTATTTCTGCTAGAAGCAAAAGAAAACAGTTATTTTTACTTAGTACAGCTCGCTTTCATTTGCAGTGACTATCAGGCAACCATTTTTTCATTAAAAAAAAAAGAAAAAAAGAAAAAAGGAACCTGTCTTCATTCCCACTAAAAACAGGACTTTGAAGATATGAAGTAATCAAGTTCCTGCTGATACTCTGAGGATGCATGAATTTTTCAATAATTACACCTTGCTTTAATCAGAAACATATATTTAATTGGTTTTGTCTTAACAGAAAACTAGAAAAGCAAAATCTCCCCGTTATGCTTAACACCCCACCCCTTAAAACTGTAAGCAATAAACTGCAATTTAAAGTTACTCTGCTAACACGGGGATGAAGAAGGTAGAAAAAAAAAAGCCATTTATTAATATATCAGATAGAAATTAGTAACTTGGGTTTTTTTTCTTTTTTTTCCCTTAAAACTTCTTTTTTTAAATAAAAAACAATCTTCTCACCTGTGAGGATCGTCTTCCTTTCCTCTTGTAGTCTTCCACCTCTCTCTCTTCCTTAATAGCAGCCATTTTGGAAGGGTACTCTAACTCAGCCTTTCTTTTAGATCTAGGAAACCTAGAAAACAGGTTGGATAAGTCAGCACTTACCCCAATTCCTGTGACACAGGGCCTTCTCTGGCTGAAATGCAGAGGTGTGGCTTTACAGGAGGAAACGGGTAAAAGCAGAAAAAAAATCCAAGTATTTAAAAGGGTAAAAATCCTCAGTCTATTTGCTGATGATTATGAAGAGCTGCAGAAGGAACATCTGCTATCCTAGTAAAGCTCGTTTTACAACTGTTGGAATACCCAGGTACAATGCTAAAATCTGCAGAAAACCTGTATCTATTACTGTCTTACATAACTATCACGGACACAACTGATACAGGGCAAGCAAATGCCACCTCTGATACCCAAACCCACTATATAAAT
The DNA here is from genome assembly GCF_003984885.1 of Neopelma chrysocephalum. NCBI lineage: Eukaryota > Metazoa > Chordata > Aves > Passeriformes > Pipridae > Neopelma > Neopelma chrysocephalum. The sequence goes on from NW_020897703.1 coordinate 11,886,829, forward strand.
TCTACGTCTCTGGATTTTAAACCCCAAAACACTTAACATTTTGCAAATAGTGCTAGTAAGAACTATCTGATGGTAACCTATTGTAATCAGCAATGCAGCATTGTGGAACACTAAAGGATGTCTTACAATGTCTTCTGTACTGAAAAGCATTTTCCACTATCAGCAGTGGAATTTACTGATTCTCTCTTGCAACATCAGGAATTTTAACATCTGATCCTCAGCAATATGTAGCACTAGACATTTGCATTACTTTTGCTTCCAAATTACCTATTTGATTACTGTACTATGTAAAGTTATGTAAGTATCATTACAAAAATTACATCTTTTACAAGATAAACCTCAGTGGATGAACCCATACCTACACATTTAAACAAAAAAAATGTTCCCTATAGCCTTTATTCTTTAAAATTTTTTGAGATCTTGAAGTTACTTGCCTTAGTATTAGTGCACTGGTATCTGACCACAATTCATCACTACTTTGGATGTTTCCTGAAACTTTATTACAGTCACCAAAATGCAATACTGTACATTTTATAACATACTTCAGTAAAACTATTCTTGTGCTGTATTAAAATCACAGGTATTTACAAGATTAGGTGTGTTTCTGTGGGGGTTGTTTGTTTGGGTTGGGGGGTTTTTTAAGTTTTCTTCATGCAAATACTGCATCCGGAAAGGCAGGCAGGTCTCTACTAATGACCAATATGTGCTGTTATTCATAGTGGAAATTATTGTTGAATATAATTCCTGCTAAAAGCTGTTAAAATACAGCTTTAAATTAAACTCAACTGTGAAATCTTGAGTATCATCATTTAACGCATTAACAATTTTAAAGGTTTTATTAAGTAACATTGAAGTGTTTGTATTATCTTTAATTCCTCTCTACACAATATTAAACCTCCTCTTGAAATCCTTTAAATCAAACAGCAGTTTGACTTAGGAGGTATTAGGATATTAAGTGCTTCAACTGAGCTGTTCAGTTCTTGAAGTCATACACGACAGGTATGAAATAGACCATTAACAGTTTAAAGGCTTTTTATAAACTGGTTGTATGGCAAAATACAGCTTCGGGAATTGTTAGGAGGAAAGGGATAAACCTATTTAAATACTTTTTGTAAGTAATGGAAAGTATGCAATCCCTCTCTAATTTTGTCACCTGCTGCTTCCCCCAGTGAGGCTCAGTGCTGGCCAACATTAAGCTCCCGGGCACGGTCTCTGCAGGCCATGACGGTCAGAACAGTATTGTCTCCTTGCTAATGCCACACCACCAGCTCGGCTGCAACACAGCTATCGCTAAACGCTTGTTAAACTAGCATTGAACAGTAATATACTGCAACTTCACTACAGAATTGAAAGTAGTCTCAGAGCAAATCTCTTAGCTTATAATGAGAAAAACTCACTAGGAAACGTCTCACTACTCAAAGGAACTTACAATGCTGCTGTATCTCTTACAGGAGACAAGAAGCTAATAGAGGCAAAACAGACATTCCCAAGATGGAGGTTTCCCTGTCCAATCAGAGAATACTATGGAGATGTATCAGTCTTTTCTGTAAATAGCTAAAGTCGGACCTAAAGTGCACACACTTAGTATACTGTACTAAACCTAAAAGTTAAAGCGGGAAAACAATTATTTTCAGCTTTAGGTGTGTTGGTAGTTTATTCCCAATGCCAACAGGAATGTCCACCTGGGAAAAAAACTGCCAAGATAAAAACTTAGTATTTTATGTGACTGATTTTCAAGCTTTACAGAAGCATGTTCAAATGCTTTGAATACATCAACCCCTCCAGTTAAACCCTGAAGCTGCTAAAACAATTGCTTACATGGAAAAGTTATTTTTAGCTGTTTTGCTAAGGGATCCAGTTTCTTCTCTGCTTTTAATGTAGGAACAGTAGTTGATGTAGATCACTAGTGTGATCTCTTGTTTTCTGATCTTAATTTTATAGGGTTTCATCTTGCAATGAAGGGAATAAACACCACACAGAAGAATCTGCACTATTCTTCTCACCACACTGGGAAATACTTGAGAAAAAACCCTTAGGTTTCGAGGAAAGAAAAGCAAAGGGGGAAGATAATGACCGTTTCCCTCCAGGTAGGGCAGGGATGATTGCTTCAGTCTGCATTTGATTTCGGCTTCAATAAAGTTCAGGATATCTGAACCAAGGTTTCTATCGGGCTGCCTCTTCGTGCTGCACACCAAGATCATGGCTGGATGCCACCGAATGTCGTGACTTTTGTGTATGTGTGGTTGGGGAAGTGGAGAAAGGGAAGAGAGCTCTGTACTTTGCCTTCCCCCACCTCTCCGGGTTCGCTACACGTGTTAACTCCCCCTAGAAAAGGGTGAGGGATATTAGGGAGGTGTCGCAACGTGCATCAGCATTCCTCTACGAGAAGCAGCGTACTGCACTAAACGATCTTAACGCTTTAAAAGTCTGTTCTGAGGAAAGTGAGTGTGGAAAAAATATCCCTGGCGCACTGCTCCGGGTAACTTACGTAGGGGGAGGGGAGAACACAGGGAGGGCAGAACAATGACACAGGCACGTGCGGGGCTCGCCTCTCCCTAATCCTGCCTGAATCCGCACCCAGGTGTTTCAGTGTGCCCAGGACTGCTGCGGAGGACTCTGCTACCCACAGCCCTGCCCCAGGCCGAGGGCCGGGCCGCTCTCACCCACACGCCGGAGCGCCGCAAAATGGCGGCCGCAGCTCGCGGGGCCGCGCGGCGGAAGCGCCGCTCTCCCGCTCCCTCCCTTTTCCTGCCCGCGCCATTGCGGAATAAAGCGCCGTGTCGCCGGGGAAAGCGGGTTTGGAGCGCGCGAGGAACGCTACAAGGAGGCGGTGGCCACGGGAACCGCGAGGGGCTCCGTGAGGTGCTCCCCACCCTCGCTCCGCGCCCTCCCGCCCGCCTGCGCCCGGGGGTTCGGGCAGAGATCGAGCTGCTCCGGCTCCGCGCGACGAGCCGCCTGGCCAGGCCTGGCCTCGCCTCCCCTTCGACCCCCGCCTTGGCCGAGCCCGGCGAGGCCCACTCCCCGTTACCTCCATTTTGTGCCCGGACTTGCCTCGCGCAGCGCCAATATGGAGCCGAGCGGGAAAGGGAGGAGGGCGCGGGGGGGGTGTCACGTGGCGGGAAGGCGGGCTCGGGCCGCGCGCGCGCGCTCCGGCCATTAACGTTTTTCTTCTCAGGGCCCGCCGCCCCTCTCCCCCGCCCGCGCGCCCCGCCGGGGAGCAGGAAAGGGCAGGGACCGAGGGAAGGTGAGGAGAGGAAAGATGGGGAGAGGGGTCGAGAAGCGAGAAAAGATAAGATATCACCGTGCCGGGCGTTCAGCGAAAGCGCCTTCTCGCCCCCGTCGGTCCCACGCCGGCCGCTGGCCCCGCGCACGAACCTCCGCCCGCTGTGGGGGTGGCGGCGCCGGCGCAGCCGCGACTGGCGCGCGGGGCGGCTCCGCCCCCCGGACGTGGCCCCGCCCTGCGGGTGGTGCGGCGGCTGCAGGGCGGTGTCCGCGCCTCTGAGGGCTCCGCGCGGAGGGGGCGGTGCGGAGGCTTGGAGTGTTTTGTGCGAAAGAGAAGGAAGGAGGCGATGCGGTGTTTACGGGGGACTTCCTCAGAAGTATCAGAATGTGCCTGAGGCGCCCAGGACCTTCCAGGAGAAGTTTTTTTCCACGTATTGTTTTTATTCTGGAGATGCTGCAAGGACGCAGCTAAAGATTGGCTCTTCAGCGCTTGTTCGGCGCTCACCCTTTGAACTGGTCTTCCGGATGAATAGCAAAACGAATCAATAAGTTTCACGAACTTTTCCATGCAGACATATTACCTGTACCTTTTAATGGCGTTTTTCATCATAAACTAGCATGAAGAGTTCAAAAGAGGGTATTCTGCAAGAATTTTGTGTAGAATAAAGCACAGTTAAGCACATACATTAAAAAATGTTCCTTATCTGAAAAATTATGTCAGAAGAAGCAGCATTATAAAAACCTACCATTAAAGTCAACATTTCTTTAGTCTTGGTTATCTCTATCCTCTCACAGTATCAGTAAGTATTTTAGTATGATGACCTAACCTAAGCAGGAGGAGTTGGCACTTAGCCACTTCAAAAATATCTTTATGCTGTGTAAAGGAGTAAACCAGTTTATGTGGTTTTACTGAATCACTGGAAGTTTAGTGTTAGCTGCTAATTTAATTTCTTTATTTTACCCTGCAGTTTCTAGAAAAAAAAAAAGACAAGACCCAAACCCCCCAAAACCTGAGTTTCAGACTGGCATCTTTTATTTATGCAAAGGTTTAAAAACCTGTTTGGTTAACTAAAGAGAATTTTCCTAATACATAGAGAAAGTCCCAATAGGTCTAGAAATGTTCTCACTGCTATCGTGTGCAGAAGTTGAAACGAGTTTTTAGGTCATTCCTGCATCTCTGTGAGAAGGTAGATGCCTTTATAGAAAGTAAAACTCATTGAAAATCTCAGCAGTCTCCAGATATTCTTTGCACTGAGGCCAAACCCACAATTTCTCATCTTCCTTCTCTCAATCAAGTAAACCACTCAATTTCATTTTTTATTTAAAATAAAATGCTTCATGTATGTTCTTTATTCTCTTGCCCATTACCCACAGGGTGAGAGTATCAAGAGACAGACAGTGGTGCTGGCTAAATACATCTGTTAGTTTCAAAGGTTACTGTAGTTTACATGGGAGCTGCCTTCCTGATTTTGAAGAATTTCACACCTTTATTAGTTTGTCATTCGTTTTGCATTTAACTGTTACTTATGAAGGCTGATTGTCTTTGAGTTTCATTTGGTTGCACAGCCATAGGCAGATCACATTTGAATTCTACAGTTTCAGTTCATGATCGCCCTCCCCTATGTGTAATCAACTGTACAGAATGTAATAATTTTATAATACTGTGCTCACTGCACTGACATAAAAGACAAACCAGTAAATGAAGAAGATGCACATTTTACAAAGATTCACAGTGGCAAATGAAAAGTATCCACAAGTTTGAGGGCTTAGATAAAAAAAATAATTTTGATTTTAGACAAACAATTTTCTGCTAGTAAAGTGTTTTCAGGTTGGTTATCAGGTTATCTAGTAGAATGTTGCTTACCATTTTGGGTCACCCATTTCCATAAGTGAAAATGTAGCATTTAAAACACCTGTATCTATTCTGGCTGATGTAGTTTCATAGTCAGATGAAGTTTCACATTATCTAACAGATGTGGTATTGGTCATCTATGCACGTGGCTGACATGCTTTTCTTTTTACTAGCAGTGTTTGCAAACATGTAGTCTCCTCTCTGTAAGCCAAGGAAGCAGTAGTGTGTATCTAGTTCAAAAAAAACCCACCAAAAAAAAAACAGCGAGAAAGGCTTTTTGCTTTTATATATTTCTGTGGCTGAAATGTCAGTTTCTCTTCATTGTCCTTTTTTATTGTGGGTTTGTTGGAGGTTTTTATTGCTTGATTCTTATACAACATTTGTTTCTGAAGTGAATCCTTGCATAGGTAAATATTGTTAGTGAAATTGTCTGAAGTGTTTTTTAGTGTTACACAGAGTTTAAGATGTGAATATGAAATTGCTCTTGAACTCTAGTCTCTAGAATAGTAATGTTAATTGAGCCAATTCACTGAAATAAATGTTTTTTTTCTGTAAACCTCTGGGATTACAGAAAAAATGGACTCATTATTAATTAAATGTTAGTATTGTCATGATAGTTTTGCAAATGTAGTTGATTTGGATATATTTAAGTTTCATACTTTAAGAAGGATGCAGACTACAATTTTGATAAGAAGGCCTGAGTGCTATAAAGCAAAGCATTTGCATGAGCTTCAGGACAAACATTTGTTTAACATTGAGTTCTTTTTCTGGGTTATAGAAATACGGTATATTTAAACATAGGCAAGTGTTACTGCAGACACTTGACTATTGTGCAAGCTTCCTTGCACAATAAGACAACAAGACTGCAGCTTCTGCTATCTTCTTCATTTGGAAACAATTGTTCTCGTCTCTGAATTTGATTTAAATTACTGAGCTTTGCTGAAAAAAAGACAGGATAATAAATTAATGTAAAGTCTTGTAACATTTATGCAATTCTTGTATGCAGTGTAGGGTGCATGGAAACCTTTTACTTCATTAATTAAAAAATACATAGAGTTAATAAACTAATTATTTGTAGTACAATTATGCTACAGTATTTGCTCTATTTCAGTAATTGTTAATAATACTCTTTATATATATGTACAGAAATATACATGTACATATATACAGACATATATGTATACATACATATATTTGTATACACACACACACACTCCAGAAACAACAAATCCTAAAGGCCCTTTCCACTACAGATTGTGCCAATCAAATGTCTCGTGCCCCAGAACTCTGGCAGTCTCTGCAGGTCTTAGTTGCTGTGATTTGAGAAAGCTTTCTGTCTGTTTTTTTTTCCTGTGGAAGTTATTCAATGCATGCAGACACGTCAGCTGCTTCAATGTGAACTCTCCTATTTTAATTTTAATAATTGATAAGGGGTGTTTGAAGTAGTATGTCAATGAGCTAGTTAGAACAGAAAACACACATACGTATCTACCAGCCTAGTACAGGTTTAGTAATCTCCAGCAAATATTTTGGAAATAGCACCAAACTCTTGTGACTCCATCTCTCAGAGACCTTGGAGCAATTTACATGACTTCTGTTCTTTAAGAGCTATATCTGAGAGCTGCGATCCAGAAAATGAGAGAGATCAAACAATTTTGAGCATCTCAATTAAAAATACTTTTAAAATGCTTTCCCTTTGTATATTTCAGTTTCATTCAGGGTCACAGGATTAATTCTTTCTACAAAGAATATAAAATGTTTATTTTTTACAATATTTTACATTTTTACCAGACATGTAATATGGAAAATAATCCTGCATTTTGGACTGCTATAAATATGAATAGTTTCCTAAACACTTCTTTTTCCCTTTTGTTCTGCTCTTCTTTGTATGCTAATTAAATCTGAACTTATTGGACTCTCTTTTATTCCATAATCTGCTTTGTCTATGTTGTATCTGAATTTTTTTTTTTTAATTTTATTTTCTTGAACCCTTCTGACAAAAATGAAAGGAAGAAGTGTGCATTAGCAACGATACTAGGATGAACCAAACAACAAAGCCACTAGCAGTGAAGGAAAAATAGCTTGCTGAGATACCATTATAACACAGCTGGCTCTGTAACTTTGTGCCCAAGATTTTCACATTTACTGTCTATGTCTTAGGATGGGGAAATTCTGTTACTAGCAGAATTATGCCCTAGACAAAGTGTAAAGGTGCCATGTTTAAGTGTCAACAGTCATATTTAAGGAGCTTACTTCAGATAAAGAATTCTGTGTCTAACATTCTATGCTGTGTGATTTAGAAAAGGCTCTACGGTAAATTTGGGTAATTTTTTTCATAAAAGCAATATTCTTTGTTTATGCTAGAAATTTTTTTGTTAGCAAACACATTTTCTTTAAATAGATCAAACAGAAAGGAGTTTATGTATTGCTGGGGGGAAAAAGAATGTGATTTACAGTTGAAAACTCCAGGTAAAATGAAGTTTAATATGTTACGTTTGAGATGCCAGTGCATGAGGAGTCAGCTGTTCTGAAATTTGCATAATATGAAATGTAGAAGAAAGAAGAAAAATGGAGGATGTAGCAGGCAATATCTTCTGTTCTTGAAATCAAAATTGTAAAAAATAATATATAATTATGCTTGATCGTGGTGTTCATTCTTTGTTACTAAGATTTGCAAAACACTAATTAGAGGTAATTGTACAACTAACTAAACAGTAAGAATTATTTGATACATTTCATGAAGGCGAGGAGGTGGATTTCCTGCTTGCGTACGTATCTGTGCAAGAGAGTAAAGCAGAGGAAATAAATCTTGTTCTTCCCTTGACTGCAATGCAGATCTGGCTCTGGGAGGGGTTTTCGTACCCGCACGGCTCGAACACATGGTCTGTGCTCAGCCAATCGTTCGCTTCACATCTGGCACTGGATTTGTGTGGCTCAGAATGGCTCTCCGACCGCTAAACAAGAAAACCTCTTGCTTTTTTTTCTCCCCTAAATTGAATTTGCACACAATCTTCAGACTGTGATTTATATCAAACATAGTTTTAACTGTTTATCTGGTATACACTGTAGCTACCCTAACAATTACTTTGCCAACACCTGTCACAGCCAGGATTTTTTAAAAACACAGCTACGTAGATGATCCTTTTCCTGACTTGCTCTCCGTGCTATGCTCTAAGCTGCTAGGATCATGCTATTTGGTGGCATACTATGTTTTAGTCTCTTTGTAAATTGTACTCCACTTTTTAGTATTACACCCCCTCGCAACTCAGGTATTTCAAAATGCATTGAGTTGATTTTTTACATGATTATTTTCTGGTCTGTTGCTGGTGAGAAACAGTTTATTCTTTTTATAACATGTATTTGAGATTTTTAGATTACTGTGACATAAGGACATATGTACATGTCTTTATATATGGCATGAAATATGTGAATAAGACTATGTCTTTCAAAAACTGCCAAAATAAATTTAAAATTCAAGAGGGTAATACCACATACGCTAATGATTGCATTTGGAACAGGTATTAGAAATTTGGAATTAGGGTATATCTGTTTTTAAAAAATTGAGTCTTCATAATACATTCCATACAAGTTTGGGTTTTTTTCCCAACATAGAGATTTTGTATTTAGTTAGAAATAGATATCACTAAATACAAAATATTAAGCCCTAAAATATGAGAGACTGTAGTTTAAACCCATATCGTAAGGATTATATTAGTTTCTGCCAAGTATCTTATAGTTTTTTCTCCCTGCTTTTAAAATGATTGTACTGACCAATACCAGGAATTCAGTGGAGATGCTGGACAAACAGAGTAACACTGCAGAAAATGTCAAGAACCAATCTACTCATTGTGGCTGATTAAATCACTTAATTAAGAGAAATATATTGAAACTGCAGAGAGAATATAGCCAAAGGTGAGGAAACTGCAGCTGATAGTTAGTAATTTGTACATTTAGAGACCTCAAGTGTACGAGCTGATGTATTCCATGGAAAATTGTGTTATTAGTTTAAAAAAATGCCCTGTAATGCTAGAATATTTGCCAGGGAAATGGCTGCACATACTTGTTCGCCAAATATTGTAGGTCATGTACAATAAACACAGTTTAAAAATGCTGAGTAGCGGAAATATTTATGGCAATATATAACCCGATTCCATTTCTGCCTTCAGGACAGACATGGTTTGAATTCATTGGACGTATTATTAATCGTCTTCTATGTGTTAATAAGAGGATGGTAATATAGGCAGATAGATTATGCAAGAGAAATCTCACATAAAGTCAATGATCTAATTTAAAAAAAAGTATGAATGTTTAACTTTCAAACAAGTTACTTTGTATAAATGAGAACAATTCAGATTTTCAATGTTGCTAATTTACTTTTGGAAAAATGACAAAAAAGTATTTTTTGTGCAGTTTCCCCTGAAACTTGTCACTCGGTGAAATGTAATGTTTGCAACTATAACATTGGAGTTGTTTCATCTGCATTTAACATGTATTTCATCAATCTACATTATCCAGATGTCAGAGGACTTGGTTACAAGACCTTGTGCCAGATATACTTAAAACATAGTTTGATTTTGTGGTTCTTAAGGGATTTAATAAACTGTCTAGCAATGTGCCCAATGTGTAGAAAAAATTCTGGATAAATGCTCTAGAATTGTGAAATCAGATTCTTTTCTGATGTCTGATTCTTGCTTGTGCTTTATGTTGGCTGAGGATGAGGCCTGCAGTCTAAGGAGACACAAGTAATTTACAGATATTGTCCATTCTCATACTCTTTCTGGGTGCCATTTCTGAGGCTTGTTAGTAAAAACATGCAGATAAATGGATCTGTTTGCCTCACTTCAGTGGGGCCACCTCAAAGAAGTATCACCTGGGAATCTGTGACTTCAGAGTTTCTCTAAGTTTGGTCAACAGACACTTGCTGTTGAATTTGTTCAATTTTCAAGTCTATCAGTACATAAGATTTTATTTAAAAATAAAGGTGCTTATAACATATAAATATAGAAAACACGCAGCTTGCTCTTTCTGTCAGTTAAAATTGCCATTTTTATCTAAGCAAGAATTAGCTGCTTTTTTATCCTCTCATATGGGCATGTGCTAACCCTCTAGTACACCTGTTGCTTTTACCTCCAACTTGTGAAGTTAGCTATGGGATTAAATTAATTAGTTATTTTTGCTTGTATTCTGTAGTCCAGTGCCCAAACAAAGCCTCTGTCTCGTGTTTTTTTTTTAGATTAACAACCTTGCAAGAGTTTCAGAAAGCACACTGATGCAATTATTTAGCACATCCCAGTGGAAAATTAGGACTACTGTATCAGACCTGGAGCAGCAAGGCAATATTCCAAACTGACTGCTGGAAACCACAAATCTTGACCATTATTGCAAAACTTGTGATGGGAACACAAAGAAGAGCATTATTAGCTAGTCATGGAGTATTAAATTATACATAGGCTGCAGCAGTGCTGAAACATCAGCTGCCAGCCTAAAGCTCTTCCTTTTTTGGTTTTGTTCACTTCAATAACAAGAGGCAGATTTTCCTGGTTTGACCTTTGGATTAAATCTGTCAATATTGATTTTAAGATCTGCCTACAGTCCATTTTTTGAACCCATTTCTTTTTTTTTTTTCCTATGGAATCAGTATCTGAGGTCCCAACCAATTGTTTTACATGCATTTTAGCCTTAGGATGCAGAAGGAACTGGCAGTATGTAAGCTGAAAAATGTCTGTGCAAGTTTCATCCCATTATTAGGGTTTTACTTTAGCGGTATTCCAGTAAAAATAGTACCTAAACTTTAACCTGTTTTAGAAAGATTCCTATACGTACATGCAATAGCAAGCTTCTTTACTCTAATGAAAGCTGATTACTGGACCAAAACAGATGTTGCTGAATTACTTCTCTGTGAAGGGTAATGAGGAAAAGGGAATATTTTGGTATAAAATAGTTTCTTTTGTAACTTGTCCCTTGCAGTTTGCTGCTAGGTGTTATCTCAGCTTGATAACTGTCCCACAAACCTTTGGTTCCTCATAGCAGGGGCCATGTTGCTTTCTTGTCTGCCTTACATAAATGGTTTTAGTGTGCTAGAACCCATATTAATTACTACTATATGAAACCAAGCAGTGCAGAAGGTCTCCCCAGACCTTTCCAAAACTGTCTCAGACATTCCTGAGAGTCTCCTGGTCACTGCTGCTCTTCCTGCAGCTCTGTGAGTGTTCCTGTTTCCACTGAGAACTGCATAGGAAATTCGCTACATAATAATTGTAGGACTGCAACCTTGTAAGTTCACAGTCTAGGCAGGATGATTTGGGAAGACAAGTAAACCATCTTTGTTGTGACAGCTGTGCTTTAACCATTCTGTGAGGAACTGGGTTATAAATACACACAGAATACACAAAAAATTATGAGTATTTTGAAAAGTTCAACTAATATATAATTGGTCATTGTTATTTCAGGGGGGGGACAGGAATCTCTGTTTCTCATAAAATCAGTCAAAATGCTATTTTCATAATGCTGAATTCGAATACTTTTTTTTTGGTTTTTTTTGTTTGTTTGTTTGTTTGTTTTCTTTGTTTGGTTGGTCTAGTTTGATTTTTGTTGTTTTGTGTGTGTGTTGGGTTTTTTTGGTTTGGTTTGGGTTTTTTTGGTTTTGGTTTTGGTTTTGGTTTGGTTTTGGTTGTTTGTTTTTGTTTTTTTTACTACAGTCAGATTGGCTATGTTTTAAAATGTTGGATTGTGAATTGCAGCATCTGAAATGTAGGCCCACATTCCCCTCTCCTTACTGTTTTCTGAAGATGGTAACTTCCAGCAGGGGAGGTACCAGTCAACAGGCAGTGTACAAACTACTTAAATCTCTGCAGCTGTTGGCTCGTTTCTGTTCTGGTGCCACATGTTGTTATGAGTAATTTGTGGCATTCATCAAAAGTGGAAAGTGTGTGTGCTTTTCGTTTTTTGTAATCTATGTGCTACAATTGTAGTTAAGCTGAATGTTACAGTATTAATGCAGGGGTTTTTATTACTTTGGCAATACTCCCCCAGCAATTACTGCTCAACAGGCAGACTGTGTTGGGGGGAAAAAAAGTCAGGGTGAGGCACGACAAGGAAAAAAGTCATTGGCTCCTAGCTAATCAAAAGGAATACCTTATTTTTTTTTTCCTCTTTTTCCTAGATATAATGTATAGCAGAGGAAAGTGATATCAGAAAGAAGGGGCTTGAGGAACTTAATGGGGACAGGTTATGGAAACAAACTGCTTGTTTTCTTTCTGTATAAATGGTTGGTGATTGTACTTACAGATGAGGTAATTGGTACTAGTTCAGCTAGAATTAGTATAAAGTTAGAGCAAGGAACAACAAAATAAATACCAGAGCCCACCTGGAGTCTACTTAAATATATTTATATAATAGGCTAAAAGACTTCCACCAAAGGTTACGTTTATTATTCTACTGATATGTCCAGGCTCACAAAATTTGGATTCCAGGATGCATTTTTTCACAATCTGAAGGTGTTTTGTTTCCAGGTTTGCTTTCTGATCTCTCAACAGACATTGTCTTCTACTTTGCTTTTACTCATGAGTGAACTGCCTTGTTCTTTATGTAGCTGCCCTTTTTTTTACAATTTTTGATTGTATCTTTCATTTTTATTACTATCATCTGCTTTAAAAAATAGGTTGTAAAAAAATTTAAGTTAATGATAATTTTATTTTTATATTTATAATTATAATTTGTATTTTTTCTTCAATCTCTCCTTTTATTTTAAAATAAGATGGCTAATATAACACAAAGTAAATTTAATGAAATGTTAATAAATAGTTATTATAATTGTATGGCATACCCCTACAGTTGGCCCTTGGTAAAGAAGGAGTCATTCTTTACAAAACTGGTTGGATGACTGGTATCCAGATTATTCCTGAATGATGGATCTAAATTTTTCAGTTTCATAATAACCATGATACTGATGTAATATATCAGTTCTATTGCACACTTTTGACATCACTACAGTAGTATTATCTGAAAAAATAGCGAATTCTTGAGTATGAACTCTTTGGGTTTTTAGTACTAAGGCTGTCATCCAACCAACTTTGGGGTCCTTAGATACAAAGCTATACTATAGGGCTCTTATTAGAATAGCATATACTAACACTGAAGAAAGGATTGCTAAATTCCTAGAAAGAGGATGAACCTGACTTGAAAGTATTCACTTAAAAACAATGCATTTGTCAGATCAACCTCAGGTGATGACATACATTTTGTGTTATTCCCAAAATGGCTTTGTATGAAATTTAAAGCAGTGAAAATTACTGGCATTATGAAGCCTGGTTTAGCTTGGTTAGTGAGTCACCCCCCCCCCCCATATAAATAGTGAGAAGCTTGGCATAAAGAATGCAGCCTGGGGCATACCCCATAAAACTTACAATGCAATTAAATGAACAATTTCTACTGGAAATAAAATGGGCATGTTGAGTAGAATATGAATTAAATCAGGCAAGAACAGTCAGACAACCTTTCGTAGTACTCCAGGCTCTTGGAGAGAACCCCCAGGGTCAGCAGTACCAAATGCAGCTGACAGGTCAAGGCCAATCAGTAAAGAAAGATAACTGCGTTTGCAATGAAAAGCAGGTCATTCCAAATTTTGATTAATGTAGTCTCAGTGCTGTGGTGTCCACTCGACTGGGTTAGCAAAATAAAGACAGATAGCAGTGGATTAACTCTAACACTTCTTTATTATACTGCAGCTGTTAGAAGCTTCTCTGCTGCACTCACTAAGACTGGTGGGTTTTCTCCAATTTATGATCCTTCGTCCCCCATTGCTGCCTGTCCTGAAGTCTGTGGATTGACTCAGTTACAAAGGGCTGCCCCACTATAGACAAATATGACTATTTGCAGGACTACCAAAATGACCTCAAAATAACTTTGGAACAAGGCAAACCTACCACATTCTTAACATTATGATTAGTTGATGTTGGCAGTGTTTATCCTGTGGAGTATATATGGTGAAAAGGTGTCAACTTCAATGGGTTTGTAAAAAAATAGGGGCAACTAATTTGTTGTTTATTGACAGTTTTTGTTACACAAAACAAAGACTCAAAACCTTTGGCTACAGAGGGAACTTTGGAAGTGCTACATGCAAAAGGCAGGAGTCTGAGAAGTCCAGATACAATGAAGAAATGTTGCCTTGTAAAGTTTCCTCTTATGAAAGAACAATTTTGATCCGAATCTATGTTCCTTAGACAGTATTTTTTGAGGTAGGAGAGAAACAAGTATGCTTTCTTAATTGTTCTTTTCTCTTCCAAGATAACATAAATTTTGAAATAATGCTTTACAAAACACAAAATATCTGTATCAGCAAAGAATGAAATTCACTAGCAAATATGAAGCTATTGAAGAGATTTAAAACACCAAAAGAATTTGTTGTAGGTGGGTTCCTTCCATTGCTTTCCAGTCTTTTGTTTGATTGGGTTTTTTTCTTTTGGAAGGTAAGTATTTGCACCATATCAGCTTGAATATATGCTATAGTGTTTATTAACCCAAATCCGTCCATGCACAGTCTTCCAAATCAATCTGTTAGTTAGGACTGATTTTGTCATTTCCGACAACAGCACTTCCATGACATCAGTGATTATCCTGGAAACATAAGTGCAGTCTTGTGTGCATACTCACCTCTGTGCTGGTGGTGGGAGCTGCCTTCTGCCTGCAGTTCACCTGGGTGGAAGTGCAGTGCTTAAAGCAGGCTGGAGACTGGCCTGGCAGTGCTACTGTAGGATGCAAATGGCAGAATCTGACCAGTGTAGATAACAGTGAAGGTGTAGGCAAGGTTCTCCATTTCCTTGTTAGGTAGGACAGAAATGTCAGTATGAATTAGAATGCTTTTTTCCCTATGTAGCTAACAGTATAAGCTATTCTGTGCTACTTTTTTTTTTTTTTTGGTCAGGAAAAAAGAGCCATCAGCTAGCTATGTAGTGAACCAACTGCAGAATTCATAACACGTATAGCACTGTTCTTCAAAGTGTACATTCCCTTCTCTCTGGTCCTATGGAAGATTGTGGAAAAGAATATGTGTAACTTTATGAGCTATGCTGTTTAATTGAGCCAAGGTCAGAATAGCAGGGTTCTCTTGAGGTGACTGCCGTTACTGATACCAAAATCTTGTCAGTATGTCCTCGCTTTCATAGTGACTTCTGACTTGATTAACAGTTGCAGAGAATCTGTCCCAGAGTAGGAGAAAGATTTATTTTCTTTTTAGGGAAGATTTTCTTACCTTATGGAAATTTTTCTTGTATTCAGATTACAGCTGAGAAATTTGCCCCAAACATGATGTATTTATAAATTATCAGTGCTCTGTTGTTGGTGAACAATTATAATTTTCTTTGCCCGATCTGTAAATAAATATAAAATTTCATAGACAGTTTGGAACAGTTTTCTGAATTTTTATTTGGTCTCTTCTGAGGCTCAGCAGTAGATGGCTGGCTTGTAACCCCTGCTTTGACCTTTGGGTGGGCCTGGATGTGTGAGTGCATGTGGCAGTGCCTGTGTTGGGTCAGGCCAGAGCGGCTGGTCTGAAAGAATTGGAGCAGAACGTGGCAGTGAAGTCGATTGCAATGTCAGAGCCACTGCAGTCAGAGAATGGAAACCAGGGCCCTGCCTCTCAGGGCATCTGTATCCAGCCAGCAGACAATGAAAGCAGCAGGCTCTAATGAGAAAAGGGAAGCCAGTGAAGGAGACAGACTCTGTGAAATTTATTAGCTGGTGCAATAAAGCTGCTTCTTTGGGAATGAACCTGAAGTGGCCTCTGAGTTAATTTGGGATGAAAAGCCCAGTAAGGGAGGCAGTTTATTTGGGTTCATCCTCTTCATAACCCAAGATATTGACCCCTACGGTCTCTCAGCCAGCAGCAAAAATATCAGACTCTCCCATTTGTGCACAGTGCCATTTATTTTCATGTAATAAAAACACCCCCTGAGTCTGTTAACTATTATCCATTTCCCTTTGCTGGATGTATCATACCAGTCATCATTGAGAATATTGCTTTCAGACTCATTTTAGTTTATAGCCCGAAATATTTCTTGTTTGCTTTGAGTAATTGTTTTCTGTTAAAAATTAGGTAGCTGGCTTGTTAATTAGTAAGATATAAACCAGATACTTCACTACATTTTTAAAGCTATGGTGCCAGCTAGTGGTGAGAGATGATAGACAGTGTCTCAAGCGTGACATTTATGTAAGTGTACAGTATATTTTTATTTGCATCATGATAAGGTGACATTAAGTTTTATTTGTCAGTTATCAGTACCTTGTGACAAAAAAATGCAAAATAAAATGATCCGCTGCTATAATTTTCCAGTTGGATTTTAATTTGGTATTGTTTATTTGAAACCCTTCTGCCATTATTGACGGAGTAATTATATCATTCATCAGGCCATTTGCCAGTGAAGCCTTTTAGTCCTTAGTTTTTCATGTGCGAACATCAGTTCTTATGCAATATGAAGCTGTAGGTGCTCTTTTACTTTTCTAGAAACTGAATTTCTTTAAAAATGCAGTGGAGTTTAGTTGTGAGCAGCAGAAAGATGCTTAGAGGATTTCTGCAATTGATTCATTTGTGAAAATTGAGAACTTTAGTGTGGCCAGTACAGGATAAAACTCTTAATTGATTCTATTCTATTTACTTAGCTGATACACCCCACTAAGATGAAAATCTTGTATTTTGTTAACATGTGGGAAAATTCAAACAATTCATTATTCACATGCACTGTCTGTATTCGTATAAGTTCACAACAGAAAAGAAAAATAAGCAACCTTTAAGAACATTTGTAAATAAATGTAAAAAATAATATTTTTAATGTTTGGGGGTTTCATTTTTTTTATTTTTATTTTGAACAGGGAGTCATTGACAGGCCATCTTTTCTAGTTTAATTAAACAATAACCGATCTCAGTGAGGTTGTGGAAGGCTCTTGCATACTAATAAATAAAACTAGAAGATGAAGCATTTCTTTCATTAAATAGTAGAAGCTGCTTATAACTCTATTACTTACTGCTAAAATCAATTATTATTACTAATACTCTACAAGTAATTTATAACTGAAGGCACACTGAAGGTTGTAAAGCAGAACTTTTCTTTTTAAATGTCAGACATAGCCATGAAGGTCAGCTATTGTGAATAAGGACATCTCAGATGAACACACTTGTAATAATATTTGTGAAGATAGATCTAGTGTTAGTGACAGCTGCAGGCAGCAAGAAGAGCTGTCACAGTCTTACTTCCAGTCTAATATGTGTGATTACACGGGTGTAAAAATATAGGGATTCCAAGGGAATGAAGAAAATGGAATTATTTTTATATGAGATAGAATCAACTTATACAGATACACAGGCAATTTATTTAAAAGAGACACTTAAAATATTAACCTATGCAAGAAATAGTTTTCTATTATGAAAATAAATTGTATTCTAATAGGTGTGAAAAAATTTCAGGAGCCCATGGTGCTTGTGTGTTTCTTTCCACATAACTACTTGAAATATTCCATCATAGTTTCATCATACACTTCCTTCTGGTCCGCTTTCCTTACCAGTGTATTTGTGACAGATGTGCACTTTCTGTTTTTTCTCATGTACTGTTACAACACAATTGCTTTAATTTAATACTACAGGGAATATTTCAATTATGAAACCCCGTATCTCTTACAATATTGAAGTGCAAGTATGAATTTTAACTGATTTCTGAACTGGGGGTTTTACAACATGCCTTTAATGCTGTTTCCTAATTTATTACTTGAATTATTTGGTTTATTCTGCCAATTGGTAGTCTCCTAACGTTTGCATAACTTTGAATTAAATACATAATGTTTTAATTTTTTGAAGAACATATCATATGTTGTCCAGTTGCAACAGTCATAGAAAATTAGGTACACACTTTGTATGTGAGGTCAACAAATGGCAGTCTCCAGCTTAATTTTTCTCTTTTTGTGCTTTAAATTAAATAAATGTCCATAAACATAGTGTAAGTGTGTAACTAAACCACCATTTTATTTTATTTATTTTATTTTATTGGAATTCCACTGTCATTTAAGCAAAAGAAGTTACTTATTCGGACTAATGGCTATAATGTTGTCAGCACTGAGATTAAATTGCCAGGGCGTTTGACTTTCAAACAAAATAACGTGGAGTTCAGTGACATAAACACAGGGACCAATATTTATTATGTTGATACATCCATTTGGATTGGCAGTCCTCTAGCTATCACGGTATTAGACTCCAAATGTATTTCTTGTCCCAAATGAGTAATTTATGCAGAAAGCAGATATTATACAAAAATATTCTTTAAAAAAACATTTTAAAGATATTTTCAAGTTTATTTTTTTACATGTTTGCTGACTAAGATATAGATTTAGCAGTTTCCTTTCTTTACTACTATAGAACATGTCTTGTTAATATAGCACTGAAATAATACTATGTGTATTCTAAACTGGATACCCTTGTGCATCTCATAGAACTCTCTGAAATTTATGTATTTTAAAATCTGTATAATACATTAAGCTCAGTTGACTTAGAAAAATCCAGATCTTAAGCATAAAGCTTGATTTAAAAAAAAGAAAAAAAACCTGCCTAAATTGAGCTGTCATGTAATTTTTTCCTTTACATCTACTGATGTTGTGTTGGAGTTGGTGGAGTTGAATGTGATACCATGGCTGACAAAGGGGGAAAAAAGCTTCACAATAGTTTTGAAATCAAAAGGAATGTGTTTGGAAAGACCTTTGGCAATAAAACCCACAAACAAATGAAACCTCACAAACCCCAAACTAACAAACAAAACCCCCAACAAAATCAACCAACAACCAGCTGCTTTATTATTGACAAAGAGCTCCCACATTTGAATACCTGAGGGTGCAGTTTTCTGCCTTTCCCTTGGAATGCTGTCACTGGAGCCCTCCACCAAGCTCTGTGTCAGAAGATGGAGTGGCCCGGTATGGGAGTTGGCCACATCTGTCAGGAAACTGCTACAGATGGTTCAACTCTTTAGCTGCCAGAACTCAGAGCAAACATCATCCAAGAGTATGGGGACCTCACTTGGACTAAATGTTAAGCTTGCCTCCTGTTCAGTGTCATTGCATTTTTCTGCAAAATAAGATCCTTAACTTTCTACTGGAGCCTGGATACCCCTGGATGTAACCAGTCTGCAAGTCCTTTGTACAGTTTGCAAATGTTAAAAAAGAATAAAAAATTAGTGCTAGTTCCAGCATTACAGGTCTATCCAAACACTATCTTCAGCATAGCTCACCGTATTTTTCAAGTTTTGGCTATATCTGATATTAGTACATCTCCATAATGATACCCTAACTGTGATGCAATGATCTGCAATATGGTCTACATTTGTATTTGCAAAACCTTTTCTTTAGTATCATGTCTGTATTGTGATGTGTGCAGTCACTCATGCAGAATTTTTCAGCTTGCCTGTCTTCTTGTTGCTTGATGTTTCTAGCGAAGTGGTTCCATATTTGTGTCAGTTTTTTTAGTAGCAGAGCTATCACAGCAGGTGTGTTCCATGGTTAACTTTGCAGCAGAGCCAGCAGAGGAAGCAGACACATTGGTGTTTTATGGTACTGACAGATTTTTGCCATTTTTCCCCCCTGGTTTTGGAAAGATATGTTCATATACATGGTCATTATATATGAGAACATGGCCAAATATTTGTGCTTTGAAAGTTCAGTAACTGTGGATAAAATCCAAGCTGTTGGTTTTTTTATCATTATGAAATTATCTTTGATTTTGCAAAGATTTGCAGATATCAGTTTGTGTACCGGGAGTAATTATTTGGACTCAGTTTTTGTGTACCCTGCAGAGAAGAGACTTTCCCTCCAAAAAACCCCTTCTGTTATATTGCAGAGTACACTGCCTTTAGAAAAACCTCAACATAAATTTAAGGACAGGTTAAGATGACTTCACCCACTTGCAAGGTCAAGCCCTTAATAAATCACTATACACATTGTGTGCAGTTCACCTGTGTGAAATAGGCTTGAAGACACTGTTCTGCTCTGAGCTGATATTTGGAGATACCTTTCTGGTATATGCAAAGTATACTATACAAAAATTTCTTTTGCAGTTATACCTAAATGCAAAAATTGCTCTCAAATAATTTTTGCATTCATAGTCCTTGTGCCTTGGGCCTGCTTTCAAATTGGACAGGAATTTTAAATGAAGAAGTAACAGGGTAGAAAGGTGGGGGTGTTTTATACAATCTTATGTGTGTTTAAACAACATGGTGAAGTAAGTATTACTTTGTAAATGATGTTGTTTGCATCATGATTTAAACTTTGTTTAAATACTTTTTTTTTTCTGATAGCATTATTGCACTATATGCTTGGTTAAGCCAGGCGGGGTTGATTATCATTAAGTGTTATTTATTTCTATTTTATTAAGCCTCCTTTTACATTCATGTTACAGGTTAATTTATACTTTTATTTCATGCACTACTTGGCTTTACTGATTAATATGCCCCATGGCATTCAATAAAGCCAGGCACTGGAGGAAATAAGAGTGGTATTAATTTCTAACATTGCTATAAATTTGCCTTAATAAAACTAGCTCAATAACACTGCAGTAGTAGTACAATGGATGCTTCCAAATTGTTAGCAAAGACACAACTGAAAGACCAACGCATTTTTTTCCAGAATTTAAGAATGCTGTGCTGTCTTTTTACTGGTGTTCAAATTAGGCTACCTGTTATAATACTGAGTGCTCTTACATTGTGTCCTAAAAAGCGGTATATGTTTTTCCAAAAGATTTATTGTTTTACTTAGTCATTTAGTTCAATCAGATGCAAATAAATCCTCTGGATCCTTTCAAATGCCTTGTGGAATTTCATGACCACTGTTACTTAACAGACTGCCTAAACCCAGGTTTCAAAATATCAAGTGAAAAAGAGATAATTCTGGAGTATAAGGGCAAACAGCAAAAAAGAAAAATTAGAACAATGGATTTTCTTTTCAGTAGTAAAATGACTACTATTGATTTAAGTTTCCAGTATTTTTCCATTGATTTACATGTTGCTTTGTAGTAGAGGAAAATCCACGAGAAAGAAATGTAGATAGGATTGATGAATGTTAGTTTTAGATCTACAAACTACTCATTATAGTTTTTGCTCAGAAATTTTGCTCAGAAAGAGGATTTTGGATATATTTGTTATTTGGCCTCAGTACAAAATGAAAGTATGATAAAGCAAGTTAGCACAGAAAAATCGGAACAAAACCATAGCCCAAAAGGATTGTCAAATCCTCAGAGCTTATTCCTGGAAGGTTCATGGAGAAGACCTTAATTGTTTCTCAAGTCAGTGGGATGTGAGCCTTCTCTGCGCTTTGCTGGGTCAGACCTTAATAAATCACTCGACATATTTTGCAGAGATCACCTACAGGGTGAAAGGCAGCAAATGTTTAAAAGGATTAATGTAAACATTATATATCAAATAGAACTTATTTTTACATTCAGGCAGCTATGAAAATAATACTGTCATTTTGATAAGTGTATTGGTTAGTTAAAATCAGATGGGCAGCAGACAGGCCACTATTGTTGGATTTTACTAAATAAATGCATTTATATAATGCATAGCCTAAGGATCTACCAATGTCGATTCAAATTTTAGGCTTAATATAAGGATCTTTGCTTAATATGTCTTTCTAAATAGCAACGTACCCTGTAAAATTGCCTTACTTACTATAAAACTCATATATATGCAGACATACCATTTAATTAGCTTGTATGGTGCTGCTATAGTTTAACTATGTCAAACAACTTTAAGTGTTCTGTAACCTTATAATCATGGAGTCACTGAGGTTAGAAATGGCAATGCTGTCCTTGCATGCGCAAGGCACAGCCAGGCCGGTTCTGTGCCCCACATAGGCAATGTATGATATTTTGTCTGGGCTACTCCTCTTGCAGAGTTCCATTTTATCAACTGTTTTATCAGAAGTGTATTTAGTTTCTAATGGAAAACTAAATGTCTTCCTGTATCAAACTTTTAAACAAGATACTAGCCAACAATAGGAGTAACGACATTCACAGTCCTGTTGGATTCAGTTTTTTAAGTGGGGATATAAGCTGTAATACTTTGGGGGAAAATTACCAACTGCTGTGTTAAGCTGGAGAGCTTAGTCTAGAACTGTACTTCATGGAAAGCTCCTCTATACGCCCCTGGAGCAGTGGAAAATTAGGTTAGATAAATAGACCATTGATTAGGTTGTTTGGCAGTTTAGTTTGCCAGAAATTATGAAAATCTCTACCATGTATTAATATTGGGGATCTATGCATCCAGTGAATACTTTCTGTCTTTCATTGACAAGAACAGAAGTTTGGGCTACTCATTAGCTCTCTTGGTATGGCCTTTAGGGTTGTATGTGAAAGATGCTGAGAACATTTTCTTTCTGGCTGCACACATAAGCAGCGAAGATTATAAGGGAAAATTCACAAGAGTAATTATTCATGGTTAAACCCCTGATGCAAAACTATAGATCAGTTTTCTTCTTGTATCACCACAACCAAGTCCAATAAGCTGCAGTTCTTGCAAAACAGAAAAATGTGTTTGGGCTGTGCGGCATAACACATGCGGTTAAATGTGAGCAGATCTCTTTAGCGTTACCAGTGTGGGGTCCGGGGGGTCGGGCTGAGTGAGAATGTCAGCCTGGGTGCTGCAGCTAAAGTGGGAAGGGTTAAGGCAGTGTCTTTTCCTTTGAGAGATTTAAAAAAAGCAGTCAATTTTAAAGGGATGTCTATAAATTAGGAAATTAAATGGAGGAAGGGTGAATCCTTCTCCCCATCTCTTGCACCATACATGCCTCCATGTGTTGAAACAAGAGTATTCACTTCTGTTTCAACTTTTCTGCAAGTGTCTCTTAGCAGTAAGTAAACTGATATTTTTATTTCTTTTGCTCTCTGTTTTATTTTGTTGTGTATTGCGTTTTTTCCCCCTACCCATATAGCACACCTGTGCTTTTATAGAACACAGAAAATTCTGTACTTTTGTAGAAGGAAATACATACTGATTTTCTATTCTACCCCTCCACTAAATGTTTCTTCTCTTTCAATGTATTTATATGGAATTAAAAGGTGTTGCCCTTATTTATTGGCTGGTGATAAATATTATTTATTTTTACACCTTCTTTACAGTATAATCTTAGGAGAGAAACTGTGCTCTAAACATTGTTGTTAAGTTTTAGATTTCCAGCCATGCATTTAAGGGACTTTTGTTTCAGAAGGAATAGATCACTTTTCAGATGACATTTTCTGGGAACTAGAACAAAAAATCCAAAACCAATGCAGCCAAATCCCTGCCTGTATCTATGAGAAGAACATAAACTGATCACAAGAAACAGCCAAAACACAATCTTAATTAGGATCATTAAAATATTTTCTGGACATCTGAGGGAAATACAAATGTAGTAACACATAATAATAAGTACAATACATTCTGTATGGAGTGTTAGAGATTGTCGAGCAGTTCTGCTGCTGATGCTCGCGAGGAATTTGAATGATGCCTTTGTTTAGGCCTTCTCACAAGCAGCAAATTGTGCGTGGACACCGAACTGCCGGGTGGTATCTGCTTTGGCTATGCTATGCTTTGGCTATGATGTGCTGTGGATACGCTGTGCTTTGGGTACGGTGTGCTGTCGAGCTGTGGATAGGATGTGCTGTGGGTGTGCAGTGCTTTGGGTACGGTGTGCTGTGGAGCTGTGGATAGGCCGTGCTGT